>NW_016806225.1:1150456-1172722 GCF_001698545.2 Rhinopithecus bieti | reverse complement strand
GCCTCCCAAAGTGCTGGGATTACAGGCTTGAGCCACCGCGCCCGGCCATGAGCATGAATTTTTTAAGAGGAAGCTTCAGAAAGGCATTCCAGAAAGACAACCACAGGGACACAGGTCCTGTTACCCAACGGTGTTCACAAAAAAAAACACTGGTGCTCCATAAATGGAATCAAAGTAATTTATTATTTAAACCGTATAAAAGCAATTTTGATTTTTTTAATTGATATATGGAATAGTCTTAATTTTAAGTTATTCTTACAAAAATAATTCTTTGGTATTTTCCTTCACTTTTCTAACAGAAAGAGGTAGCAAACAGTTAAAAAAGATAGAAAAGAATATTAGGTAGAAAACTCAGAGAGCCAAACTAAATCCAGTGCTTAGTTTTTTTATTATTAATAAATGCTTCTGGTCTAAAATGTTATCATATAGTAATATTTTCTATGAATAAAATCCTCAGATCATACAATGAAGTAAACTATAAAGCGATTTCATATTTAAAAAGAAAGAAACAAGGTGACTCTAGGTAATCAGCTACCTAAACTAGTTTGAGAATTAAAGGATTCCTGGCTGGATGAGGGTAAAAATTTGGGAGATAAAACTACAAAGATAAATAATACTTGGAAAGGTCTAGTAAGCCATGCCGAGAAATTAAGGGTTTTTATTGCCAAAAAAAAGCAACGTATTAATCATGTGAGGGACTTTTTTCGTGTTTGTTGTTTTATGGACAAAAACACACCCAAAATCTCTGATGATGATATAAAGGATGGAAGTGAATAAGAAGAGACTGATTACCGTAGCAATGTACAAAAGAAATAGAAACAATGCTGATAATAAGCTGGAGGAGGCAGACATAAAAAATGAAAATAGTATATTGTCATCACATGCTAATTAGGTGATTTCTGACAAATTTAAAATCACTAATGGCTCTGACATTAAAGAATAGTGAAGAAATCTGAAATGAAATCCATAATTGCTGTCTGTCGTTGTCTTTCTCATTCAAAGGATCATAGAGCTGGAAGGAACCTTAGAATCTCCCTCATCCAGAGGTGCTCAAACTTTACTTTGCATATTTGGTCAACTTGTCAAAAGGCAGATAAACAAGTGCCACTCCAGAGATTCCAATTCAGTACCCTGGATGGAGTCCAGGCATATCAACTTTTAACAAGTCCCCTGGCGATTCTGGTCCATGTACTCCAAAGACTATGGTCTGAGAACCACTGACCTTATTGCAAACCCTTCACTTGCCATAAGAGAGAGCTGAGGCCAGGACAGTAAAAAGATTAATCTAATCTTAAGACACTCCATAATTAGAACCTTTGGCTCCTCAGTAGTCCCCAATAATCTTTACACTACACATCTCTGACTGCCCAAGACAACCCTCTGTCATTTTGGGGCTAACTGGATGAAACCAGAATATCCAATCTATAGAGTCACATGGATGAATTCTGAAAGCAAAAATTTTTCTCAAGTGTTTTTAAGTCTCACATGCTCAGGTTACAGCACACTCACCTCAATGGTAGGCCTTTCTCAAAATCTGTTCACATTCTAGTAGGGATTCCATAACCATACTTTTCTCTATGAATTGGTCAGCACTTGGATGACCCATTCAAATAATGAGTCAAACAATTTTTTTTTTTCGAGACAAAGATTCGCTTTGTCACCCAGGCTGGAGTGCAGTGAGACAATCTCTGCTCACTGCACCTCCACCTCCTGGGTTCAAGCGATTTTCCTGCCTCAGCTTCTGGAGTAGCTGGAATTACAGGTGTGCACCACCATGCCTGGCTAATGTTTGTATTTTTAGTAGAGACAGGGTTTCAACATGTTGGCCAGGCTGGTCTCGAACTCCCAACCTCAGGTGATCCACCTGCCTCAGCCTCCCAAAGTGCTCGGATTACAGGCATGAGCCACTGCACCTGGCCCAAACAAATTTTAAATACATCAAATCCCAGGTACCAACCATAGCATACCACTTAAAATCCAAGAGTCAGAAACCTGTGGGAAATATTTTGGAACACACAATTGGCTAGTAGAGCTGTGGAGCTGAAAGACACTAAAACTCTACCACTACTTGGCAATTCTCAGCCTCCTTATATCTCAGTTTCTTCATGTCCAAAGGCTATAATGAGATCTTCCCTATCCACATCAGAGCAACACTATAGGAAGCACTTGTGAAATTGCTTTCACAAGGCTTAAAAGAACTACTCAAAACAAAAGTAAAGAATGTATAAAATCCTTCTTCATACACTTCAACTACCACTACTGGATATCTCGAGAGGTACAGTGCAGGGAGAGGCACAGGTCAATGAAAGCTCCGGGAAGAAATAATGCTGTGGCTGTGCTTTAAAAGAAGGGGAAATGGTTACTTGATGGATTAGCAGTAAGGATAAAGAAAGTAAGTGAACAGACCAGAGTCTACAGAGGGACCAGCTTCATGAGGCTGCTGCTGACAGAAAGGTTTTTCTATTCTTATGGGCTCTTGGCATTCATGTGGTAGAATGTGTCAACAAAGCAAGGCACAAAGGACCATGAATTCCCCACTTCCCAGTGAATACTGGCTATTTACTAAATACCATCTGTAAAATAATATTACGTTGTAGAAATATTTGTATTTTAAATATTATGAATGTATTATTAAGCGTTTTAATATGTTAACATGCTATTAAATGGAGTCTCTCAGCTTTTACATTGCTTGGCTCCAATATTTCAAATTAAAGAAACTTACACTGCACTTAAACACATATGACTTGTTTTTCTCCTATCTAAACAGGCCAAATAGACTTTCATCAAGTCATC
This sequence comes from Rhinopithecus bieti, assembly GCF_001698545.2. Classification (NCBI taxonomy): domain Eukaryota; kingdom Metazoa; phylum Chordata; class Mammalia; order Primates; family Cercopithecidae; genus Rhinopithecus; species Rhinopithecus bieti. The sequence goes on along the minus strand of NW_016806225.1, from coordinate 1,169,929 downwards.
ATCAAATAGGCTTTTATTAAAGTCCCCACCTGTACACATCACATAACGCTGCAGTGAGTTAAGGAGGCAAAGTGAAGAAAGGACAAGTTCACATTGCGGCTAGTTTCAGAAGGTAGGGAGAGTTTTGAAAAGCATACATTTGTTAAGCTCTGGCACAGTTTCAATAACCTCATGGAAATTGAAATAGACCATAATTAATGGTCATCTAATCCAAGCATCTGTTCTAAAGTACAATATTCCACTCAAAGTAAAACTCTCACTCTAATAGTCCTGACACATGACCACATTATCTCTGTTTAGAAATGCCCAGTGATGGGATGCTCACCACTTCAAATGATAGTTCATTACTTTTTTTTTTTTTTTTTTACCAATTTTAATTATAAAAGTATTATTCCTTCATTTGGTATTTAACAGTTCACCTCTCTGTGATATAATTCAGTAAAAAGAACAAGGGTTTTAGAGTCATACAAAATTGAGTATGAGTCCCAATTCTGCCAGTTACTAGTTGTTTGACTTCAAGTATCTTCTTTAATCTCTCTGAGCCTCATTTTTCTCACCTATAAAATAAGGATGATGAGCCCTTCCCTCAGTGGTTTGTTTCATGAATTAAGTTATATGTGAAAAGTATTTAGCAATTTTCCTGGCACATAACAGCTGCTCAAGGAATAAGATATTATTCCACTCATTTGCTCTAGTTCTGTCATTTGCTGCTCAAGTTTTAATCCCTCTTTTATACACATATCATAGTCCCTTAAATATAGGATGATGGTGAACTTCTTTCCTGAAACTGCTCTTCACCCCACTAACCATCTCCAGTTCCTGATACATTTTTTTTTTTTTTTGGAGATGGAGTCTTGCTCTGTTGCCCAGGCTGGAGTGCAGTGGCACAATCTCAGCTCACTGCAACACCTGCCTCCCGGGTTCAAGCGATTCTCCTTTCTCAGCCTCCTGAGTAGCTGGGATTACAGGCATGCATCACCACGCCCAGCTAATTTTGTATTTTTAGTAGAGATGGGGTTTCACCATGTTGGTCAGGCTGGTCTTGAACTCCTGACCTTGTGATCTGCCCATCTCGGCTTCCCAAAGTGCTGGGATTACAGGTGTGAGCCACCACACCTGGCCTCCTGTATCCTTTTACACTGCCATTTAACCCTAAGTCACCATGCTATTGGGGGCCATAAGGATAGTTCAAAATAATAGGATGTGGATCAGTGATTGGGTGATTCAGTGGCTGGAACATTGTTCAACCAATGGATGTAGAACAATCCAGATCAACACTTCAGTCCAAACCATTATAAGATGATAGAAATGAATCCAAATATAATATTAATCATGATCAATGTAAATTGCCTAGATTACCTGGTTAAAAGACAAATATTGTCAGACTGGATTAAAAAGAAAATACAACTCTAAGTTATTTGCAAGAGACACCATCTAAAGCTTAACATACAAAATTTAAAACAAAACAAAATTTAATGTCAAATTTATAGAACAATCAAGAAAACACTAATTTAAAAAACTGGTAAAGTCTTATTATTATCAGACAAAATAGACTTAAAGGCAAAAGGATTACTGATATAAAAGATCACTACATAAAATCTCCATTTGTTGAGAAGATATAACAATTTACATATATATGCACTTAATAACACAGATTTCAAAGTATAAGGCAAAAAATGTCTGGACTACAGAGAAATGGACGAATCTACATAAATGGAAGATTTTAACATACCGCCTCACTAACTGATATGTCAAACAACAACAAATCAATAATGAAATAAAAATTTGAACAGCACAAGGTTAATTGAATGTGTATCTATGAAACAATGCATCTAACAACTTGAGAATACACATTCTTTTCAAGCACACATGGTTTATAAAAATTAACCACATTTCAGGCCATAAAATAGATATTGACAAATTTCAGAGAATCTATATCTCATACATTGCAATATCTGACAAAAAAGTTAAATCAACAATCAGCAGCAAAAAGAACTATCAAAGAAAATTACACATTAGAAAATTCAAAACATACTTCTAAATTACTCATGGGCTATAGAAGAATAAAATTAGAAAATACTAAAAAAATAGAAAATACAACTGAAAGATAACAAAAGTTCTACAAATCAAGAATTGTGAGATGCAAATGGAGACAGATTTAGAGCCATTTACAACTTAAATATACATAATATTAAAATCCAAAGTAAAAAGATTTATAACCTTAAATACTTGTAATAAGAAACAAGAAAGGGTGAAAAATTAATGAGCTAAACCTCTGTGATGGTTTATAATGAGTGTCAACTTGATTGGATTGAGGGATACAAAGTATTAATCCTGAGTGTGTCTGTGTGGCTGTTGCCAAAAGCAATTAACATTTGAGTCAGTGGGCTGGGGAAGGCAGATCCACCCTTAATCTGGTGGGCACAAAATAATCAGCTTCCAGTGAATACAAAGCAGGCAGAAAAACATGAAAGAGGTGAGACATGCCTCGTCTCCCAGCCTACATCTTTTTCTCGTGCTGGATGCTTCCTGCCCTCAAACAGTGGACTACACGTTCTTCAGTTTTGGGACTTGGATAGGCTCTCCTTGCTCCTCAGCTTGCAGACAGCCTATTGTGGGGCCTTGTAATCATGTAAGTTAATACTTAATAAACTCATATATATATCTCCTATTAGTTCTGTGTGTGTGTACGTGTATATATATATATCCTATTAGTTCTGTATGTGTGTGTGTGTATATATATATCCTATTAGTTCTATCCCTCTAAGAGAACCCTGACTAATACAACAACCAACTTTAAAAAGTTAAGAAAAGAGCAAACAGGAATAATATAAAAATTGAGAAGATAAAGACAAGAGGAAGAAATTAATAAAACAGAAAGCAAAGATAGAAGGAAACAACAGAGTCAAATATTGGTTCTTTGCAAAAACTAATAAAATTGGCATACCTCTGGCAAAAGTGAATGAGAAAACAGAAAGGGGCACAAATAATATTATGAATAAAAAAGGGACACAACTACAGATGTAGCAGATATTAAAAAGGTAATAAGAGAAATTTACTAAATCCCTTAGGTGAAATAGACATATTCCTAGAAAAGTATGAACTACCAATATGGGCTCAGAGAGATTTAGAAAATCTCTAATGTCCATTAATTATTAAAGAAATCAAATCTACAACATTCTACAATAACCAAGTAGTAGCCACAATTGCAATTGCTGGGCCAGATATGATAGCTTCATTAGAGCAGATTAACACAATATGTGACATGTAGTATGCAGCCATTTATCTGACAAATGCATTCTTTTCCATCCCTATCAATAAGGAAGCAGTACCCATTTACATAGGTTAGGCAACAATACACATTTATCAGCTGTGAGTGGAGCTCAAAACACCAAAGGGCTCTCCAGTAGGTTCAGGTTGTCATAAAAGTGACCCTGTGACTTATGCAATATGATATGACAAAACTTTTGGTTCTTGGGGTTTCTGTGGTTTGAAAAGACACCATGTGGATTTCACAGAAAGAAACAGTAGAATCATAACATAAGCGGTTCCCCAGGGTTCTAAAACAAAGCATGCCATCTTTAGCAAGGAACCACATAACATTCAAAAATCAGCTCTTGGAACACTACTGATCCCTGGTAGAGACTGAGCATCTGACCATAGAACCTCAAGTTACCCCACAATAAGAAATAACTACATTAAGCTGAGTTCCAACAAACCCACAAATTCATATGATTAGGCAGGTCTGGTAGTACTCCATCATAAGATGGAAATGATACATCCAGGATTGGACAAAGGCAGGGCCAGGGGGCACAAGCAAATTGCATGACTCTCAAACCCATATCATCCATTTCTCTTCAAACGATACCTGTAGCCCTGTGTTGAGTCCCTAATGGCCAACTGAAAGAGGGAAAACTAGCTCATAAATCAATCAGCTCAGTATCTCAGTGTGACCCAAAAATGGACTGCTGTTGCACAATAACCCTCCCTTAGGAATGGCCTCAAAAGACAGCAAAGAGGGGAAAATCTTTCCAATGGACGAAGGCATATACTAAGTCATCCTCTTTGTGTGGAAAGGAAGTGTCTTGCTGTTAGAAGATATGAGGATTAATAAAGAGTGAAGAATACCCTGGCTAATTGAGCAGGCACCTGAAAGAAGAAAGATTGAAAGATCTGGAACAAGAAGATCTGAGTAAAGGCCTGTCTGCAGATGGGTCTGTGGAAGCGGCCACAATGTGGATTTTTATGGAGTATGTTATGACTCACCAGAAGGAATACCCCCACAAAGAAACACCCAATCACCAAGAAGACAGAATAACACAGCTGACATGACCCAGCTTTTGTTTGCGGACACAGTCCAAAGAAGTTACACCAATTTACATTTTTCCTATTAGTGTAGAAATTACTTTGTTCCACATCCTCTCCCAAATTTATTTTCCCAGATTTTTGTTTGTTTGTTTTTGGAAGGATTGTAGTATGCCTCTTAAAGGCTACACTTCTAAAATCTTCACAATGAAACAGAAGCTGGAACACTTAGTCATACCCACAAGGGTTTCTGCAACCTTGAGAAGCCTCTTAAAGCTACCAAGCTGCTACAGACAATGGGCTGAGCACATGCATTTGCAGATTCAGCTGGAAGTTATTGAAGGCTTAATATATGCCAGGCTCTAGGCTAGTCCTACAGACATAAAGGGAATAAACAAGGGAGATTTGGTTCTCTATTCATATGAAGCTTACATTAGTGGAGACAGATAATATACTAAAATTACACAAATAATCATATAGATAAACTTATGATAAGTGTTCTGAAAAAAGCATAGTGGTACTATTTAATATGAAAACATACAGGATGGGGCCCAAGAGTCAAGGAAGTTAGAGAACGTGTTCCTGAAAAGTCACATTTAAGCAGAACGGCAAAAAGAGTTTAGCCAGGCAGAGAGAGAAAGAGAGAGCGTGCAAACAAGCACTGCTGATAAAAGTAAGAGAGTATGTGAAAATCCTCACACAGGAAGAGAGAGAAGCATAGCAAAATAAAGAAGGAAGGAGTAGTAGATAAATAGAGCCAGATCACAAAGGCCTTGTAGGTCACCACAGGATTTTGGACTCAAGTATAAAAGCCTGGGAAGTGGTCAGAGGAGTTTTTTGGTTTTTTTTTTTTTTTTTTTTTTCTGAGATGGGGTCTCGCTCTGTCACCCAGGCTGGAGTGCAGTGGTGTGATCTCAGCTCACTGCAACCTCTACCTCCCAGGTTCATGCCATTCTCCTGCCTCAGCCTCCCGAGTAGCTGGGACTACAGGCGCCCCGCCACCACGCCCATCTAATTTTTTGTATTTTTAGTAGAGATGGGGTTTCACTGTTTTAGCCAGGATGGTCTCAATCTCCTGCCCTTGTGATCTGCCTGCCTGGGCCTCCCAAAGTGCTGGGATTACAGGCGTGACCCACCATGCCCGGCCTATCAGAGGATTTTAAGTGGGAGTGTGGCATGCTCAGATTTGCCTTTGACAAAACAGGCTGCAACATGGAGAATGGACTGGAGAATATCCAAAGAGGATGCAGGAAGCGTGTTAGAGACTATTGCAGCCATCTAGGAGGTAGCAGCCTACTTAAAGAGAAGACCTTAGAGATGGAATAATATAATCCAGACCTAGATGTACTCTGGAGGTAGAACTGACAGGACTTAGTGAAAGACAATTTTGGAAGATGGGGTGTAGAAATGAGGAAGATGACGTGTCTCAAATAACTCTTTTTCTAGCAAGGACAACTAAGTCGTGTGATTGAGCCCATACTGCTACATACAGCTGTGTGCACTATAATTAATGCCTCTTAGAGGTGTACCATGTCCTGCCTTTAAAACCACATATGACAGGCATGTCAGGGCCAATTACTGAATTGGAGAGCACTAGCAGAGAAGCGTATTTTGGGAGAAAAATTAGTTTAGATTTAAATATTTTCATAAAGAAGATAGTCTAATTGAAACTAAGTGCAGGTTCACAACTTATATTCATCTTACTCAAAATTTTCTAAGGCTGTGAATATGGTAGCCACACTTAGCTACTGAGTACTTCAATATGGCCACTCCAAATTGAGATAGTCTGTAATTGCAAAATACCTCCCAGATTTCAAAGAAATCCTAGATTTCAAAGAATTTTTCAGGGAAAAAAATGAGATACCTAATTATTTACACTGATTACATGTTAAAATGATAATATTTTTGACATATTGAATTAAATGTGTTTTAAAATTTTACTTTACCTGTTTCTTAATGTGATTACTGGAAAATATATAATCACATATGGGGCTTACACTGTATTTCTATTGGCAGAGCTGTTAAAAGAAATACCTGAACCATGTATTCACTATTAACTGTCTTCACTAAGTAATGATAGATTGAAAAAGTTCATTGTTAAAACTGGAAAAAGGAAAATAAAGATGTGCTGAAAATCAGGACCATAATACATAAAGTCATGTATTAATTAAATACAAAGTGTAGGATTAAAATCCCTCATCTATAAATTTCATCTCTTCACCAACACTGAGAATAGTAACAAGTTAGGCAGGAGATGAGATGTCATCAATGTCTTATCTTTAGTAGGAATGGAAGAGGCTTTTAAATGTCCTGGCAACGTGGAGGTATAAAGGAAAGTAAATTTAGTCATGTTAGGGTAAAATTTAAATAGTCTGGTCTTTAAAATAGATTTGAAATAGAAGTCATGTGTGGATTTGAGGAGGGTCTATATGAAAAACTCTATATACCACTCTGCTCCAGTCATCAAAATGTATACCTGTAATCCTGAAAATGCCTTTGTGTTTGTTTAGCTGGAGTTTATAGGAGACTCCTTTTGAAATGAATATACTCATATCAGGATAAAACATTGAGTCCTACCACCGATTAGTCTCTCATATATACCTTGATCGGAACTACTTTAATCACATTCTTTTCTCAGACAACTCACTAACATTGAAATATTTTAAAACATAAAATTTTCTTCAGAATACAAAATTCTAAAGGGCATAGCCTTTCAATGGGGAAGTTGTGGACAAGTGAACTCTGATTACCTCAGAGTCATGTCGCGCCCCTGTTCAGGACCTGGATGTGAGTATAGGTATGCCAGATAGGAGGAAGATAATGTGTGAACGAGGCGGCAGTTTAGACAGTATCCCAATGTGGCCAGAAATTGTGTGGTCTCCGCTTCAAACTGCAAATCGCTAAAAGAGATCTTATGATCCCAAATAAGCATCTTTAACATTTTACTTCTTAGGAAATTTTTCTTCTCATCTATTAAGCATGGAAATCTTTAAAGAAAAAAAAAAAGAAGAATGGAAAGTAAAAATACATCTACTACATTAAAGTGCAGTAGCAATCAAAACCACAGTCATGGTATTTTGGATAATAATAGGTGAATAAGATAATGACAAAAAAATGTTTTAAAGACTAAGGGTCATCCCCACTGAGCCCACAAACATCTTAATTGGCCTAAGCACCTACCCCTTCGTGCTATTCCTCCATTTATCCAGATGCCAGAAAGAAAAGAAAGCTTCTCTGGAAGGTTCTACATTGTGAATGCTGAGGAAACTAAAAGGCATTTTTCGTTCTGTAGAGGTTGGAGATGTGCAGAGAACATAATGTGGAAATTGTTGCCAGCTTTGTGAAAGATAAACAGGAAATACCACCGCTGGCCATGTTTAGACTGCAATCACTAGTTCAATGACTGTGACAGGGTCAGACTCAAATGAGTTTTTCCTGTAATAGATTTTACACCACTTTTGATTTGTGTATTCTACTCAGTATTATTCAATTACAGATCATCTGACGTTGTAATTCCCCAAGCCTCAGACTTCTGTCATCTCCCTGAACACTTACAACCATTTCACTATTTACTAATATCTGGGTGGGAAGACGAGGAAGGAGGAAGTTAAATTCATATCAATCAATTTAACTTCTTAGAAATACATTAAATTTTTTTTTTTTTTTTTTTTTTTGAGGGCCGGGTCTTGCTCTTGTCGGCCCGGGCTGGGAGTGCAGTGGCCGAATCTCAGCTCACTCAAAGCTCCCGCTCCGGGTTTACGCCATTCTCCCGCTTCAAACCTCCGAGTAGCTGGGACTACAGGCGCCCGTCACCTCGCCCGGTAGTTTTTTTGTATTTTAGTAGAGAACGGGGTTTCACCGTGTTAGCCCATGATGGGGTCCTCGATCTCCTGACCTCGTGAATCCGCCCGTTCTCGGCCTCCAAAGTGCTGGGATTTACAGGGGCTTGAGGGCCAACGCGGCCGGCCACATAAAATATTTTTATATTTTATTATTTATTCTTATATTTACTTCTTAGTATTTATATATTAGTTTATATTATATAGTATAATATAGTATATTATATTTACTTATTAGTAAAATATTCATAAGGGGAATAAGCAGGGTTTCTATATTATCTGGGAATTTTGTTTAACCATATTGGAACAAAAAAATAGGGAAGAATATGTTCATGTTTCTTCATTCCTGCTTATAAATCTATTGTTTACCAAAAAAATCAAAAACTCCTCCCTCAGTCATGAACCTGCTCCTCTGGTCCACAGAGAACTCCTTCCCACCTCAACACCCCCAGGCCTTCCACTATGCCTATTATGGATCTTAATACCTTTTTCATATGGTCGTTTCCATTAAAATGGACTTTGCCTGGTTCCCTTCCCGTTGATTAAGTTTATCTGAATTATAGAGCATTTCCTGAGTCACTTCATGGAAGTTCCTGGCTTCTCCCTTAGCACTCAGCAGTGAACAAACTCTCACTCCCACCCCACCTCCATTTATTCCTATGATGCTGCAAGTCAATCAGGAATTTTAGACCCATCATGGGAAAAGGGAATCTGTGTACATCCTAAAATATGAGCATAATATGAAGGTAACTGAAGTTCCCAGATTAAACCAAACCATCAATCCCATCCCAGGACAGACCTGAAAGCTTGCAGTAGCCTGGAGGAAAGCCTGAACTACTGAAGGAGCTAATCTCTACTGAGAGTACACTAGCATATATCCAACTTTAGTCTTCATTACAACCTGTGAGATAGGTATTATCTCTAATTAAGATATAAGAGAACTGAGGATCAGAGAGTTTAGGTATAGTTGTCCAAAGTCATACAGTTAATAAGTTAATTGAAAGAACCAGAGATCTAGATGTAGATGGTTAAAACCCTGTAAACTCTAGACCAGTCATTTTTCAAATAGTCCTACTCTTCAGACCCTAATTCTTTGAAGACACTGCTTTAGGAAGATGAGAGGGTTTGATAGAAACAGGGAGTGGGTGTAGCAAATCGTGCCTACTCAGCCAGGTTTCAAGAGCACCTTACATAAAGCACCTCCACTTTTATCTTTTTTATGCATTGGGTTTCCATAAGGTTTATTGGATGCGGGGAGGTGTTGAATGTATCTTTTTTAAACAAAAGGCATACACACACACACACACACATACACACACACACACACACACACACACACACACACACACACAGTTAATTGATCTAGATCAGTGGTCTCAAACTTAGATACTCATTAGAATTACCTGGAAAGTCTTTTAAAAAGCCTATTGCCCTAGCCACACCTGAGACAAATTGTATCAGAATTTCTGAGGGTGTTACCCAGACGTCAGTGTGTTTTAGAGTTCCCAGGTGATGCCAATGTGCATTCAAGTTTCAGAACCCCTGCTCCAGGTTAAGAATGCTAAAGATTGACTTAGTCTTCCAAAATACTTTTAAGATCAGAAAAGGTTTTATAGACCCTCTGACAACCACCAGTCTTTGGGGAAAAGGAGAAAAGAGATGAGCTGGCCCCTCCCACTGTTTGCCTCCCTGTACCTTCCTTCTGTGGCTGTCTTCTTCCCAAGTCTTACATCTGAATGCCTGTCATCAGCTTCTCCCAAGACTCTTGGTCCTCTGCAGTTGTTTATCTCAGATATGGGTTCTCTCTACTCCCAAGAGAGATGAGTGAACTTAACCAAAGAAGAACAAACTCAAAATGTCAGACCACTAAGAATTTTCTATGACTTTCTCATAGCTTTAATTTCTATTTGTTTTTCTGCCTCTTGGTTTATCTTGTTTTATTCAGGATACACTATTCAAAATATACAGCTAATAGGATTATCATATCCTCAAGTTCTGTGCTATCTATGGCCTGGCAAAGAGAAAAACATTACCTGATTCTTTTATAAATGACTATGTCCCTGTGTGTTCACATGAGTTTGTCTGTCAGCGCTGGTGGGAAGCAGGACACAAAAATAGGGAACATACCTGCTGCCTTTGGTTTACCTCTCTCATTATCGAATGTCCTCTCTGTACAGGGTCTCCTGGCCACTGCCAATCTCCAGACCCAAGCCCATTTTCAACACCAAATACAAATCATCAAAACTCATCCTGAAAACTCAGACAAATCCAAAAGATGAGACATTGTACAGACCAACGGGCTTGTCTCTTCCACAACTCCATTTCACATGCTCACACAAACACACACACATACACGAAATTCACTATCCTTGATTAGATTCTGACTGAACAAACTGGCTGCAAAAGACAATTTGGGGACAATTGAGCAATTTGAATTTGCAATATTAGAGGACATTAAAGAATTATATAGTTCATTTTAATGGGAGCGATAATAGTATTACAGTTATGCAGAAAATTGTCATTTTTAAGAAAAATATGTAAAGGTGAGACAACACTAGCAAAAAAAAAAACACAAAATAATGAAGCAAATATGGCAAAATGTTGACAACTGTTAATCCAGATAATGTGTATATGGACATTCATTATTCTATTCCGATCATTTGAAATTTTCATTGAGAAAACAATTTTAAATAGATCATCCTTGAAAATGGATATGGCTAGAAAGTACTGTCCTTCTTATAATGAAGATAGGAAAACCTCTTTCCATAGGAAAACACTCAGATAATGTGAAACCAGGGTGTGCAAATATACAGAGTGAATAAGACAGCCATAGGACAAGTGGCTACAATCCTAGGCCCTCACACAATCCTCTCTGCCCTTTTATGCATCCTCCAGGAGAAGACAACATTGTCTTAGGGTATATGTGCATAGCTTCACATCCAACAAGGAATTAATTGCACAAGAGCTCTTTAGCATAGTCACAGAGTTCTACCGTGGCCATGGAGGTCCCACCCCATCTCAGTTATCTATAAGACTTCTCCTTTCTTGTAAGAGTTTTTGGATGCCACTATAGTTCCCGTTGGTTATTTAACCTCATGTGCCCTATATTACATATTCTGCCAGATTTAATGGCATGCAGATCTTCTCCCTACATATAAGTAATATAGGCACTGACTACAACCACAGATGATATCACTTGCTACATCCAATAGGACATGTGCTTTGAGGGTTTGTTTTTTTTCCCTCTTGATGATGAAGGATTTTTCTCACTCTCTAACCTAATCTTCCTTAGGCCTGTGACCACATATTTGCCAGGCTGGATGAGCCAGGAGTCCCTTTATGGTTTAAGCTAATCGACTTGTATGGGGATCAAACCCATGACCCTGTGCTCATTAGCATCTTGCTCTAACAAACTCCACTCAATCTCAGACCTTATCCATAATCTCCCACCTGACAGAACAGCAGGCTTGACTCAGAAAATATCTGTGTCTGATACTGACTCAGCAACAGAAAAAGTTGTGTGATTTATGAAGCACTTTCTTTATTTCCCAACTTGATACTGACCATATCCACCCTTAGAATGTGCCAAATAATTGCAAGGAAAGCAAAGGTTTTCTGTTTTGAGAAGGTTATTCTCAAATGCTTAAAAGCCTAGAATCCCAAATCGAAATACTGTGACCGTTTCTAAGATGGGAGAAAGTCAAAGACCTTATTTTCCTACATCAAAAAACTGCTGTTTTAGTTCACCAATCCATTAGGACAAGAGTAGGGACAAATCCAGCATCTAGTCAAGTCAGGGCCACCTGATTAACGCCAGAGCAAGATCAAGCAGAGAAGCCCTAAAACTGCAACTAAGTTTGAGAGTCATTAAATAATAAAATCCTGGCCTCTTGTCATACTTTTTCAAGTTAAAAAATATATAATTCCATATAACATTTCTCTTCTAAAAATTGCCAAAACAAGTCAGGCCTCCAAGCACCAGCATTTGATAGAAGCATTTAAGGCAAGCAGTGAGACAAAGACTAAGTAATCAGACATTGTCCTGCCTGCTCTCAGTATCAGGTCACTTGGAAGTCAAGGTTAACTTGAGAGATGTCATAATGAAGCGTCCTCCAGCGAGAGGGGCACACCATGGCAGGAACAGGCAGATGAAGCAATGGCCAAAGCAAAAGGCAGATAAGCCAAAGTTTGAGGCAAAGTTCACCAACAGGCGACCTACGGGCTGAATTCAGATCAGAAATATTTCATTTGGCCTGTACAGTGTTTCTAAATATTAAATCTATTGTTGACACTCAAAGGTCAAGAGATTTCACTTAAAAATCTAGATAACTATTTTTCTCTGGAAAATCAGAAGACCTGGAAGCAACCCCATAAGGAGAAGCTACCCCCATCATCAGGCCACCACAGTCCCACTGCTCCTGATAGTGTTATATTAATCCTGGAATCCTGACTCACTCATTAGTGCTCCCATCCTGGCCTATATAAGCATTTGAGTATGTCACCCATGGTTTAAGGAGCTCTCAGCTGCCAAAGGCGAGAAAAAAAATATCAGAAATCTGGAAGTCAGTGAGGCCTAAGAGTTATCTTTCCTCAACATGTAGGTGCAAGCTAGGGATCTTAAAGCCAGAAAACTAGATGAGATGTAAAAGAATTATAAGGACTAAAGCAGCTAGGAAAATCAAGGTGGTACTGCCACAGAACATAGCAGTAAGATGAGATAAAATCTGAAGTGGTCCTGAGAGTATTTTTATACCTTATGTCAGGAGCAAGAACGGCTAACTCAACTGAGGATGGCCTAAGGTGAAGGTAGATGATTGAATACACCTGTTTTCAAAGTGAGACACCCTCAGATGTGTTTTAATGCAGGTCCCAGTGAAAACGAAATGGGGACTGCAGGGACAGGACTAAATAGCTGCTTGCTCTTTCATAAAAAAAGAAAAAAATGCTGTTGCTTCCATTATATATTGGCTAAAGGGATAGAAAACAATTTGGTATTACTCCCTAAAGTGTAAAACTCACATACTCTATGACGCAGCAATTTAGTCACTAAGTGTATACCCAAAAGAACCTCTTGCACATGTACAAAAAGAGATATGCACAAGAATATTCATGGCCATCACTGTACTCAACAGCAATAACCTAGAAATAACCCAATTTCTCATCAATAGAAAAGAGGATGAATAAACTATGTACTAGTCCATTTGCTGAAGCTTAGAACAGAAAACCTGAAACTGGGTAATTTATAAAGAAAATAAAGGTACTTCTTACAGTTCTGGAGGCTGAGAAGTCCAAGGTCAAGAGGTCACATCTGGTGAGAGCCTTCTTGCTGGTGTGGACTCTCTGGGGGTCGAAAGTGTTTGCTCAGGTCTCCCTTCCTCTTCTTAAAAAGCCACCAGTGCCACTCCCATGATGATGTGGTTTGGATCTGTGTCCACATCCAATCTCATGTTCAATTGTAATCACTAGTGTCGGAGGTGGGGCCTGGTGGAAGGTGATTGGATCATGGAGGCGGATTTCTTGTGAATGGTTTAGCACCATCCCCCTTGGTACTGTCCTTGAGATAGTGAGTGAGTTCTCACGGGTCATTTAAAAGTGTGTAGCACCTACCCCTCACTCTCTTGCTCCTGCTCCTGCCATGTAAGATGTCTGCTCGCTGTTTGCCTTCCACCATGATTGTAAGTTTCCTGAGGCCTCCTCAGAAGCCAAGCAGATGTCAGCATCGTGCTTCCTGTAGAGCCTTCAGAACCATGAGCAAATTAAACCTCTTTTCTTTATAACTTACCCAGTTTCAGTTATTTCTTTACAGCAATGCAAGAATAGACTAATACACATGATAAGCAATTAATCTGTTATACCATTAATCCGTTAATTCATGAATGAATTAATCGATTAATGAGCACAGAACCCTCGTGACCCAATCACTTCTTTTTTTATAATTTCTTCTTTTATTTAGATTCAGAGGGCACATGTGTGGGTTTGTTACATGGGTTTGGGGTATGAATGATCCCATTACCCAGGTAGTGAGAAGAGTACCCACAGATAATTTTTCATCCCTTGACCCCCTCCCTCTTTACCCACTTTACTAGTCCCTAGTATCTATTGTTCCCATCTTTATGTCCATGTGTACCAAATGTTTAGTTCCTACTTATAAGTGAGAACACGTGGTATTTGGTTTTCTCTTCCTGTGTCAATTCACTTAGGATAATGGCCTCCAGCTGCATCCATGTTGCTCCAAATAACACAATTTCATTCCTTTTTATGGCTGTGTAGTATTCCATGATGTTTATGTACACATTTTCTTTATCCAATCCACCATTGATGGGCATCTAGGTTGATTCCATGTCTTTGCTATTGTGAATAGTGCTATGGTGAACATATGAGTGTTATGTGTCTTTTTGGTAAAATCATTTATTTTCTTTTAGGTATATACCAAATAATGGGATTACTGGGTTGAATGGCAGTTCTGTTTTTAAGTTCTTTGGGAAATTTCCAAACTGCTTTCCACAGTGGCTGAACTAATTTACATTTCCACCATCAGCATATAAGCATTCCCTTTTCTCCTCAGCCTCACCATCATCTGTTATTTGTTGACTTTTAATAATGGCCATTCTGACTGGTGTGAGATGGTGTCTCATTGTGGTTTTGATTTGCATTTCTCTGACGATTAATTATGTTGAGCATTTCTTTCATATGTTTATTGGCCACTTGTCTGTCTTCTTTTGATAAGTGTCTGTTCATGTCCTTTGCCCACGTTTTAATGAGGTGATTAGTTTTTGGCTTGTTGAATTGCTTAAGTTCCTTATAGAATCTGGATATTAGACTTTTGTTGGATACATAGTTTATAAATATTTTCTCCCTTTCTGTAGATTGTCTATTTAATCTGTTGATAATTTCTTTGGCTATGCAGAAGCTCTTTAGTTTAGCTAGGTACCACTTGTCAATTTTGTTTTGTTGCAATTGTTTTGAGGACTTAGCCATAAATTATTTGCCAAAGCCAATGCCCAAAATGGTACATCCTAGGTTTTCTTCTATGATTTTTATAGCTTGAGGCCTTATATTTAAGTCTTTAATCCATTTTTGGTTAATTTCTGTATGTGGTGAAAGGCAGGGGTCCGGTTTCATTCTCTGCATATGGCTGACCAGTTATCCCAGCACCACTTCTCGAATAGAAAGTTCTTTCCCCATTGCTTATTCTTATTGACTTTCTCAAAGATCAGATGGTTGTAGCTGTGCAGCTTTATTTCTGGGATCTCTACTCTGTTTCATTGGTGTATGTGTCTGTTTTTGTACCACTACCTGTAGCCTTACAGTATAAACAAGTTGGATAATGCGATGCCTCTGGCTTCATTCTTTTTACTTAAGATTGCTTTGTTCATTCAGGCTCCTTTCTGGTTCCATATGAATTTTAGGATTGTTTTTTCTAATTCTGTGAGAAATGACACAGGTAGTTTGATAGGAATAATGTTGAATCCATAGGTTTCTTGAGGCCAGTATGGACATTTTAACGATATTGATTCTTCCAATTCATGAGTATGGAATGCTTTTTCATTTGCTTATGTCATCTATGATTTCTTTCAGCAGTGTTTTGTGGTTCTCCTTATAGAGATCTTTTACCTCCTTTGTTAGATGTATTCCTAGAGGGGTGTGTGTGCGTGTGTGTGTGTCTACTCTAAATGGGACTGCATTCTTGACTTGGCTCTCAGCTTGAATGTCATGCATAGAAATACTACTGCAAATCACCTCTTAAAGGCCCCATCTCTAAATACCATCACATTGGGGATTAAATTTCAATATGAGTTTTGGAGAGAACAAATATTCAAGCCACAGCAAGCTGTTATATTCACACATCTAATATTACAGAGCAGTCAAAAGGTATGAATGACTATAATGTGCAACAATATGGATGATTCTGAGCAGTATAATATTGAATTTTTAAAATGAACTTCAAAAGATTATAAACAACATGATCCCCTATTTTTTCGGTAAAAACAGCAAGGAGGTGGGGGGAGAGAGAGAGAGAGAATGCATACAGATGCAATAGAACTATATAAAAAGAAAAGCAAGCAAATAGAAACATAGGGTTCAGAATGATGCTTAGTTCAAATGGGGTAGGCAGAGAGACAGGTTGGTGAAGTATAAAGGTAGATCACTGTCAAGATCCCGGATTTTGTTTAGGATAGGTTCTTGGGTACTTATATATTAAAAATTATATTATATTAAAATGAAAAGTACAGATCCTGAAAATGCCCTTTGGAATCTAGTTTGATGTAAATTGATAGTCTTCCAATATAAGAAGTCTCTTGGGAATAAATAGTCACTTTAGAGTTAGCTTTGTTTGAGATGCCCCTAGTTTTTTAGAAAACCTGCCACACAAGTTGGTTGTTGTCCTGCAGCTCCAGAGTTGCTAACCAACATTTACTAAATCATAGTAAAATTAGAGTACATGGTCTCTAAACTCCCTTTGAGTTCTAAAATCTGTGGTTCTATAGGTCGAAATTCTGTCCTATAGATGCTTAAAGCAGTGGTTTTCAGTCCTCAAGGATACTAGAAAGGTACCCATTTAGGGAGGGAAAGATGAGGGTAATAAAAGAGAGACTGAGTAGACAGAATCCAAAGAAAGCCTTCTTCAGACCCAATAGCTCCTTTTTGTGTGTTTTATAAGTTGGGCTCCCTCCTAAGATTTCACTTGTTGAAAGGGTTCTATCACATAAAACAAACCAAAGGGGTGGAGGGAGTAGTGAAAAATCACCACTCTAAATAATAATACTCCATTAGTAGGATAAATTTTCAGTCTCCACGTAAGTGTTTATAAGAGGATCCCCTTGTGTCAGGGAGATCCTTCAGGCCATTTCAACCATTACTGTATTTTATTTAATTTGCTTGACAGATATATTCTTAGAAAATTGTGTCAGTGAATATTTTTTAAATAAAATCCAATTTTTAAAAACCAGTAGATCCAATTTTTTAAGAAAAAAATCCTTGTCTTATTTACTTTTGATAATATTTTACTATTCAGGGTATGGTATATGTAAAATAAAAACATAATTATAATGTGTTACTTGGAAGGATTGCATTTGCAAGATAACTAGAGTTGAAAATGTTAAGTTGAAAACTTTCCCCAAAACAAGCATTTAATCATTTTAAGGCAATCTTTCTATGGCAGAGATGCTCATTGCTCATTAAATATCTATATGTCCTTCCTTACTTTCCAACCCACTTTCACTAAGCAGGGCCATATGACTACTTCTGGCCAATGAGCTATGAGAAGAAGTGCTATGTGTCACTTTCAGTCCCAAGAATTGCAGGCCCTCTAGCTTCTTCTTCCTGTGCCAGGGCAATCAAGAAAATAGATGCTTTGATGGAACACAAAATGGAAGCTGCCTGGACTCTAAGTCACTATATGGAGAGGAGTACCTTGGAAAATTGTCTAAGAATCAAAGAAATTTGCATGAGAAAGAAATAAATCTGTGTTGTGTTAAGCCACTAAGATTTTAAGGTTAGTTGCTGACCTCAGACTAGCTTAGTATATCACCTACAACATACACTCTAGCATACTTTCCTATGCTTCTTCATTTAAATAAATTGAGGACGCATGGGAAACTTCACGTAGACCAGTGGTCAGCAAACTTTTTCTGTAAAGGACCAGAAAGTAAATATTTTAGGCTTCACAGGTCATATGTCCCTGTCCTAACTATGTAATTCTGCCATGGTAGTTCAAAAGCAGCCATAGATAGATAATACGTGAAAGAAAAAAAAAACTGGCATGGTTATATTTCAATAAAACCTTATCTACAAAAGTGGAGAGCAGGCCAGATCTGGTCCCAGGGTCATAGTTTGCCCACTCCTGCTACCGATATTTAAACCTTTCCTTTATGATCTCTGAATGTGTAGCCTCAAAAAGTAAAGACTTCCGGAATCCACAAGAGTTATCCTGTATATTTAAAGAGCAATCATATGAAAAAGGGAATAAACACTATATCTCTTTATTCATTCAATAAATAAATATTAATGGAATACCTACTTGTGAACCATGCATTGTACTAACCACACGGATATAGCACTGGACAAGACAGATAAAATCCCTGGCTTTACAGAGCTTATTTCTTGTGGAAGTAAGGAAAAGAAAAAAAGAACTGTTAATAATGACACTAGGGTAGTGTATGAAACATAAAACAGGGGCTGTCTCCTGGTATAGCCCTACCAGAAAAAGTTAAATCTGTGCTGCAACCTAAAGGATTAGCAAGAGTTAGCCAAGTAAAGTGAGGAGACAGAGTAGGAATTCCAGAAAAAGAAAAATAAACATGCAAAGGCAAGGAGGCAAGTAAAACCACTGCACATATGACAAACTGGAAAAGATTAGTATGACACGCACAAAGGTTCAAGGTGGAGAGTGAAAGCCAAGGCTGGAGAGGGAGCTAGAAGAGAGATCACAGAGGGAGGCCTGTGAGCTACTTTAAAGAGACTGAACTTTATCCTAAGGATTAAGGAGTGCCTAATAAGGGTTTCAAACAGGAGAATGACAAGAGGAGATTTGTGTTTTTCTTTTGATTGGAATAGTATCAGAAGGAGTGGTACCAGCTCCTCTTTGCACCTCTGGTAGAATTCGACTGTCAATCTGTCTGGTCCTGGACTTTTTTGGTTGGTAGGTTATTAATTATTTCCTCAATTTCAGAGCCTGTTATTGGTCTATTCAGAGATTCAACTTCTTCCTGGTTTAGTCTCTGCCTGATTGTCCTGGACAGAACTTCCAACACTATTTGAATAGGAGTCGTGAGAGAGGGCATCCCTGTCTTGCGCCAGTTTTCAAGGGGAATGCTTCCAGTTTTTGCTCATTCAGTATGATATTGGCTGTGGGTTTGTCATAAATAGCTCTTATTATTTTGAGATACATTCCATCAGTACCAAATTTATTGAGAGTTTTTAGCATGAAGGGCTGTTGAATTTTCTCAAAGGCCTTTTCTGCATCTACTGATATAATCATGTGGTTTTTGTCTTTGCTTCTGTTTATATGCTGGATTACGTTTATTGATTGACATATGTTGAACCAGCCTTGCATCTCAGGGATGAAGCCCACTTGATCATGGTGGATAAGCTTTTTGATGTGCTGTTGGATTCGGTTTGCCAGTATTTTATTGAGGAGTTTTGCATCGATGTTCAGCAGGGATATTGGTCTAAAATTTTCTTTTTTTGTTGTGTCTCTGCCAGGCTTTGGTATCAGGATGATGTTGGCCTCATAAAATGAGTTAGGGAGGATTCCCTCTTTTTCTATTGATTGGAATAGTTTCAGAAGGAATGGTACCAGCTCCTCCTTGTACCTCTGGTAGAATTC
>NW_016806225.1:1099221-1149249 GCF_001698545.2 Rhinopithecus bieti | reverse complement strand
GCACTATTCACAATAGCAAAGACTTGGAATCAACCCAAATGTCCATCAATGACAGACTGGATTAAGAAAATGTGGCACATATACACCATGGAATACTATGCAACTATAAAAAAGGATGAGTTCATGTCCTTTGTAGGGACATGGATGCAGCTGGAAACCATCATTCTCAGCAAACTATTGCAAGAATAGAAAACCAAACACCACATGTTCTCACTTATAGGTGGGAATTGAACCATGAGAACACTTGGACACAGGAAGGGGAACATCACACACCGGGGCCTTTTGCGGGGTAGGGGGAGGAAGGAGGGATAACATTAGGAGATATACCTAATGTAAATGACGAGTTAATGGGTGCAGCACACTGGTGTGGCACATGTATACATATGTAACAAACCTGCACGTTGTGCACATGTACCCTAGAACATAAAGTATAATAAAAAATAATAATAATAAAATATAAACAAATAAATAAAAAAAGATTCACAATATAATCTCAAGTAGGGATGAACTCCCTTGGCCAGAACTGAGGGGTGAGTGAGAAGTGGGCTGCAGCCACAAGCACAGAAGCAGTGTGCCCCTGCTTCTAGGGCAGGCTGGGAGGGGCATGGCCTGGGCACAGTGGTTTCTGTCTCCATGGAGAAAGCTTATGGCCTGGGGCAGTTTCGAGTTCTGAGTGCAGACTGCCTGGAAACTAGCTAGCTGCTGCTAGTGGAACACTGCAAGTGTGAGAACAGCCTTGCCAAGTGCATAGGAGCTAAGTGGGGCTTACTGCCACCTGCTACTCCCGACTCTCCATGAAGACTCTTCTGTACAACAGAGGCAGCTGTGCTCCTCCCTGGAACATTACCCCAGCAGCTAGAGAACTGCCCTACAATCCCCTCTGGAGCCACTGCTTGTGCCCACATGTGGAGAACCAGAACACATACTTGCCTGACCCAGCGCCCCGACTTGGCTTTGCCCTTCCATGTGTCCTAGTAACTTAACACAAATAATGGAACTTTTGGGGAGCTCTATGGCCCAATTGTCAGTACCTCCCCTGGGTAACACAAGGCAAAGAAAAATACTATCATCATTCTTCACAAAACTAGAAAAAAAAATCTAAAATTTATATGAGACCAAAAAAGAGCCCACAAAGCAAGGCTAAGCAAAAAGAACATATTACACTGTTCTTGAGGTATCACATTACCCAGTTTCAGACTATACTATAAGACCATAGTCACCAAAACAGCATAGTACTGGTATAAAAATAGGCACATAGACCAGTGGAACATAATAGAGAACCCAGAAATAAAGCCAAATACTGACAGCTAAGTGATCTTTGACAAAGCAAACAAAAACATAAAGTGGGGAAAGGATGGTCTATTCAACAAATGGTGCTGCGATAATTGGCTAGCCACATGTAGAAGAATGAAACTGGATCCTCATCTCTCACCTTGTACAAAAATCAACTCAAGATGGATCAAAGACTTAAATCTAAGACCTGAAACTATAAAATTCTAGAAGATAACCTGCAAAACCCTTCTAGACATTGGCCTAGGCAAAACTTCACAACCAAGAACGCAAATTCAACAAAACAAAGATAAATAGATGAGACTTAATTAAACTAAAAGCTTCTGCACAACAAAAGAAATACTCAGCAGAGTAAACAAACATCCCACAGAGTGAGAAAAAATTTTCACAATCTATACTCCCAACAAAGGAAAATATCTGGAATCTACAAGGAACTCAAACAAATCAGCAAGAAAACGACAACAACAACAACAACAACAACAACAAAACAAAACAAAACAAAAAACAGAAAATACTATCAAAAAGTGGGCTAAGGACATGAATAGACAATTCTCAAAAGAAGATATACAAATGGCCAGCAAACACATGAAAAAAATGCTCAACATCACTAATGATCAGAGAAATGTAAATCAAAACCACAATGCCATTACAGCTTACTCCTGAAAGAATGGTCATAATCAAAAAATAATAGATGCTGACATGGATGTGGTGAAAAAGGAGCAATTTTATACTGCTGATGGGAACGTAAACTAGTACAACCACTATGGAAAACAGTGTGGAGATTCCTTAAAGAACTAAAAGTAGATCTAGCATTTGATCCAGCAATCCCACTACTGGCTCAAAGAAAAATAAGTCATTATATGAAAAAGATACATGCACACACATGTTTATGGCAGCACAATTCACAACTGCAAAAATATGGAACAGCCCCAATGCCCATTAATCAATGAGTGGATAAAGAAAATGTGATATATATATATATATATATATATATTCCATGATATAGATATATATCATGGAATTCTGCTCAGCCATAAAAAGGAACGGAATAATGACATTCACAGCAACATGGATGGAATTGAAGATCATTATTCTTTTGTGTGTGTCTGTGTGTGTGTGTGTATGTGTGTGTGTGTGCACGTGTGCACGCGTGTGACGGAGTTTTGCTCTTTTTTGCCCAGGCTGGAGTACAATGGCGTGATCTTGGTTCACTGCAACTTCTGCCTCCCGGGTTCAAGCAATTATCCTGCCTCAGCTTCCGGAGTAGCTGGGATTGCAAGTGCATGCCAACACACCCAGCTAATTTCGTATTTTTAGTAGAGACGGGGTTTCACCATGTTGGCCAGGCTGGTCTCAAACTCCTGACCTCATGTGATCCACCCATCTCAGCCTCCCAAAGTGCTGGGATTACAAGCATGAGCCACTGCACCCAACTGGAGACCATTATTCTAAGTGAAGTAACTCAGGAATAAAAAAGCAAACACCGTATGTTCTCACTTATAAGTGGGAGCAAAACTATGAGGATGCAAAGTCCTAAGAATGATATAGTGGACTTTGGGAACTCCAAGGAAAGGGTGGAAGTGGGATGAGAAATAAGAATACACATTCAGTGTAGTAGTGTATACTGCTTGGATGATGGATGCAACGAAATCTCAGACATCACCACTGAAGAACGTATCCATGTAACCAAACACCACGTGTTCCCTAAATACCTATTAAAATAAAATTCAAAATTTAAAATTTAAAATAAATAAAAAATAAATCTGTATATTTCCTCATGGAAACAAACAAAAAAAAAATCCACTGCTACCACCACAGCTGGCACTCTTTTGCAAGTGCCACCACCTACTAGAGGCCAACCAACACAGTCCATTACACCATCTGCAGTTAAAATGACACAGCGCCCAGGTCAGAGAAAACTTGTGCATGACCTCAGCTTTCACCATTGCCCGCATCACCCTAGCTAATGAGAAGGTCCTGGTCTGTCCATATGACCAGTTCATTACTACTACAGCCAACATTTGAGAAAGCCAACACACTAAGGCTATGTATACCCAAAGAATCTCACTGTCTATGTCACTCCCCTGCCACCTGCATCAGAGCTAGTGCTGATACCTGCTGCTGGGAGACTTGAGGACAGTTCACATCATTGGAATCCTTGCAGACATTCCCTAGCACCAGCTTGGAGTGTGGCAGCCCCACTGGGTGGCTAAACTAAGAGGAGCAGCATCATTCACAGTAGTCTTGCCCTCAGGGACTCCTACTCCTACAGAAAGGGGGGCTGTACCACATTAAAGGAGCACCCCATAGGACAAAAGAATCCAGATGGCATGTCTTGAGTCCCAGAACTTTCTGCTTGTGGGAAGTTTCTTTCAGCAGAGGCACAGGTGAAGTGCTGTGCTCCACAGGGAAAGTCTGCAGCTTTACCCAATAATCGGGCAGCTCTGGTACTCATGAAGGGTCTTGGAGAAGGGGACTTCTTCTCCCCCTCATCCACCACTGCAGATACAGCTGGGGCTTCTTTCATGGGAGCTTCGTGTGGGTACACCTGTAGACAGGCTTTCTGAAATGCTTCAGAGTAACTCCTTCCTCACAGGAGGAGTGCCCTCTAGGTTCAGGCTTGCACAAGGAGTAGAGTCACAATCCCTATCTACTTAGAGAATCAACATTCTTGGAGATGGAAACAGGCACCTGTCTGATGTGAATAGCTAGAACACTGGGTCAGGAGTATGACTGGGAGGTAGACTGCTTCCCTGCTGGCCTGGCTGGGGAGCTAATGTGGCTCCCTAAATTTCCCCTGCAGAGACCGGTGTTTCACTGAGAGCTCCCCCAGCCTCCTCTATCAAGGCTAGGACCTCTGCCCACCATTGGGTATTGCATTTACCCACCTGCTTTGGCCACATTGGTTTTTTACTCACAGACACCTCCCCTACTGGCCTGAAGCCTGAACTCTTCAACCCAGTAAGCAAAATACTGGGGAAAAAATAATTACAAAGTGCACATCACTGGGGAATAAGATAAGCTTCAAGAGACCTCTGCCATTTCAAGCTTCAAGAGACCTCTGCCATTTCAACCCCACAAGAGACTGTGAACCTACTCACACACTGAACACATTGCTACTACAATCAGCATGAGAAAGTCATAATACAAAGACTATCTAGAACCAAAGAATTTCATACAGAGTATTCACCCCTGAAAGCACCAAGAGCTTAACTAGGCTAGAATAAACTGTAAATACTAAAGTCACATCATCAAGAGGGAAAAAAAAAGAAAACACAGTAGAATCAAAAATAAATTCAAGAATAATTAGAAAAAATAATCTATCCAAAAGAGAAGAAACCAGAAAATGATTCTGGAAATGTGAAACAGGGTTCTACAACAACCACCAAAAGGTCACAGTAGCTCTCCAGCAATGAATCCAAACCAAGAAGTAATCTTTGAAATACCAGATAAAGAAATCAAAAGGTTGATTATTAAGCTACTTGAGGAGATATAAGAGAAAGATAAAAACCAACAAATTTTTTATTTAAAAAATCAGGATGTGAATGAAAAATTCTCTAAAGAAATAGCCCCATGCTTCTGTTCTCATGACAGTGAGTGAGTTCTCACAAGATCTGATGGTTTTATAAGGCACTTTTCCCCACTTCACCCTGCACTTCTCCTTGCTGCCACCATGTGAAGAAGGGTGTGTTTTCTTCCCCTTTTGCCTTGACTATAAGTTTCCTGAGGCCTCCCCAGCCACACTGAACTGCGACTCAATTAAATTTCTTTCCTTTATAAATTACCCAGTCTTGGGTATGTCTTTATTAGCAGTGTGAGAATAGACTAATACAGTAAATTGGTAACCGAGTGAGGCACTGCTGTAAAGATACCTGAAAATGTGGAAGCGACTTTGGAACTGGGTAACAGGCAGAGGTTGAAACATTTTGGAGAGCTCAGAAGAAGACAGGAAAATGTGGAAAAGTTTAAAACTTCCTAGAGATTTGGAGGGCTTAGAAGACAGGAAGATGTGGAAAAGTTTGGAACCTCTTAGAGTCTTGTTGAATGGCTTTGACCAAAATGCTGATATAAACAATGAAGTGCAGGCTGAGGTGGTCTCAGATGGAGATGAAGAACTTGTTGGGAACTGGAGTAATGGTGACTCTTGGTACAGAAAGAGACTGGTGGCATTTTGCCCCTGCCCCAGAGATCTGTGTAACTTTGAATTTGAGAGAGATGATCTAGGGTATCTGGCAGAAAAAACTTCTAAGGGGCAAAGCAATCTGGAGGAAGCAGAGCATAAAAGTTTGGAAAATTTACAGCCTGATGATGCAATAGTAAAAAAAAAAAAAAAAAAATTGTGGGAGAAATTCAAGCCAGCTACAGAAACTTGCATAAGTAACAAGGAGCCAAATGTCAATCATCAAGACAATGGGAAAAATGTCCCCAGGGCATGTCAGAGACCTTTATGGCAGCCCCTACCATTACAGGCCCAGAGGCCTAGGAGGGTAAAATGATTCTGTGGGCCATGTACAGGGCCCCCACACTCTATGCAACCTCAAGCCATGATGCCCTGCATCCCAGCTGCTTCAGCTCCAGCTATGGCTAAAAGGAGCCTAAGTACAGCTCAGGCTGTTGGTTCAGAGGGTGCAAGGACCAAGCCCTGGTGGCCTGCAGGTGCACAGAAGTCAAGAATTGAGGTTTGGGAATCTCTGTCTAGATTTCAGAGGGTGTATGGAAACACCTGGATATCCAGGCAGAAGTTTGTTGCATGAATGCAGCCCTCATGGAGAACCTCTGCTAGGGTGATATGGAAGGGAAATGTGGCATCGGAGCCCCCACACAGAGGCTCCACTGGAGCACTGACTAGTGGAACTGTGAGAAGAGGGCCACTGTCCTCCAGATACCAGAATGCTAGATCCACCAACAGCTTACACCATGCACCTAGAAAAGCCACAGACACTCATCACCAGCTGTGAAAGCAGCTGGGAGAGAGGCTGTATGCTGCAAAGCCACAGGGGTGGAGCTGCCCAAGACCATGGATGTCCATCTTCTGCATCAGCATGACCTGGATATGAGACATGGAGTCAAAGGAGATCATTTTGGAACTTTAAGGTTTAATGACTGCCCTTTTAGATTTCAGACTGACTTGCATGGGGTTTGTATCCCCTTTGTTTTGGTCAATTTCTCCCACCTGGAATAGTTGTATTTACCCAATGTCTGTATCCCCATCATATCTAGTACATAATTAACTTGCTTTCAATTTTATAGGCTAATAGCCAGAAGGGACTTGCATTGCCAGATGAGACTTTGGACTTGGACTTTTGGGTTAATGCTGGAATGAGTTAAGACTTTGGGGGACTGTTAGGATGGCATGATTGTGTTTTGAAATATGTGGACATGATATTTGGGAGGGGCCAGAGGCAGAATGATATGGTTTAGCTGTGTCTCCACACAAATCTCATCTTGAATTATAGTTCCCATAATCCCTATGTGTCATGGGAGGGACCCGGTGGGAGGTAATTGAATCATGGGGGCAGTTACCCCCATGCTACTGTTCTCATGATAGTGAGTGAGTTCTTACCAGATCTGATGGTTTTATAAGGTGCTTTCCCCTATTATCCTCAGCACTTCTCCTTGTTGCCACCATGTGAAGGACATGTTTGCTTTTCCTTCTCCCATGACTGTAAGCTTCCTGAGGCCTCCTCAGCCATGCTGAACTGTGAGTCAAACCTCTTTCCTTTATAAACTACCCAGTCACAGGTATGTCTTTATTAGCAGCATGAGAACAGACTAACACAGACCTATAAAACAACCACACAATAGAGAAAGCAAAGCATCTAGGTAACAATCAACATTATGACTGAACATTACATACATTTCAGTATTAATGTTGAATGTAAATTTTCTACATGCTCCACTTAAAAGATACAGATTGGCAGAATGGATTTAAAAAAAAAAATCACAACCAAATATCTGCTGTCTTCAAGAGATCATCTTAAATGTAAGGATTCTAATAAACTCAAGGTAAAGGGGTGGAAAAAGTTAATCCATACAAATGGAAGACAAACGCAAGCAGGAGTAGCTATTCTGATGTCAGATAAAACAGAGTAAAGCAACAATAGTTAAAAAAAAAAAAGAAAGAAAGAAAGAAAGAAAAGAAAAGAAAAAAAGGGGTAAGCAAAAAAGGTCACAAGAAGACATTATAATCCTAAATATATATGCACTTAACTCTGGAGCTCCCACATTCATAAAACAGTTACCATAAGACCTAAGAAAACAGATGGATAGCAATACAATAATAGTGGGGAACTTCAGTGCTCCACAGACAGCACTAGACAGATCATAGAGGCAGAAAGTCAATAAAGAAACACCGGACTTAATCTACACTATAAAAATATTGACCTAACAGATATTTACAGAATATTCTACCCAAGAATTGCAGAATATACATCCTTCTCACTAGCACATGGAACAATCTCCAAGATAGACCATATGACATGCCACAAAACAAATCTCATTAAGTTTTTTAAAATTGAAATCATATCAAGTATCTTCCCAGACCACAATGGAATAAAACTAGAAATCAACTCCAAATGGAACCCTCAAAACTACACAAATACATGGACATTAAGCAATCAGCTCCTGAATGATTTTGAGGTAGCAATGATATCAAAATGGAAATATAAAAATTCCTCAAAATGAATGATAATAGTGACACAAGGTTTCAAAACTTTTGAATACAGCAAAAGCAGTGCTAAGAGGAAAATTTATAGGTCTAAATGCTTGCATCAAATAGCCTAAAAGATTACAAATTAACAACCTAATGTCACATCTGAAGGAACTAGAGAGACAAGAACAAACCAAATCCAAAGATAACAGAAGAAAAGAAACAACAAAGATCAGAGCATAGCTAAATGAAATTGAAACCAAAAAACCAGTAAATCAAGAAGTTGGTTCTTTAAAAATATAAACAAAACAGAAGAGGGAAGATTCAAATAAGCTCAATTAGAAATAAAAATGGAGACATTATAGCCAACAGCACAGAAATACAAAAAAATCATTCCAGACTACTATGAACACTTCTATGCACACAAACTACAAAATCTAGAGGAAATGGATAAGTTCTTAGAAACACACAATGCTCCTAGCTTGAAGAAGTAAAAAATAGAAACCCTGAATAAACAAATAACAAGCGGTAACATTGAATCAGTAATTTTCTTAAACTGCCAACAACAAAAGAAAAAGCCCAGGGCCAGATAGATTTATAGGGGAATTCCACAAGACATTCTAAGAAAAATTGGTACCAATCCTACTGAAACTAT
Organism: Rhinopithecus bieti; assembly: GCF_001698545.2. Lineage (NCBI taxonomy): Eukaryota > Metazoa > Chordata > Mammalia > Primates > Cercopithecidae > Rhinopithecus > Rhinopithecus bieti. Next base: position 1,140,655 of record NW_016806225.1, on the reverse strand, counting down.
TCCAAAAGACTGAGAAAGAGGGAATCCTCCCTAACTCATTCTATGAAGCCAATATCACCATGATACCCAAACCAGGAAAGAACACAACAAAAAAAGAAAACTACAGACCAATATTCCTGATGAACATTAATGCAAAAATCCTCAACACAGTACTAGCAAACTAAATCCAACAGCACATCAAAAAGATAACTCACCATGATTAAGTGGGTTTTATCCCAAGGATGCAGAGCTGGTTTTGCATTCACAAGTCAATACGCAATCAGAATAAATTAGTGTACTAATTTATTCTGTGTACTCAGAATAAATTAGTATGCAATAAAGTAGATACCCAGCAATCCCACTACTAGGTATCTTCCCAAAGGAAAAGAAGTCATTATATCAAAAAGACACTTGCATGCATATGTTTATCACAGCACAATTCAAAATTGTAAAGGTATAAAACCAACCTAAGTGCTCATCAACAGATAAGTGGATAAAGAAAATGTGGTATTTATACACCATGGAATACAACTCAGCCATAAAAAGGAATGAAATAATGTATTTTGAAGCAACTTGGGCAGAGCTGGGGGCCATTATTCTAAGTGAAATAACTCAGGAATAGAAAACCAACTACTGTGTGATCTCACTTATAAGTGGGAGCTAAGCTGTGGGTATGCAAAGGCATACAGCTTGGTATAATGGATTTTGGAGACTCAGAAGTGGGGAGGGTAGGAGAGGGGTGAGGGATAAAAAAACCACATATTGGGTACAATGTCCAGGGACAGGTACACTAGAATCTTAGGCTTTACTACTGTACAATTCATTCATGTAAACAAAGCCACTTGTACCTCAAAAGCTATGGAAATGAGTTAAATATAGATAAATTTAAAACTGAAAATTAACATACATAAAGAACAATGACAGAAAAAGAAAATATGGTCTTGATTCATAAACAAATGAGAATCTCAGCAAATAAACTGACACTATAAAAAATTTAAATTCTAAAACTGAAAACTAAAATACTTAAAAAAGAAGTAGGCAGATCTGAAAGATATTTTAGGAGTTATATATTAAGAATATTCAACAGTGGTGAATGGTGGGTGATAAGAAAGAATTCCCAAGATTTTGCTAAGACAACTATGCAGGTAGTAACTCCAATTATTGAGTCAGGCAACTCTGCAAAAAAGCAAGTTGACATTGTTCCAAAAGTCAGAAACCAAAGCGCTACTCTGAGGTGATTTTAAAGGCTAGTTGATAGGATGACCTAGAACAATCATAGCTATACAACAATGCAGCTGATTTTGTTGTTAAGTAGGGAGTATCCTTCATAGGAAACTAATGACAGAAACTTAATAAACTCGAGATTCTATTATAGAAGAGAATAAAACTACAAGGGATAGAAGATTAGACCAGATATCATATCAGTCCTCTTTTAAAATTAAGTTTCTATTATTCTTAAATTATTTTGAGACCCTATACTACTGTGTTGGATGAAATATAGGTATAGGCCCAACAAACATGTGATATATATATATATATATCTCCTAAATCCTCCAGAAAGGAAAGCAGCCCTGAGGACACCTTTATTTTAGCGCACTGAGAACACTGCTAGATTTCTAGTGTGAGTGTCAGAGTGACACAATACGACAAATACATATATACACATGTATATGTATATATATATACACACACGTATCTGTATATATATGGCTTACCTTGTCTTTTCACTAAATGGCTCCAAATTTAGAATAATGGCCCATGCAAAAATATCCAGTCATAATTCTTGGAACCTATGGATATATTAGGTTTTATAGCAAAAGGGATTTAAGATTGTTAGTCAGCTGACTTTAAAATAAGGAACTATCTGGGATTATCAAGGTGTGCCCAGTGTAATCACAAGGATCCTTATAAGTGTAAAGGAGAGACAGAGAAAGAGAGGCAAAGGAAGATGGAACTATGGAAGAAGGGGACAGAGAGAAGCAACACTGATGGCTTTGAAGATGGAGGAAGGGGGCCATGAACTAAGGAATATGGGCAGCCATTAAATGCTAGAAAGGAAAAGAAAATGGACTCTCTCCTAAATCCTCCAGAAAAGAAAGCAGCCCTGAGGGCACCTTTATTTTAGCCCACTGAGAACAGTGCTAGATTTCTAATGTGAGCGTCAGAGTGACACAATATGACAATACTTGACTGGTCATTGCTGCCTTTAAATATGGAGGAAGGAACCATAAGCCAAAAATGCAGACAGCATTCAGAAGCTGGAAGGGGCAAGGGAACAGATTCTCCCCTAGAGCCTCCAGAAGGAATGCAGCTCTACTGGCACTTAATTTTTCGCTGAGTAAAACCCATTTTGGACTTCTGACTCCCAGAACTATAAAATAATAAATTTGCATTGTCCTAAGCCAAAAAAAATCATTCATTCATTCACTCATTAAAATGAAACTGTGTTGTTTAAACCAGTAAGTCCATGGTAATTTTTTTGTTAATACCAGTAGAAAGTTAATACAATGATTTAGCTCAGGGGTGTCTCATCTTTCGGCTTCCCTGGGCCACATTGGAAGAAGAAGAATTGTCTTGGGCCACACATAAAATATGCTAACGCTAAGGACAGCTGATGAGTTAGGATAAAAAAATCTCATAATATTTTAAGAAAGTTTACGAATTTGTGTTGGCATTCAAAACTGTCCTGGGCCACAGTTTGGACAAGCTTGAAGTAGATACTGCACTAGGCCGCTATTAATATAGTAGCTACGGCCGGGCGCAGTGGCTCAAGCCTGTAATCCCAGCACTTTGGGAGGCCGAGACGGGTGGATCACAAGGTCAGGAGATCGAGACCATCCTGGCTAACACGGTGAAACCCCGTTCGTACTAAAAAAAATACAAAAAACTAGCCGGGCGAGGTGGCTGGCGCCTGTAGTCCCAGCTACTCGGGAGGCTGAGGCAGGAGAATGGCATAAACCCGGGAGGTGGAGCTTGCAGTGAGCTGAGATCCGGCCACTGCACTCCCGCCTGGGCGACAGAGCGAGACTCCGTCTCAAAAAAAAAAAACAAAAAAAATATATATATAGTAGCTACTATCCACATGTGATTAAGTTAGTAGAATTGAAATTAAAATTAAATTTCAGTTTCTCAGGTTCAATAGCCACATTTCCAGTGTTCATCAGCTACTTGTGGCTAGTGACCACTGTACTGGGCAGTGCAGAGAAAAACTTCTATCATTGCAGAAATTCCTACTGAACAACAGTGATCTGTTTCTTCATTGTCTCTGCACAGTTATACTTTAGGGTCTATTACTCTGTACAGGGCTATTTTTACAGCTATAAGTCTCCTTTTGTTCCCCCTAGATCAAAAGTGAAAACCATATGTTGCCAGGAGAAAATAAATAAAATGCCATAGATGTAACTAAATCAAACAGATTCTGGGCCTATCATAAGAAAAGAGACATCAATCTGGGTTTTACCGAATCAAGCTGTGGGTTTTATGAAAGGCATTTACACTGACCTACAGGCTTTTTACTTCAGCTTACTCCTACCTTTGTGGCTATTCTAGAAGATTATGGTTGTAAGAAATAGAAAATTTGAATAGCAATATCATTAATGAAATTCAAAATTTGTAAAAAATGTGGAAAGATGTAAGTAATGACTATTGAATAAAAATTCAAAGTCATTTCCTCCTCTATAACTTTTCTGGATTTTATTCTCAGTACTAATATAATGAAACCAGAAAATGTAAAGCAGTTAGTGTCAATGAATAAAGTCATGTTATTCAAAATTTTACTACTGCGTATGAATCATAACTTCCCATTTTAACATTAAGCTGTCACTTTAAATGTATGCCTTCAAATCTTTTAAAAATTGGTGTTCACTCATGTAGACAAGAACTTCAAATTCAGCTTGATTTGAAATCAGTGAAATTCACTGAAAGTTTCTCTCCAACTTAGCACTATCTTCCCACCCTTAATACCCTTTACGCATTCACCCTCAACCCTCAAGGGCTAACCCCACTCTTCTCCAGCCATATGCAGGTCATGTTGATGCTTTTCCTCCCCACAGTTAACAAAATGTCCAGTTAGTCAAGTCACTTAGAGATAGGGAATATAAGAGGCAAGACACAGTATAACAGACACAGGCTAAAAAAACAATACGCCTGGCTTAAAATAATAGAGTCATTGGTTCAAAACCAGGGGCTTGAGATAAATTCCACAAATCAAGCAATAATAAAATTCCACAGGTCAAGAAAAATCAGGTAGTCTAGAAAAAAGAAAATTCAGGCAGCAAAGATCACATATTAAAACACAGTCCAGGCAACAATATTACAACTATTTGCCTCAGCCTAGGAAAAAGAATCAGTCCTCAAACATGGGAACAGCAGGCTAAGCTATTAGTAACAGAGGCACCTAGCCAGAATCTGGAGTAACTGGGAGAGAGGAAGACCCACTGACCTTCACACACTGGTCACATTATCATTAGATCCATTATCAAAGAGAATATATACATTTCATTATCAAAGGTAAAAATTATATGAGATAAAAAATGTATTTCATAATGGAAAAATGGGGAAAGGTGATAACTATAAAATGTTAATAAATCCTGAGTAAAATAATGCCTGTAATTATGAAACATGCTCCTGGGATTCTTTGGACAACGAGGAATTGGGATAAAGTTGGAGGAAATGGGCAACAGATAGTCGAGAGAGAGGGAATAGAAGGAAAGGGACTATTGGGAGACCTGGGCAGGCCAACCTATAAATTGATGAAGTAGACGCCACACTCTTGGCTGCAACAGCTTCTGGAAATAACTTTTAGCAGCCACAGGTCTAGGGGTAGGAGCAAATCCACGCAAAGAAACCACAGATGCAGAATTTAGACTCCTCTACCCCTCAAAAAGTTTCCCATCTGCTTCCTGATGCCTAAATCACCATTTCACAGTTATAGACAAAAGGCTTAAAATAAAATGCTTATGGTCTCCCACATAGAAGAGGCTGTGAGGAAAAATCTCCTTTCTGCTCTTGCTCATCTTTCCTAAGAAAGTTCTGTATTCCCACTCAATAACAGATGTATTTTATGCCTATTAAGCAGGAAGCATGCTAGGCACTAGGGTTTCAAGCATGATTTTAAAGAACAAAATCTCTCCTCTAAAGGACAATAGAAGAAAAAGACAAGAAAATATGTGATTAAAATATGGTAAATTAAATAGAGTCTTATTAGAGAGATATGCTTGGGCAATTGACAATAAAACCATTCAAAGAGGCCATATAAATAAGCATAGATAGTTTAGTTTAAACTTTTTTGCTTTTAAGATTCTTTCCTATTTACCCTTCTTTATCATCTTTAAAAGATGAAGCTCCTCAAAGATTAGCCTGAATGAAGCCCTCTGTTTTCTTACTCTATACTCTCCCCTAGACAATTTCATCAGTCCTCTTGACTTCAAACACCATTTACAGTACTGTCACTCGATGAGTATATTCATTTCAGACCCCTTCTCTGAACCCAAAATATGTATAGCCAATTGTCTACTTAATACCTCCAACTGGATGTTTCACAGGTACTTTGAATCAAAGATTTCCAAAACTCAACACCTAATCTTCAAGACCATGAATGGTTGCACCATCCACTCAGTAGTCTCTCTCCCATCCACAGAACAACAGATTGATTTCCTGTTTGTAGTTCTTTAATAGCTTCCCAATGCTCTTAGGATAAAACTCCAAATCCCTACATAGCCTCCTAATCCCTGACTATCCTACCCTCTCCTACCTCTCTATGTTCATCTAATAAACTCTCCTACTCTTGAACTCCAGATATATCAATTTTATATCACACATTCTAATGTTCCATTCTTTGACCTGATCCCTCTGCCTAGAATATATACTCTTTGCTCCATTTAGTTGCTGCTTACTTCTTCAAAGTCCAACTCAATCCATATTTCTTTAAAGGAGCATTCCTGATTATCCATACTAATTCAAAATCTCCAGAAATACACTTCCTAGCATTACCATAACTATAATTAAATAAGAACAAACATTTATTAAGCATCTACTATTGGATCAAACACTATTCTCAGTGATGGATATTCAGCAACAGGAAAGACATAGTTTCTGCCCTTTTAGAACTACATACATACTTGTCATGAGGGAAGACAGACAATAAGCAAATAAGCAAAAAGGCAAGATAATTTCACATAATATGAAGATAATAAATAGAGAGTGGCTGAATCAGAATCAGGGCCAAAGGGGAGAGTATTACCTCAAATGAGTTGTTCAGTGCCTGCTCTTCCTGAAGGAATAAAGTTTCAAAGGGTAGGGGCTTTGTCTTACTGCTATATCCCCAGTACCTGGGACATAATAGGTGCTTGATGAATACTTAAGAACTGAAAGTATGAAAGATGTTGCTTTCTACCTAGGACTATTTTCCAAGATGCCAAAGAACAATCTTAGGGACATCATGTTTTTGTATTCCAAATTATATCACCAGCACATCTTCAAAATATTTGTTGAATAGATGAATAAATGAAACAAAACTTCACTTCCATGGTCCCTAGGCATACATAATATCCTCATGGATAAGAATCCCCTTACAGATTCTTGACCTTTTAACCTCATTATAGCCAGAGTATAGGGTACCCACACAAGTGGCTGATAACCTCTTTGTTTATCAAAGCACTCTTGGTAAGTAAATATCTTACCACGTAAGATACCACATAAGATAATGGTAAGCCCTCTTGGTAACTGGACTGTTATACAAAACAGATGGACCTTAAGCTTATTAGGCAGGATTGAGGGAAAAAAACTACGCAAAATTCCATTTTGTAAATCCCAGTAGCTAGTACTCAACAAATAGTATGTAATCAACCAGAAGGCAATTAGAACAATTTGCTTGCCTCATAGTTGTATTAAGGGAGGAGACCACCCCTCATATCATCTTATGCCCAATTTCTGCTTCCAAAGAAAGAAGAAGTAAAAATTAAAAGGCAGAAATGAAATCCATAGGCAGACAGCCCAGAGTTGCACTCTGGGCCTAGTAGTTAAAGATTAACCCCTGACCTAACCAGTTATGTTATCTATAGATTACACTGTATAGAAATGCACTGTGAAAATCCCTATCCTGTTTTGTTCTGATCTAATTACTGGTGCATGCAGCCCCCAGTCACGTACCCCCTGCTTGCTCAATCAATCACGACCCTTTCACATGCACCCCCTTAGAGTTGTGAGCTCTTAAAAGGGACAGGAATTGCTCACTCGGGGAGCTCGGCTCTTGAACAGGAGTCTTGCCAATGCCCCCGGCCAAATAAACCCCTTCCTTCTTTAACTTGGTGTCTGAGGACTTTTGTCTGTGGCTGGTTCTGCTGCAGTATGACTTACTTAAAAAGAAAAAACACACACACATTGGTTCCAGGTCTATTCATGTATTTCTTAATATGTAAAGTACTAGACTGGATTATCTCATAAATTTTGAGTATTATATTTTTGCATTCATTTAATCATTCATTCACTCATTCAATAAGCATTTACGGAGCACTGACTATTTTTCAGGCACCACATAAGATATTATGCATGAGATTTTATGAACTGAAGAAACAAAACCTATGTAGTGGTACTGCTTAGCAAATGGCCACAGAGCTTGGAAAGAGGACTGTGCACTTAGCTAAACTTAGGTGGCAGGATATATTTATTATAATCTTTACCAAAAAAATATATGCCAAAGTCTCATTATTCATGGAGCTATGTTCTATAAAGTTGCCACAAACACTGAATTAGAGATTATTGAATCATGGCTTCATGGGAAATACAGAGTTAGGTTCTTGCGATCCTCTGGTCATAATACTTTCATCAACTGATGAAGACATAACCTTGTTTTATGTATGCTTCTTTTAAATACCATATTTCATATCTATCGATTGATTCATTAACATTGTACTCACAGCCAACAGTACCACAACTAAAGCCTGAATGAAGCTTATCTAACACACACATTTTCTCTATAAAGCACATCACAATCTTCCTGCACATAGAAGCACTAGACAACACTTCAGCACTACACTTGGGGGCCATTTTAAACAGCAAAATCACAACCCCTTGACCCCTGCCAAAAAAAAAAGCACAAAAATGCAAAATATGTGACACTAAATACACCTCAAAGAAGACACTTGTTTACAGAAGGAGAAAGGGGAGAGGAGGGACAGGAAGGAAAGGGAAGAGAAAATGTAAATCCTGCATTTGAAACCTGGCTCTACCACTTACTAGCTGTGTGATCTTAGAAAAGTTACTTAATGGCTCCATGTCTCAGTTTACCATCTTGAAATAAACATAGTACCATTGCCCACCTCATGAGTTTGCAGTGAAGCTTAAAAATCGTAATATATATAGTGTTAATGCAGTGTCTCATAAGTAGTAAGCACTATTTAATGTTAACTCTCAAAATAAACAAATAAACATAAGGCAATGGGGCGTTATCAAAACTTTCAGTAAAATATGTGATGGATACAGAAGGGGATTCAGCAGCTGTAGCTTTCATTCACCTTTCTCTCTCTTATTTTCCCTTTCCCTACCCACCCCTTTTCTTCCTCACCTTCCTTGCTTCCTTGTTGCCTATGCCTCAGGTCTTCGGGAGGCCCACAGGGGATATTGGAAGATCCCCCTCCTTCAAAGAGTTTGCTCTAGATGCAAGCTGCTCTCATTTCAAAATTAAGATGGCACTTCCTTTAAGTGAAGACTAGACAGCTTCTGGAATGAGCATGCCTCCCTGCTGTACTCCAACTGGCTACTGCCAAGGACAAACCAACAGTCCACAGGCAGAAGGAGCCTTCTTGTTAACCCTGCAGCTCTGCAAACAGCCTCTTTCCATGACAGTAATGCACCATCTTGCCAGCACAACTTCAGTTTTTAGTGGGTCACCAAAGAAGGAAAGCTTGAGACAAAGTGAAATAGATTAGGAGCCAGATGAGAAACCGACAATGCCAAAGCTGGGACCTTCTCAAAGCAAATCTCCCACATGCATCTCCAAGCTGGAGAATATGGAAAGTTAGGGTCAGAGCCAATTAGTAGAAGGGATGAGATACAATGGCTATTGCACAAACAAAAGTTCCTTCAGTTGGGGATGGGGACAGGGTTGGGAACAGAGACACTGAGGCCAGCTCTGAGTGTCAGGGCTTTAGCTGGCAACCTGAAAATCCCCTCCTGCCAAACTTTGCAGGGCCAGGGTTGCCAAGGAACGCACTCACATGGCCAAGAGTATGCTATTCAGAGCATCTTCCCAGTGAAATGTGTGTGGCACATTTTGAGGCTGGCAGAAGTCCTGCCTCAGATCTCTTCGGAGCCTCCTCATCTTTCTGATCAGGACAAGAAGCCCTTTCTCATGCTTTTCATAGTATGCGCTTCCAGTTAGATATATTTAAACTTCCAAATTAAGCAGAAAAATGCTTTGAAAATGCATTGACTTCATTGAAAAAGATAGTTTGGGACTTAGAAAACATCAAATACTCATCACATCCCACCCATTTAACTACTTCAAATTACATTTGATAGCTACATCAGTCATTAGTACTTGATTTACCAGATTTGTTTCCAGCTGTAATAATCAATCCCCATTTCAGAGGTCTATATGTCTCAGGCATCACACTAGACACTTCCAAGAAGTTATTTCACTTAATCTTCTCCCAAATCCTTGGAAGAATGATGTTACTGTCTATCCCCATTTCACAGTTAAGAAAACTATTGAAAGTAATTTGCCAAAAATCATGTGGAAAGTGAGTTGCTAAGCAAGGATTCAAACCCAAGTCAGTTTGACTTTAATATCTATCTTCTTTCTACTATATTGTATATAACCAAGTTATTGTACAGTCTGTATTCAACGTAATATAAACTTAAAATGGTTTCATTTTCCCCAATCCTTGCTGACAGCTGTCCTACATTGAATCATATTTCACTATCCCTTAGTAACATCCGGGAATATTCCACAAAATTCCAATCACTTTCAGTTATTAGAAGAGTCTAATTCCAGTATTTAAGACTCAAACATATTTTAAATTCCAGTTTCATATCTAGTATAAAGCTCTTCTTTGCTCTCCCTGGGGCCAGCCAGGCTTCAGGTCAGGCCTGGAGAGGGCAGGGGGAAAGTTCTGCTCTCTCCATCCTTCAGGAAGGAAAGAGAGGTTCTCTGTGTCCTCTGTACCTCCTCCTTCCTCCATCTTCCAGGCATTAAGTCTACCCATGCGTTAGAACAGTGGGAGAGAAATTTAAGATGCGGCAGAGGTCGACATATGAGACTGGTTGTCTGGAAGAAGTGGGCAGCTGTTTTGAGTTCCCTTCTAGCTAGGTCTGGTTCTTCCTGATGCTGGTGGTCTTCACTAATGTGGTGCTTTCTACCCAGAAGGTGCATGCAGTTTACTTGGAGAGATGTTTGCTTCAAGTCAGCACTATACATGACTGAGAATGTCCTCAAAATAAGAGACAACTGCGTCTCCATTTTGTATCTCAGTCACTGGTCCACACCCTGAACCCTCTCACCAAATGGGGTATCTCATAATTAGATGCCACTTGATCAGTTCCCAAAATCATGCCTTGCATTCTACCTGCTAGACTTATTCTGACGAGCCATAGGAACCATGAAAATCCTCCTCCAGACCTTCTAAGTGAGCTGGGGGATTGTCTCTGTCGTCTTCTTAGACGTCTTACCTGCGGTCCATTGTCTATCAGCCTTGGCAGAGTAGTGCAGCCAGGCAAGCAGAAGGCATCAATTTCCAAGTACATATATGACCCCGCACATCAGGGACCCATGGTAGGTACTTTTCTTCCTTCACCATACTTCACTTCCATACTAACGACAGCACCAAGCTAAACCTCTACTGCCTCACCTCACGCAATATCTAGCCAGGAGTGAGAAGCCAGTCTCCTGTTGACATTCCCAGGCTCTTGTCTAGTAGTCCACTTTTCACAGGGCTTTGAAGTAGGCAGGAAGCCCCCATGGGAAAGGGAGGGAAACGCAACATTTGGCAAGAAACTCACAACTGTAACAATGTCATCTTCTTTCTCCTCTCTACCCCACATCTTCTTTTCTCAATTGGGAAATGATAGGAAAGGGCTTGGGTGACAGTTTAGAGTGGTAAGGACAGTTTGGCCACCTCTTACTGATCTCTGGGGGAGGTCTCTGACCCCAGTTATTTATAGCTCACGTTAGAATAGGTGTGCTTGATGTCTCTTTGTCCTCAGCTTGGGCCCTCAGTACCATATGTTTCTAAATTTGTTTGAATATAGTGAAGCACCAATATGACACTCTGGTTTATATTATTTGGGGGTTTTCAGTTTTAATTTTTGTGGGTACATAGTTGGTGTATATATATATGGGTTACATAAAATATTTTGATAAAGGCATACAATGTGTATAATCACTTCAGGGTAAGTAGAGTGTCTATCACCTCAAGCATTTATCCTTTGTGTAACAAGCAATCCAATTATACGATTTTAGTTATTTTTAAATGTATAATTAAACTGTTATTGACTTTAGTCACCCTGTTATACTATTAAATGCTAGGTCTTATTCATGCTTTCTAAATATATTTTTGTACCAGTTAACCATCCTCACTTTCCACCAGCCCCCTACAACCTTTCTCAGCTTCTGGTAACCTTTCTCTCACTCTCTATGTCCATGAGTTCAGTTGTCTTACTTTTTAGCTCCCACAAATAAGTGAAAACATGTGATGCTTGTCTTTCTGTACCTGGATCATTTCACTCAACATAATGACTTCCACTTCCATCCATGTTGCAAACGAGAGGATCTCATTCTTTTTGTGAGTGAATAGTACTCCATTGTGTACATGTACCACATTTTCTTTATCCATTTATCTGTTGATGGACACTTAGTTTGCTTCAAAATATTGGGTGTTGTGAAAAACTCCTGCAACAAACATGGGAGCATAGATATCTCTTCAATATACTGAGTTCCTTCCTTTTGGGTATATAGCTGGCAGTGAGATTGCTGGATCTTATGGTAGCTCTATTTTTAGTTTTTTGAGAAAACTCCAAACTCTTGTCCATAGTGGTTGTAACAATTTACATTCCCACCAATAGTGTACAAGGGTTCCCTTTTCTCCACATCCTTGCCAGCATTTGTTATTGCCTGTCTTTTGGATAAAAGCCACTGTAACTGGGGTGAGATGATATCTCACTGTAGTTTTTATTTGCATTATTCTGATGAGCAACGATGTTGAGCACCTTTGCATATACTTGTTTGTCTTCTTTTGAGAAACTTCTACTCATTTTTTGCCCATTCTTTGATCACATTATCATATTTTTTCCTATGGAGCTGTTTGAGCTGCTTACATATTATGGCTATTAATCCCTTGTCAGATGGCTAGTTTCCAAATATCTTCTCCCATTCTGTGGATTGTCTCTTCACTTTGCTGCTTCCTTTGCTATGGACAAACATTTTAACTTACTGTGATCCCATCTGTCAATTTTTGCTGTGGTTGCCTGTGCTTGTGGGGTATTACTGAAGAAATCTTTGCCAAATCCAATGTCCTAGAGAGTTTCCCCCAATATTTTCCTTTAGTAGTTTCATGGTTTTGGGTCTTAGATTTAAGTCTTTAATACATTTTGATTTGATTTTTGTATGTCAGGAAAGATGGGGGTCTAGTTTCATTCTTTTGCATATGGACATCCAGTTTTCCCAGCACCACTTATTGGAGAAACTGTCCTTTCCCCAATATACGTCCTTGGTTCCTCTGCTAAAAATGAATTCACCATAGATGTATAGATTTATTTCTAGGTTCTCTATTCTGTTCCACCAGTCTGCATTAATTCTGCAGATTGCTTTGGATAGTATGAAAATTTTAACAATATTGATTATTCCAATCCATGAACATGGAATATCTTTCCTTTTTATGTGTCCTCTTCAATTTCCTTCATCAGCATTTTATCATTTTCATTGTAGAGATCTTTCACTTGTTTGGTTAAGTTAATTCCTAGGTATTTCATTTTATTTGTAGCTATTGTAAGTGGGATTACTTTTTAAATTTCTTTTTCATATTGTTTGTTGTTGGCATATAGAAATACTACACATTTTTATATGTTGACTTTTATCCTGCCACCTTACTGAATTTGTTGAACAGTTCTCATACTTTTTTGGTGGAATCTTTAGCTTTTTCCAAATATAAGATCACATCATTTGCAAACAAAGATAATTTGACATCTTCCATTCCAATCGGGATGCCCTTTATTTCTCTCTCTTGTCTAATTGCTCTTGCCAGGACTGTTGAATAACAGTAGTGAAGGTGGGCATCCTTGTCATGTTCTGGATCTTAGAAGAAAGGCTTTCAGATTTTCCTCATAAGATACTAGCTATAGATCTGTCATATATCGCTTTTATTACATTGAACTATATTCATTCTATATTCAGTTTTCAGAGTTTTATCATGAAGGGATGCTGAACTTTATCAAATACGTTTTCAGCATCAGTTGAAATAACCATATGATTTTTTGTTTTTCAATCTGTTTATATGATGTATCACATGAATTGGTTTGCATATGTTGAGGATATTCGCATCCCTGGGATAAATTCCCCTTGGTCATGATGAATGATCTTTTTAGTGTATCACAGAATTTAATTTACTAATATTTTGTTAAGAATTTTGGCATCAGTGTTCTTCAGGGATATTGGCCTGTAATTTTTTGTTTTTGTCTTTCAATGTGTCATTGTTAGGTTTTTGTATCAGGGTAATACTGGTCTCATAGAAGGCCAGTTTGGAAATATTCTTTCCTCCTCCATTTTTTCGACTAGTTTGAGTAGCACTGGTATTAGTTTTTCATCAAACATTTGCTAGAATTCAGCCATGGATCCATCAAGTCCCAGGCTTTGGTTTGCTGGGAGACTTTCCATTATGGCTTCCATCTCCTTACTTGTTATTGATCTGATTAAGTTTTGGATTCCTCCGTAGTTCAATCTTGTGGTTGTTTGTATCTAGAACGAGATCCATTTCTTCTAGGTTTTCCAATTTATTGGCACATAGTTGCTCCTCATAGCCTCTAATGATCCTCTGAATTTCTGTGGTATTGGTTATAATGTCTCCTTTTCATCTCTTATTTTGTTTATTTGGGTAGTCTCTCTTTTCTTCTTAGCCTGATTAAGGTTTGTAAATTTTGTTTTTCTTTTCACAAAACCAACTGTTCATTTCATTGATCTTTTATACTATTTTTAATTTTAATTTTATTTATTTATGCTCTTATCTTTATTATTTATTTTCTTCTAATTTTGGGTTTACTTTGCTCTTGCTTTTCTAGTTCTTTAAGATACATCATTAGTTTGTTAATCTGAAGTTTTTCCTCTTTTTTACGTAAGTGCTTATAGCTATAAATTTCACTCTTAGTACTGCTTTCACTGTATCCCATAGGTTTTGGTATGCTGTGTTTCCATTATTATTTGTTTCACATTTTTTTCAAATTTCCTAAGTTCTTCAATGACCCATTGGTCATTTAGGAGTACATTGTTTAACTTCTGTGTGTTTGTAGTTTCCAAAGTTCCTCTTGTTATTGACTTCTAGTTTTATTCCACTGTAGTCAGAGAAGATATTTGATATAATTTCTGTTCTTTCAAAGGTTTTAAGACTTGTCTTGTGGCTTAACATATAGTCTATCCTAAAGAATAAGCCATATGCAGCCAGGCGCAATGGCTCATGCCTGTAATCCCAGCACTTTGGGAGGCCGAGGTGGGTGGATCATGAGGTCAGGAGATCAAGACCATCCTGGTTAACATGGTGAAATCCCATCTCTACTAAAAATACAAAAATTAGTCAGGCGTAGTGGTGGGCGCCTGTAGTCCCAGCTACTTGGGAGGCTGAGGCAGGAGAATAGTGTGAACCCAGGAGGCAGAGCTTGCAGTGAGCCACTGCACTCCAGCCTGGGTGACAGAGTGAGACTCCATCTCAAAAAATAATAATAATAAATAAAAAATAAGAATGAGCCATATGCTGAGGAGAAGAATGTGTCTTATTCAGCCATCGGATAAAATGTTCTGTAAATATGTATTAGGTCCATTTGACCTACAGTGCAGATTAAGTCTGATATTTCTTTATTGTGCTTCCAGCAGGTAACAGATGATTGGGTCTTTTTTTTTTTTTTTTTTAAACCATTCAGTTACTCTATGTCCTTTGATTGGAAAGTTCCATCCATTTACATTCAATGTTATTACTGATAAGTAAGGTCTTACATCTGCCTTTTTGTTGTTTGTTTTCTGGTTGTTTTGTGGTCTTCTCTTCCTTCCTCCCTGCTTTCCTTTCTGTCTTTCTTTTTGTGAAGTTAACTTTCTCTGGTGCTACGTTTTAATTTTTTGCTTTTTAATTTTAGTGTATTTGTTTATGTTTCTTGATTTGAGGTTACCATGAGGCTTGCAAATACCATCTTATAACCCATTATTTTAAACTGGTGACTCAACACTGATTGCATTAACAAACTAACAAGCAAGCAAAGAGAGAACTCTACACTTTTACTTCATCTCCCTGCTTCTTAACTTTTTGTTGTTCTATTTATATCTTACTGTATTGTCTGCATCTTAAAGAGTTGCAGTTATTATTTTTCATCAGCTCATGTTTTCATCTTTGTACTTAAGATATGGGTAATTTACAAACCACAATTACAGTGTTACAATATTCCATTTTTTTCTGTGTACTTACTGTAACAAGTGAGTCCTGTGCCTTCAGATGATTTCTTACTCCTCATTAATACCCTTTTCTTTCTGATTGGAGAATTCCATTTGACATTTCTTATAGGTCAGGTCTGGTGTTGATGAAATCCCTCAGCCTTTATTTGTCTGGAAAAGTCTTTATGTCTCCTTCATGATTGAAAAATATTTTTGCTGGATATACTATTCCATGGTAAAAGATTTTTTCTTTCAGCACTTTTAATATGTCATGCCACTGTCTCCTGGCCTGTAAGGTTTCCACTGAAGTCTGCTGCCAGATGTATTGGAGATCCATTGTATGTTATTTGTTTCATTTTTTCTTGCTGCTTTTAGGATCCTTTCTTTATACTTGACCTTTGGGAGTCTGACTATTAAATGCCTTGAGGTAGTCTTCTTTGGGTTAAATCTTGGTGTTCTATAACCTTGGACTTTAATATTGATATCTTTCTCTAGGTTTGGAAAATTCTCTGTTATTATCTCTTTCAATAAACTCTCTATCCTTATCTCTCTCTCTCTCTCTCTTTCTCTCTCTCTCTCTACCTGCCTCCCTCCCCTCCCCCCCACATCCTCCATCCTTTCTAAGGCTAATAACTCTTGGATTTGCCCTTCTGAGGTCATTTTCTAGATCTTGTAGGCATGCTTCAATCTTTTTTTATTCTTTCTTCTTTTGTCTACTTTGATTGCATATTTTCAAAAAGTCTGTCTGCAAGCTTACTAATTCTTTCTTCTGCTTGATCAATTCTGCTGTTAAGATACTCTAATACATTCTTCAGAGCGTCAATTACCTTTTTCAACTCCAGAATTTCTACTTGATTCTTTTTAACTATTTCAATCTCTTTGTTAAGTTTATCTGATAGGATTCTGAATTCCTTCTCTCTGAATTTCTTTGAGCTTCCTCAACACAGCTATTTTGAATTTTCTGAAAGGTCATCTAACTCTGTATCTCCAGAATTGGTCCCTGGCACCTTATTTAGTTCATTTGGTGAGGTCTTGTTTTCTGGATGGTCTTGATCCTTGTGAATGTTCACTGGTCTCTGGCTGTTGAAGAATTAAATATTTATGGTAGCCTTCGCAGCCTGGACTTATTGGTACCTGTCCTTCTTGGGAAGGCTTTCCAGACATTTGAAAGGACTTGGGTGTTGTGGTCTAAATTTTTGGTCATTGCAGCTGTATCTGCATTAGGGGATACCTAAAGCTCAGTAAAACTGTGGCTCTTGTGGACTTGTAGAGGTATCACCTTGGATAAGATCTGGAAGATCTTGGTCTTGGATAAGATCTGGAAGAATTCTCTGGATTACCAGAAGGACTCTTGTTCTCTTTCCTTACTTTCTCTCAAACAAACAGAATCTCTCTATGCTGAGCTGCCTGGAGGTGGGAGAGGGGTGACACAAGCACCCCTGTGGTCACCAGCACTGGGACTGTGCTGGATCAGATCTGAAGCCAGCATAGCACTGGGTCTCACCCAAGGCCCACTATAACTACCTGCCCACTGCCTATGTTTGCTTGAAGCCCTAGAGTTCAATAATTATTACGAACCACAACTTCATTCACAATAGTTCTATTACACACCTACAAGCAAGGTACAATCTTGCACTTCTACTGAAAGCCTACTGCAATTCAGCAGGATCAGACCACTCACTTGGGGTCTCACGCTTGTCTTAGGTACACTCCTGCCCTTAGCAATATCATTCTCCTTGCTAGAATATCCTTTTACAACCATATTCCACCCAATTTTAACATTCAACTCAAGATTCATTTTCCAGAGACAACTCCAACCACAGAGACCTTACTGTTTTCCAGAACTGTATGACTTATTAATAGTATTATTATCTTATTTAATTACATGTAATTGTATGTTTTGATAAAGCCCAGCTTCTTCAGTGATTTCCAAAAGAAATACACTCAACCTATTTTCACTGTTATTTTTATGGTTTTGAAGATATTTTAGAGTAATGAGGAAGGGTCAGAGTGCACAGAACAACAGCATTTTACATGGAAATCCCCATTGGACTTGCCTCTAAAAAGCCACCTCTCATACCAGTATCAAAGAAACCTGAGTACTAGCTGGGCTTTGGAGGCTAACTTCTACTTGTTGGGAGCAAGCCCCCCAAAATCTGGCCATAAACTGGCCCCAAGACTGGCCATAAACAAAATTTCTGCAGCACTGTAACATGTTCATAATGGCCCTAATACCCGTGCTGGAAGGTTGTGGGTTTATGGGAATGAGGGCAAGGAACACCTGGCCCGCCCAGGGCAGAAAACCTCTTAAAGTCATTCTTAAACCAGAGACAATAGCATGAGCGATCTTTGCCTTAAGGGCATGTTCCTGCTGCCTTTAACTAGCTCAATCTATTCCTTTAATTCGGCCCATCCCTTCATTTCCCATAAGGGATACTTTTAGTTAATTTAATATCTATAAAAACAATGCTACTGGCTGGTTTGCTGTTAATAAATACGTGGGTAAATCTCTCTTCGGGGCTTTCAGCTCTGAAGGCTGTAAGACCCCTGATTTCCCACTTCACACGTCTATATTTCTGTGAGTGTGTCTTTAATTCCTCTAGTGCCACTGGGTTAGGGTCTCCCTGACCAAGTTGGTCTCGGCATCTACTCAAGCTTATCAAAGCATCATATCAAGAACATCTTTCCCAGCAGTGGAATTCTCACACCAGTTACCAAAATGACTCCACTTTATTTTTTGTTTTAACTTATATTATTGTTCAAATGTATATCTTGAGTTCTCAAGTAAATTATAAACATTTTAAGGAAAAGATAGTCAATACTCTGAAACCCTCAGAACAGTGTTATTCACAAAGACATTGCTATATAAACAACTGTTAAATGTATGAAGGGAAATGACACAGAAACACTAGTGGAGTGGGTTGAGTAATGGTCCCCCAAAATATACATCCATATCGTAACCCCTAGTACTTTTGATGAGTATAACCTTATTCGAAAAAAGGGACTTTACAGATACAATTAAGTTAAAGATCTTGAGATGAGATCATCCTGGATGGGCCCTAAATTCAATGATAAGTATCCTTATAAGAGACAGAAGAGAAGACAGAACATAAGGAAGAAAGCCATATAAAGACTGAAGCAGAGATTAGAGTTATGCAGCAACAAGCCAAGGAACATCTGGAGCCACCAGAACTTGGAAGAGACAAGGAAGAATTCTTCCCCTAGAGCCTCTGAAGGGACAGCATCCCTGCTGTTACCTTCATTTAGAACTTCAGCTTTTCAGAACTGTGAAAGAATAAATATCTGTTAAGTCACTGGTTTTATGGTAAATTGTTAAAGCAGCCCTAGGAAACTAATACAACCAACTTCTGTACATTTATTCTTCCATTCAGAAAATATCCCCCCGGAGGATCTTGTGTCTAGGCATTTCAAATATATGAAGATATCTCACACATGGATATGGCCTTGGAAAAACTTATATTCCAAAAGAAAATCTAGTTACCTCTTGGATTTGGGTTGTCAGTTGATAGCAGGGTATTTTACTTTGTTTTTCACAAAAGACCATAGATGCAGTCATATTTTCATGAAATGGGAACAGGAAGTCATAATGTGGCCCTAAAGTCATAGGTAGAGTAAAGGACTCTAGGCCAGCCTTTTCTAATTCCTGCAATTATCCGGACAGACTATGAGAATCTAAAGAAGTCAACAACCATAGCACTCAAAAGCAGCAGACACACATCATTTCTCCTGCATTGGGCATGTAAACTTTGTATCACAGCTCAAATTGAGTTGCAAGAAGATGTCAAAAGAAACTACCTGTGGCTATAGTAGAAAATCGTCCTCCAAAGTAAGCATCACATCCTAACAGAAAAACTAACAATCCCTTGTTAGGAGTAATGATAGTAGTTGCATAAACTTGGCAATAGATTTCCTGGACAAAAGTTGGCACAAAAGAAAGCAAGTAACTGAGACTGAACAACAAATCACATGTATAAACTATATTTTCAGAAATCTGTCTGAAGACAAGGCAATGGGGAAGACAGTGAAAGCTAAATTTTAAAAAACTCATTAAATCATAAGGACAATTGTTATTAGCCTAGAACACAATGAGGTGCCCCCTCACACAAACCTTTTACAAGTAGCTGATCCAGAAATAATGTGCCTCAGTTATAGATAATTATTTTCTGAAAGGAATAATTTGCATAAGAGCCACAAAAGGAGAAAATAGGGAAAAGAGGAAAGTGGCATCCAAAAAATATTGCCACAGAACAGATAAAAATTATGACCAAATATAATGTTATAAACAAAAAATAAGCATATACCTCTATAAATTAAAAATGCAAAGTAAGTATACAAGAGCCCAATTAAAATAAGGTAAGGCAATACAGGGAGATGATACATGGACTAGCAGAGTTCATAAACAGGAGAGAAAAATAAAACCATCAGAGAAATGAAGATCATATTGGAGACAATCCAAACAGAGTAAATGCTGCTGAAAACAAAGAATTATGAAGGACAGAAATTTAAAATGTGATCAGAATAAAATGTACATAACCAAGTTAAAAAGGATTATAGCAAAAGTAAAATTTTAAATGATTATAGGAAAAAGGATATATATATAGAGAAAATGGAAATCAATTACATTTGATCTTAGCCAAAAGGCCATGAAGAGAGAGAAAATGGAAATCAAGCACATGCATAAGTAGTGTCCCCAAAAAGCATAATCAAAAAAATGGAAGGAACAGGTTTCAATACATAATTTTTTCCCATCTAGAGAAAAGTCCTCAAGGAAACATGATCAAAAACTTTATATCCAATCAAACTGTTGCTGAAGTACAAAGACTGCTGACAAACTTTTTTTAACCTACAATAATCCACAGAGTTTGGTTCCCTTCTTCCCTTTATCTATTTCTGGAAGAAATTGCTAGTGCATTAACTTCAGTCAGTCAAGAAATGCATGATAAATCTCTGGCAAAATGACTAATAGCTGTACTGAATTCTCTGTAACTAAGTCCAAAACAAATACATTATGGTTACAGGATAGAATGAATAGGTTAGAAACCTTAACATGTAACAATGTGTAATTAACAAAACTTGAGACAGCAAAGGGGCAAGAAAATTGGTGGCAGTGTATTTCTGTTGATTTCTTCACTTTATAGAGACAGAGGTAGCAGACACCACTGGAGAACTACACAAACCTGTCCTTTTCTGCTTCTGTATTGTAGAACTAGGAGGTTCTCCCCAGCTCCACAGAATGATCTGTGATTAGTGTAAGCCAGTCTTGGGAAATCTATTTCTATTAACATTGGCTGGTTTTAGCATGAACATGTGATTCAATTCTGTCTAATGAGTCATAAGCAGACATTTGTTTCTCTGTTCTTATGAAGAAATTTGAGAAGATTAAACAGCATTTTTCTCTGTCTCTTATCCTGCTACATGATCAATTCATGCCTATAAATTTAACCAAGAAGACACAACAATGAAGTTAAGAGCCTACATGCTGAGAATGGTCAAGAAAAATATGGAAAACTGGATTCTAAAACATTTTGAGATACTAGAACTATCCTACTTCTGGACTTATTAACATTATTATTAAGGTAGCAATTGTCTTAATTTATTAAGCAACAACTAGATGGCTTTTCAGTTACTTATCAATGAAAATATTCTAATTGATATACTAGCAATCAAAAGAGATCATTTAAAAGTGATAAGTCAAGCAACAGAATTACAGTACACTGAAATATAAAGAGGCATACATGAAGAAATATAGTACCACCAATTTTGCAGTAGGAGTAGAAGGAAGAAAATGGAAATTGCTAAGTTCATATATGCTAATATTAGGGAACAGAGAGTCACATAAAGATATAATTATAAAATAACTGGTAGCATAAAATTACAAATCTTCTAAAACAGAAAATACACACACACCCCACAAAGTAGAAATAGTCCATACTGTGAACAAAATGTGATAAGATATAATGACATAACTAAAAGTAAACACTTATTTCTATAACTACACATGGCCTAAACATACTCATTAAAAGAAAAAGGAGGTGGGCCTCAAAGCAAAATCCAAATATCTGCTGCATACAAGAAGAACACCACAAATTCAATAAGTAACCAAGAAGGGCTGAAAATAAAGGGAAAGGCAAAGACTATAACTGGCAAGAGCAAGTAAAAAGAAAATAATGTTTATGGTATTGATATCAGATGGGTTTTCATGCAGCATAATATATGTTCAATGAAAAAAGATAAACACCTTGTAATGCTAAAGGACACAATCCAAAATGTAGATTAAATGTTATGTCTATCTAATTACCCAATAATACAGAAGCAATATCAATAAAGAAAAACCTACAGAAAACAGAAGTCTTAAATTAGAAAACAAAATCTCGCAATAGGAAACTTTCTTTTCTCTCAGTACATGATAGAATAAGCAAAATAAAATTTCAGAATATAAAAAACCTAAATAAAATTAAGTGATATACATTATCTAAAAATAGAGAACACACCTTCTTTCTAAGCTTCCATGGAACATTCACAAATCTGACCATTTGCAAACAAAAAAAACTTCAATAGTTTTCAAAAAGGAGAAACAATGTATACATTTGGGCTTGTAATGCAATAAAACTTAAAATAACAAACCCAGAAAATGAAAATAATCCACTATCAGGATATTTTAAAATTCTGTTAAGTTTTGCATCAAAGATAAAATCGAAACTGAAATTGTAGGATATCTGGGAAATAACAATCAAAGAAAGAACAATATACAATTATCTAGGTGATACAGCTGAAATATTAATAAACAAGGAAGAATGAAGAAATAATATAAGCACTTAAGAAGTTAGAATAAAACGAAAAACAGGAAAATAGAAAAAAGAAATTAATAAACATAAAAAGTGAAATAACGAATTAGAAAAATGGCTTTTTGCCAGGTCCGGTGGCTCATGCCTGCAATCTAAGCACTTTGGGAGGCCAAGACAGGCAGATCACGAGATCAAGTTCGAGACTAGCCTGGTCAATATGGTGAAACCCCATTTCTACTGAAAAAACAAAAATTAGCCAGGAGTGGTGACGTGCGCCTGTAATCCCAGCTACTCAGGAGACTGAGGCAGGAGAATCGCTTTAATCTGGGAGGCAGAGGTTGCGGTGAGCCAAGATTGCACCATTGCACTCCAGCCTGGGTGACAAAGCGAAACTCTGTTGCAAAAAAAAAGAAAAGAAAAGAAAAATGGAATGTGAAAGAACTAATAAGTAAACCCAACAGATGTTTCATGGGTGGAGAAGGAGGAATAACACAAAACAAAACCTTTTACTTGCCAAAACATTTCTAATTATAAGGATAGAAAAATACAAATACAAAGAACAAGAAACAATGAGGAAGATCCCAGAAACAAAAAAAATTAAGACTCCTATAATACCAATTTCATCAATTCAGTGTAAGTGAATTTGAGAATTAAGATTATTTTCTAAGAAATCACACCCCAGATAAATCTGAAAATTTAACGTACCAATATCCATTTTAAAAGGAGGACAAATTGTCAATTTACTCCCAACAAAATAGTTCGACACATAGTTGGTTTCACTAGGGGAATACTGACAAATCTTTAAGAAACATCTAACTTTAATGCCATTCAAAGTGTTGTAGAGCGAAGGAAAAAAAAGAAAACCTTCAAATGTATATTTATAACATATAAATCCATGCACAGAAAAAAATAAAACTATAGCCTAAACTCACTTGTTAATATCATGAAAAAAAACCCTAAGTGAGTATGTGCAAATAGAATCCAGGATCACATTAAAGTGGATCACATTACTAAGTGGTGTTTATACCCCAAATAAAAAAAATGATATAACAATAAATCTGTTAATATAATTTACCACATTAATAATAAAAAGAGAAAACTAAAATACCATCTCAATAAATTGTGAGAAGGTTTTGATAAAATTCAACATTCTTTTGACAAATATCCTTATTGTGTACTATACTAAGAATAGAGGGTTTCCTCCCTTAATATGACAAAATATCTCTGTTGCATCTCAAAAACCAGCATGTCATGCTTAATGAAAATTCTATTAGTATTCCCATTAACAAAAAGTTGAAGACAAGTGTGTCTACTATGGCCACCATTAATTTTTTGGAGGTCCTGGATAACATAACTAGACAGTAAAATGCAGGTATAAAATTTTAAGAGATAAAATTAAAATATTATTATTTGCAAACAATCTGATTATTTACCTGGACAACACAAGAGAATCAACTGGAAAACTATAAATAATGACAGAATTCAGTTAAGTGAATGAATACAAAAATAATATTGTAACACCACTACTTTACATACATACGAACAACACAAATAGGAGATCCACAGGAAGAGGAGATTGCATTAAAAGTAGCAACCAAAATTATAGAGTAACCAGAAAAATGTATAACAAAAAATATGTGAAGAAAACTTTTAATGTTACTGATGGACCCACAAGAATTAAATAAATGGAAAAGTGAGGCATATTGGTGGATAAGAAAACTCAAAATGTTAAAGGTGTCAGTTCTACTTGACTTATTCAATAAATTTAATATGTTCACACATACTCACACACACACAATTAACACTATTTGAAACTAAAGAAATTGATTTGATTCTGAAGTTCACAGGAGAAAGAAGAATAACCAGAAACATTCTGAAAAAGAACACAAATGATCAGGGATTAACAATGCAAGAGATAAAAACCTATTGTAAAGCTACTATTTAAAATGATGAGTTGCTGGTTTGTAAACAGAAAAATAGATCAGTGAAACAGAACAGAGAACCCAGAAATAGACCCAAATATAGTTAGAAATTTTTAATGTGATAAATAAATTTGAATCCCATGGGAAAAAAATGAACTTTAAAAGTGATATAAAACAAAAAACCTTGATAAGTAAATGAAGAAAAATTAAGCTAGATATATGCAACACACCTTACACCAAAATAAATCTGAGACAGATTAAAGATTTAAACATAAGAATCCTTAAAGTACTATTAAAATATGAGATGGTTTATAAAAAAGACCTTAGAGCAATGAAGATTTTCTAATTCTGTCAAAAAACTCAGAACCCATTAAAATTGATAAATTTGACTAATAAACTAGAAATAAAAAGCTTTTCATAACAAAAAATCAAAACACAAATGCCTAGAAAATTAAGAAAATACTTATAAATCATAAAACACTGAACTAATTCTGTTTTTTAACGTTTTTTTGTTTGTTTGTTTGTTTGTTTTTGAGATGGAGTTTCACTTTATCACCCAGGCTGGAGTGCAGCGGCACGATTTTGGCTCACTGCAACCTCCGCCTCCCTAGTTCAAGTGATTCTTCTGCCTCAGCCTCCCAAGTAGCTAGGATTACAGGCAAGCACCACCAAGCCTGGCTAATTTTTGTATTTTTTTTTTTTAGTAGAGATGGACTTTCACCATGTTGACCAGGGTGTTCTTGAACTCCAGACTTCTTGATACACCCACCTCAGCCTCCCACAGTGCTGAGATACTGGCACGAGCCACCATGCCTGGCCAACACTGAACTAACTCTTAAATCTATCTGCCCCACCTGCTGATGCTGGTACTTCCCCACACTATCAGGGGGCCTGAGGACAGGCTCACTTTACCTGGTTCTGGTACCTGTGCACATAATCCAAGAACCTGGAAATCAACCCATCTGTCTTGCTGCCACTGGCACCCACATGTTCCATCCAGGGGCCTGAAAGCAGGGCCACCCCATCCACTGTCACCACTGATGGCACCCAAGTACATCATCTGGGGCCTGAGGACAAGCCGACCCCACCCACCACCATGATTGCCTGCACCAGATCGTACTGCCTGGGGGTCTAAGGATCAGTCCCCACCCTACCTACCACAGTTAATACCTGCATCCACCATCTGGGACTTGAGGACAGGCATGCTTCACCTGCCACCAACACCACTGGTACCCAAGGACCAGCCTGCATGGCATGCCCACCCCCAGCAAAGCCTCACCACAACTTCCATTAACAACTGCAGTCTAAGCCACTGAGGAACTTGGAGACAACACTGATGCTAGTTACAGCCAAAGAAATCACACAGACTATACTACCGTGCCCAACCAGAATCAAAACCAAAGCACTTTACCCAACCAACACTATAGATTATCTATAGGAAAAAGTCTTTCTCCATGAAAGCCAATGCATAAAATCAGAAGCAACTGTTATGTCAGATACACTGAAATCAATGTAAGCATACAAAAAACACAAAAAAGCAAAGAAACATGACACCTTAAAATAAACACAATAATTACCCAGTAAGACATCCCAAAGTAAAGGACATTTATAAAATGCCTAAAAAATAATTCCAGACAATAATATTACAGAAACACAGTGAGATACAAGAGAACACAGATAAATAATACAGAGAAATCAAAAATAATTCATGAGCTGAATGATAAATACCAGAGACAGATATCCAAAGAGAACAAAACCAAAAGCCTGGAACTGATGAATTCAATAAATGAGATAAAAAATACAATCAAGAGCTTCTACAACACAGTACACCAAGCAGAGAAAAGAACTGCTGAACATGAAGACAGGCTTTTTTTTCAATAGAAAAAAGAGAAAAGAAAAAAATAGAAAAATGGATTTAAAAGAATTAAGAAAGCCTAGATAATATATGGGACATCATAAAATGAACAAAATTCTAATTCTGGGAGTTCCAGAAGGGCAAGAGATAGGTAACAACATAGCAAACCTGTTTAATAGAATAATATTTAAAAACTTCCCAAATCTTGCAAGAGATTTAGGCTTCCAGATACAAGAAGCACAAAAATTCACAAATAGACATAACCCAAAAGGTTTTCTCTAAATTACATTATAATCAAACTGCCAAAAGCCAAAGATAAAGAGAGAATTCTAAAAACAGAAAGAGAAAAGTGCCAAGTCATATATAAGGGGATCCTAATCAGACTAATAGTAAATTTCTCAGCAAAAAATTACAGTCCAGAAGAGAATGGGATGATATATTCAAAGTGCCAAAAGAAAAAACCCTGCCATCTAAGAATACTATACCTAGCAAATCTGTCCTTCAGAAATGAAAGAAATAAAGTATTTCCCAGACAACCAAAAATAGGGAATTCATCACCACTAGATCAGCCCTGCAGGAAATACTTAACAGAATCCTGCATCTGAAAGTAAACGGATAATCTCTACCATCATAAAAACACATGAAAGTATAAAAGTAAGATGCACAAGTGAGAAAGACAAAGGAGTGAAACATTACCACTAAAGAAAACCACTAAACCACAATGATAAAAAAAAATAACAAAGGAACAAAGGGACAAATGACACATAAAACAATCAAAAATCATATTACAAAGTGACAGAAATATTTCCTTATTTATCAAGAATAACCTTGAATGTAAACAGATTAAAGTCTTCACTTAAAAGATATAATCAAGCTGAATGGATAAAAAAGCCTAACCCCACTTTATGCTGTCTCCAAGAAATTCATCTCATCTGTAAGGACACATATAGAATGAAAGTAAAGGGATGGAAAAACATATTCCATGCAAACGAAACCAAAAGTAAGCAGGAATGGCAATATTTATATCAGATAAAACAGACTTTAAGTTAAAACCTGTAAAAAGAGACAAAGAAAGTCATTATATAATGATGAAGGGATAAATTCAGAAAGAGAATATAACAATTCCAAACATACATGTGCCCAACAGCAGAGCACCTAGATATATAAAACAAATATTATCAGATATAAAGGGAGAGACAGACTCCAGTACAACAATAGTTGGTGTATTAGTCCATTTTCATGCTGCTGATAAAGACATACCCAAGACCAGGCAACTTACAAAAGAAAGATGCTTAAAGACCTTACAGTTCCACATGGCTGGGAAGCCTCACAATCATGGCAGAAGGCAAGGAGAAGCAAGTCATGTTTTACGTGGACAGCAGCAGGCAAAGAGAGAGAGCTTGTATAGGGAAACTTCTCTTTTTAAAACCATCAGATCTTACTCACTATCATGAGTGAGTAAGTGAGACTTACTCACTATCATGAGAATAGCACAAGAAAGATCCACTCCCACGATTCAATTACCTCCCACTGGGTCCCCCCAACAACACATGGGAGTTCAACATGATATTTCGGTGGAGAACACAGCCAAACCATATCATTCTGCCCTGGCCCCTCCCAAATCTCATGTCCTCACATTTCAAAACAAATCACACCTTCCCAACAATCCCCCAGAATCTTAACTCATTTCAGCATTTACCCAAAATTTCATAGTCCAAAGTCTCATCTTAGTGAAAGCAAATCCCTTTCACCTATGAGCCTGTAAAATCAAAAGCAAGTTAGTTTCTTTCTAGGTACAATGGGGGTACAAGCATTGGGTAAATACAGTCATTCCAAATGGGAGACACTGGCCAAAACAAAGAAGCTGCAAGCCCCATGCAAGTCCGAAATCCAGCAGGGCTTTCCTTTGACTCCATATCTCACATCCATGTCTCACGCCGATGCAAGAAGTGGGCTCCCACATCCTTGGAAAGCTCCACCCCTGCCGTTTTGCAGGGTATAGCCCCACTCGTGGCTGCTTTCATGGGTTGGCATTGAGTGTCTGCAGCTTTTCCAGCTGCATGGTGCAAGCTGTCAGTGGATCTATCATTCTGGAGGACAGTGGTCCTCTTCTCACAGCTCCACTAGGCAATGCTGCAGTATGCAGAAACAGTATGGTTTCTGTGTTGGGGCTCTGACCCCACATTTCTCTTCTGCACTGCCATGGCAGGAGTTTTCCATGAGAGCCTCACCCCTGCATCAAACTTCTGCCTGGGCAGCCAGGCATTTCCATACATCCTCTGAAATCTAGGCAGAAGGTTCCCAAACCTCAGTTCTTGACTTCTGTGTATCTACAGACCCAACACTATGTGGAAGCTGCCAAGGCTTGGGGCTCCCAACCTCTGAAGCAACAGTCCAAGCTGTACCTTAGCCCATTTTAGCCATGGTTGGAGCCACTGGAATGGAAGGTACCAAGTCCCTAGGCTGCACAGAGCAGGGGACCCTGGGCCTGGCCAAAAAAACCCATCTTTTCCTCATAGGACTGTGGTCCTGTGATGGGAGGGGCTGCCAAGAAGACCTCCGACATGCCCTGGAGTCATTTTCTCCATTGTATTGGGGATTAACATTAGAATCCTCATTACTCATGCAAATTTCTAGAGCCAGCTTGAATTTCTTCTCAGAAAATGAGATTTTCTTTCCTATTGCATTGTCAGGGTGCAAAATTTCCAAACTTTTATGCTCTGTTTCCCTTTTAAAACTGAATGCCTTTAACAGCATTCAAGTCACTTCTTGAATGTTTTGCTGATTAGAAATTTCTTCTGCCAGATACCCTAAGTCATCTCTCTCAAGTTCAAAGTTCCACAAATCTCTAGGGCAGGGGCAAAATGCCACCAGTCTTTTTTCTAAAACATAACAAGAGTCACCTTTGCTTCAGTTCCCAAGAAGTTCCTCATCTCCATCCAAGACCACCTCAGTCTGGATTTCATTGTCCATATCATTCTCAGCATTTTGGTCAAGGCTATTCAACAAGTCTCTAGGGAGTTCCACACTTTCCCACATTTTCCTATCTTCTTCTGAGCCCTCTAAACTGTTCCAACCTCTGCATGTTACCCAGTCCCAAAGTCGCTTCCACATTTTGGTGTATCTTTTCAGCAGCACCCCACTCCCAGTACCAATTTACTGTATTAGTCCATTTTCATGTTGCTGATAAGGATATACCCAAGACTGGAAAATTTACAAAAGAAAGAGTTTTAATGGACTTACTTACACAGGGCTGGGAGGCCTCATAATAATGGTAGAGGGAAGGAGGAGGAAGTCATGTCTTACATAGATGGCAGCAGGCAAAGAGAGAGAGATTGTGTAGGGAAATTCCTGTTTTTAAAACCATAAGATCCCATGAGACTTATTCACTATCATGAGAATAGCATGCGAAAGACAAGCCCCCATGATTCAATTACCTCCCACTGAGTCCCACAACACACGTGAATTCAAGATGAGATTTGGGTGTGGACACAGCCAAACCATATCAGTTGGGAATTTCAGCAATGAACTAAAACTATAAATCAGTAACAAGAGGAACTTTGGAAACTATACAAATACATGAAGGTTAAACCACATGCCCCTGAATGACTATTGCATCAATGAGGAAATAAAGGAAATTAAAATATTTCTTGAAACGAGTGAAAATGTGAATACAACATACCAGAACCTATGGGATACAGCAAAAGCAGTGCTAACAGGGAATTTTATAGCAATAAATGCCTAACTCAGAAAAGTAGAAAAATTTCAAATAAAAAACTTAATGATGTATGTCAGGGAACTAGAACAGCAAGAACACATCAAACCTAATATTAACAGAAGGAAAGACATAATAACATTACAGCAAAACTAAAGGAAATTGAGACTTGAAAAAGTACAAAAGAGTAATGAAATGAAAAGTTGGTTTTTGAAAATATAAGTAAAATTGACAAACTGCTAGCTATAGTAACCAAGAAAAAGAAAGAAAAGATTCAAGTAAATAAAATTAGAAACAAACAAACAAAAAAAGAAGACATTACAACCGATACCACAGAAATACAAAGAGTCACTAGAGACTATTATAAACAGCTATACTTTAACAAATTGAAAAACTTAGAGAAAATGGATAAACTCCTGGTCACATAAAACCTACCAAGAATGAGCCAGGAAGAAACAGAAAGCCTGAGCAGAATAAAAATTAGTAATAATTAATCATTAATAAAATGTTCCAAGCTAAGAAAAGATGAGGAGCAGATGGCTTTACTGCTGAATTCTACTAAACTCATGAAGAAGAACTAACAAAAATTATTTTCAAACTATTCAAAAAATTTGAAGAAGAGGGAATTATTTCTAATTTATTCTATGAGGCCAAAATCACCCTGAAACCAAAACAAGACAAGGACACACTAAAAAATAAAAAGAAAACTAAAAGCCAATATCCCCGATGAACACACATGCAAAAATTCTCAACAAAATACTAGCAAACCAAATCCAACAACACATTAAAAAGACAACACGCCATAATCAAGTGGAATTTATCCCAGGGATACAAGGATGGTTCAACACTAACAATAAATATGATACATCACATCAACAGAATGAGAGACAAAAACCATATGATCATCTCAGTAGACACAGAAAAAGCATTCAGTTCTTCAACAAATGGGAAAACTGAATATCCATGCAGAAGAATGAGACTAGACCCCTATTACATATACAAAAATCAACTCAAAATGGATTAAATACTAAAACATAAGACCCAAAAGTATAAACCTACTAGAAGAATACATAGGAGAAACAATTCAGGACATTAGATTGTTATGGCTAAGACTTCAAAAACAGGCAACAAAAACAAAAATAGACAAATGGGGTAATAGTAAACTAAACATCTTCTGTAGAACAAAGAAAACAATCAACAGAGTGAAGAGACAACCTGCAGTATGAGAGAAAATATTTGCAAACTATTTATCCAACAAGGAACTAATATCCAGAATATACCAGAAAATCAAACAACTCAACAGCTAAAAAAAAAAAAAAGCCCAAATAATCCCGTTAAAAAGTGGGCAAAGGGTCTGAAAAGACATTTCTTAAAATAAGATATACAAGTAGAAAACATGTATATGAAAAAATGCTTCACATCACTAATCATGAGAGAAATGCAAATAAAAGCCACAATGAGATAGCTCACCCTAGTTGCAATGGCTATTTTCAAAATGACATAAAATAACAAATGCTGGCAAGGATGCAAAGAAAAGGGAACTCTTATATACTGTTGGTGGGAATCTAAATTAGTGCAGCCATGATAGAACACATTACGGAGCTTTCTCAAAAAGCTAAAAATATAACTACTATACACTCCAGCAGTCCACTATTGGTGTTTATCCAAAGGAAAGGAAATCAGTATATCAACAAAAGAGGTAAAAGATCACTGCAAGGCAAACTGCAAAACACTGATGAAAGAAATCATAGATGACACAAACAAATAAAAACACATCCCATGCTCATGGATAGGTGGAACCAATATTGTGAAAACGAACATACTGCCCAAAGCAAATATGGATTCAATGCAATTCCCATCAACATACCATCATCATTCTTCAAAGAATTAGAAAAAAAAAATACTCCTAAAATGCACATGGAACGAAAAAAGAGGTCGCATAGCTAACGCAATTAAGCAAAAAGAACAAATCTGGAAGCATCATATTACCCAACTTCAAATTATCCTACAAGGCTATATTTACCAAAACAGCAGGGTAGCGGTATAAAAATAGGCATGTAGACCAATGGTACAGAATAGAGAACCCAGAAAGAAAGCCAAATATAGTAAGTAAGTACTGATCCTCAACAAAGCATACAAAAATATTAATTGGGGAAAGGGCACCCTATCCAACAAATGGTGCTGAGAAAACTGGCAAGTCACATGTAGAAGAAAGAAACTGGATCCTCATCTCTCACATTATATAAAAATCATCTCAAATGGATCAAAACCTTAAACCTAAGACCTGAAACCATAAACATTCTAGAAGATAACATTGGAAAACTTATTCTAGACATTGGCTTAGGCAAAGAGTTCATGACTAAGACTGCAAAAGCAAATATAACAAAAACAAAAATAAATAAACTAAAAAAATAAATTAATTAAACTAAAAAGCTTCTGCACAGCAAAAGAAATAATCAGCAGAGTAAACAGACAACCCACAGAATGGGAGAAAATATTCACAAACTATGCATCTGACAAAGGACTAATATACAGAATCTAAAAGGAACTCAAACAAACCATCAAGAAAAAAACAAATCCCATCAAAAAGTGGGCAAAGGACATATAGACAATTTTCAAAAGAAGATATACAAACAGCCACCAAGCATATGAAAAAATGCTCAACATCACTAATGATCAGGGAAATGCAAATCAAAACCACAATGAGATACCACCTTACTCCTGCAAGAATGGCCATAATTAAAGTCAAAGGACAATAAATGTTGGTGTACATGTGGTGAAAAGGGAACATTTTTACAACTGCTGGTGGGAATGTAAACCAGTATCACCACTACGAAAAACAGTATGGAGATTCCTTAAAGAACAAAAAGTAGAAATACCATTTGATCCAACAATCCCACTACTGAATATCTACCAAGAGGAAAAGAAGTCATTATAGGAAAAAGACACATGCATATGCATGTTCACAGCAGTACAATTTGCAATTACAAAGATATGGAACCAACCTAAGTGCCCATCAAACAATGAGTAAATAAAGAAAATGTGGTAGATATAGACCATGGAATACTACTCAGCCATAAAAACGAACAAAATCATGTCTTTTGCAGCAACTTAGATGGAGCTGGAGGCCATTATTCTAAGTGAAATAACTCAGGAATGGAAAGCCAGTATTGTTGTCTTCACTTATAAGTGGGAGTTAAGCTATGAGGATGCAAAGGCATAAGAATGATATACTGGACTTTGGGGACTCAGTGGGAAAGGTTGGAAAGGGAATGAGGGATAAAAGACTACATATTGGGTACAGTGTACACTGCTTGGGTGATGGGTGCACCAAAATCTCAGAAACCACCACTAAACAGCCTATCCATGTAACTAAACACCACCTGCACCCAAAAAACTATTGAAATAAAATTAATTATTTTCAATAAGCAAATACAAAAAAAAAGAAATCAGTATATCAAAGGGATACCTACATTTTCATGTTTATTTAGCACTATTCACAATAACCAAGATACGCAATCAACCTAAGTGTCTATCAACAGAAGAATGGATAAAGAAAATTTCAAAATTGCTAAAAGAGTTGAAATGTTCCCTAAGCAAAGAAATGATAAATGTTTGAGGTGATAGATATCCTAAATATCCCAATTTGATTGTCACACATTGTATGCATGTATCAAAATATCACACGTACTCCATAAGTATGTACAATTATTATTAATCAATAAAAATAGGAAAAAAGTAAACATTTTGGTATGATAAAAGCCAACTGGAACTTACATACACCAAAATGCACTAGTGTGTGTTGTTGAGAAAACATTTATTTTGAAAAAGAGTTTTCACAAATCAATAAGAAAAGGACCAATAATACTTTCTAAAAGGAGCAAAATATATAAAGAGTTCATAGAAAATACAAATGATTCTTAAACTTATAAAAAGATGCTCAACATCACTCATGATAAAAACACAAACTAAAACAGGGTACCCTTCCCCTCAGTCAGACTGCTAAGTGTTTGATATACATTGTGGTGGAAAGGGAATGGAGAAATAGGCACAATTCCATATTGCTGCTGGGAGTGTACAATTTCTATGGAGAACAGTCTACATACATGCATACACTTTTAACATAAATATTCCTCTTCTAGAAATTATCCTGCAGATACACTCACACAAAATGATCTGTGTACAAGGATGTTGTGTTATACTGTTTGTAATAGGAAAAGTTAGGAATAATCTAAATGCTTATGTATAGTAGACTAAGTAAATCATGGTACATCTATGTGTATTGGTACATGTAACATACCAATTAGAACATGAAGCTAATTAAAAAGAATGAAGTAGAAGTAGCTCTCTACATACAAATATTGAACAACTCCAAAATGAAATGTCAAGAGAACAAAGCAAGGTGCAGAACAAAATGTAAAGCTACCAATTAACTAATAAGAAAAAAGAATATGCTCTCTTAAACGATACATAAGACACTGATAACAGCGGTTGTCTCTGTGGAGGGTAACCCAGTGGCGGCTTAGAGCAAGGAAGAAGAAGGAAACTTACATTTCACCACATACTCTTTTTGAGTTGTGTTCCACTTGTATATATTACCTCAAAAACTAAAATTTGTAAAGCTTTTTTAAATATAACTTCTTTTCTCTGACTTATGCATCTTCTCAATTCTCAACAAATATGCACTTAGTGTCTATTC
Source organism: Rhinopithecus bieti (assembly GCF_001698545.2). NCBI lineage: Eukaryota > Metazoa > Chordata > Mammalia > Primates > Cercopithecidae > Rhinopithecus > Rhinopithecus bieti. The sequence goes on along the minus strand of NW_016806225.1, from coordinate 1,106,057 downwards.
TTCCAAAGAGGGTGTCATGTTTGTGGATATTCTTGCTTTGTTCTAGGGACAGGCAGGATAAATTTAGCCCTTAAGGGCATCGGTGTTTCAGTTTTCATTGTGATTATGGTCTGCCTGAGAAAATAAAATAGATAACACTAACTCTTTCTAAAAGCCCTTCAAATCATTTTGTTCTTAAGCAAATCTGTTGCCAAACATCAAAAGGTTTTCTTTACCTTCGTGTCCAAAGATAAACTGTTTTCAAAGGCGCTTCTTATTTTACCAAAACAAAACGAAAATAAGATTCCTCAAAGTTTTATGGGATGTAGCTGCATCAGGGTATGAAAGAATGCCTTCTTCAAACAAAAGAAACATTTTGTTCACGTTTTGTTTGAATCTCTTTCCTCTTTAGAACTGCTATGCCAAGTTTCAACCTGAAAAGATGTGCCTGTAATGGATGTGCTGACAGACCTTTATCTAAAGAAACAGGAATGTAATACAATCACTCTTAGCCAGGTGTGTTGAATATTTTTCATTATTTTAAAGTCTCTACAAGCATTTCTTTAAAAAATCTATGCCCTTGTTGACACTAATTCAGAGTAATAGAAAAGTTTACTTAAGTCATGAAGTCTCACATATTAGAGACTACCAAACTATACTATTGAGCCACATCAATTTGACATTAATGAGATGTAAATGAGTGTATTTATCAGTCTCAATAAACCCACAAAAGTGTTTCAACCAGAACATCATTAAGGACAGGGGGGGAAATGTTCAGGAAATACATGCATCTCAGTTCTTTCTATTTCTCAGACTCCTTTCTTCTTCAGAACTTTGTGTCCAACTTGGTTTTCCACTGGGAAGAATCCAAGCTGTCATGTCAGCTTTGGGTATCTTGCCAATGTTGAAAATTTTGAGATACCCTAAAAATGGTTGACACACTGCATTACCTACTAAAACAGATTCCCTATGATAGTTTTGCTGCTCCTAGTTGAACAATTACTTTTTAGAAATAAGACTAAGTTTTTATTATAAGACAATATCCCCCACTCCTCCACCTCCACTTTCTTAAAAGTAATAGAAAAGTGTTGTCAAGGGTTTGTTTTTTATTTCTCTTTTCTAACCATCATTTTCCTCAGTTACAGCTCTAACTTTAGCATTTTATTGGGATTTATTCAATATGATATTTGAGCCACTTCCCAACTAGCCAGACAATATAGTGTTCATACCACCCACAGCTATCTAGTCAGCTAATGTCACCTCCTAGCTTAGAGCCCTCAAATTGCACCCTATCTTGCTCAGAGTAAAAGCTGAAGTCTTATGGATGTCCCACAAGTACCGTCTTATGTTCAGACCTCATCTCTACTGAGGCAGGAGAATAGAGTCAGGAGGCAGGGACCCTAAGGCCAATTCACGCTGACTTCCTAGAACTAAATCAAAAGGAAAACCCCAACTTTCCACCGCCATGTAACAAAAGTATCAGAGGCTACTCCCTTTGCAACACCCCCCTTCTGCCGTCAGATGAAAAATGGAAAGTACCTCTGATTTGTCCCCTCCCACCACCAATCAGGCTGGTCACGAGCCTAGTCTTCATTTGCATAGGGGTGTATCTTTGTAAACACTGCAGCCTCTGATTGATCATGAATGGTGACCAATCAGACTAGTCACGGACCACTACTTCATTTATGTAAGATGTAACTGAATAACCAATGGGAAACCTCCAGATGGCATTTAAACCCCAGAAAATTCTTTAACCACTGCTCTTGAGCTGCTTGCTGAAGTCTGCTGTCATTCTGTGGAGTGTACTTTCATGTCAATAAATCTGTGCTTCCGTTGCTGCATTCTTTCATTGCTTTGTGTGTGTTTGTCCAATTCTTTGTTCAAAATGCCAAGAACCTGGATGACTCCTAGTCAAGACTCTCCACTGGTAACATCTACCACTCCCCTCCTCTGCCCCAGTCACTCTGGCCTCTTTGCTGAAGGGCAATATTCTGATCTTAGTACCTTGGTAGTAACTGTTCCTTCTGCCCCACACACTCTTACCCAGAGTGAAAGTACACCTTCATCTTTGTTGAAAATCTTCGCTATTTGGGTGATGGTTATGCTTGAAGCCCAAACCTCACCGTTAAACACTATATGTATGTAACAAACCCACACATGTACCCCCCGAATCTAACATTTAAAAAAAAATTTTAAAGAAACAACATTGACTTCTCAAAGAAGCACTCCTTGATCACCACCTCCCCCCTCTTTTTTTTTTAATTGAGACAGAGTCTTGCTCTGTCTCCCCGGCTGGAGTAAAGTGATGTGATCTCGGCTCACTGCAGCCTCCGCCTCCCAAGTTCAAGGAATTTTCATGCCTCAGCCTCCAGAGTATCTAGGATTACAGTCACGCACCACCAAGCCCAGCTAATTTTTGTATTTTTAGTAGAGATGGGGTTTTGCCATCTTGGCCAGGCTGGTCTCGAACTTCTGCACTCAAGTGATCTGACCAACCTATTTAAAACTGAAACAACTCCCCAATCCTAGCAATCGTTTTCCAACTCCTTTGCTTTATTTTTTGCATAGAATATGCCACCTGCAAGCATGCTATAAAATTAATTTATCCATTTGGCTCATTGTCTCAATTTCCAGTCTAGAATGGAAATTCCATCACAGCAGGGATATTTCTCTTCTGTTCTGTTCACTGTTATATCCCCAGTACCTAGAATAGTGTTGAGTACATGGCAGGTCCCAGGGCTGCTACACAGAACCTGGCTGACTATGTACTATACAACCTCACAGGACACCATTCCCATGGTTTTGGAGTGGTACAATGGGGTAGCCCTGTCGAGGAACAAAGTATTTGCTTACTACCTACTTTATGATCTCTAAAATAACAACTTTTACAAATGGTTTAAGAACCCCATGAAGCTTTTTTTATTTTTGCCTCCTTTATGTTTTCATAGTTTACTTTTATTACATAGAAAGCTGATGTTGGACATTGCACAGAGAGATAATTATCTAATTCTATCAAAGGAGAAATACTTCTCTATTTCACCTAAATCTTTAAGAATCCTCTAAATCATGAGACCTGATAGGATCTAATTGTTTCTGCCAGGCCCCTAAAAATCATATTAATAAACTATCACTCAAGCTAAACACTTTTTTTTAGTTGCCCCAAGTTTTCAACTTTCTCATCAAAATGAAAGAAATGTAAAAGTAGTTCTTCAAAGAGATTCTACAGGTAAATTAACTGAGAATTAGGAAAGAATCTAAAATGCTAAACCTTCATATACTCCATAAATACAAACCAAGGAGAAGTTGGCAACTATGTTCTTTTCTCTTTTTTCCTAATCTTTTAGAAATGAGTTGCAGATTCTTCAAATGATCCTTCATTCATTCCAAGCACTGGAATTACTTGGAAGAATATTCATTCAAATTTAATGTATTACAATAAACCTCAAATTGATATTTCCTTGTTGTAGCTGCCATTTTGTTGCTGCCTTGTTGTAGTTGCCATTGGCAAACTTTAGGTAGGCCATTTGTTTTTCTTTTGTTTTGCATAATTCACATGGATTTGACAACACAATGGTTGGTACTGTAGTGAAGCAACACATCCTGAGAGGATATTCTTGGCAAGTTAAGAGCTGAATAGGATTACAAATGCTACTTTACAGTATAGCTTTTACAATTTACAGTGGAACACTAAAATTTTGAAAGATGAGAATTATGTTTACTCTCTCAGACATACTTGCATATGCTTTACACACATGCACACTTTTTTATAAGTACTCTAAATCTTAAGCTTCCGTAATTGTATTCCTAATAGTTCCAGCCACCACAATGCTGAGAACAAAGCAGGAATTCAAAATAAATACTTGTAGACCAGTGTATCACCGGTTGACAAAAAGATGTAAGATTATCAAGTACAAGGAAAGGAGCTACAGGTAAATACCCTAAGTTTTTTAAATTACAGTTTTTATGTTGGGATCATTGTAAATTCACACTGAGTTATAAGAAAGAATACAGAGAGATTCTATGTAACCTTTCCCCAGTTTCCCCAATGCAGCATCCTACAAAACTACAGTACTTTATCAGAAGCAGGATACTGCCATTGAGACAGTCAAGACATAGAGCATGTCTATCACCATAAGGATCCGTTCTGCTGTTCTTTCACACGCATCCCTCTACTCCCACCCCCACCCAAACTCCTTAAATCCTGGCAACCACTAATTTGTTATTCATTTCTATAATTCCATCATTTAAAGAATGTTATATAAATAGAAACGTGTATATAACCGTTATGATTTTTTTTCTCAGTAGAATTTCCTAAAGATTCTTCCAGGTCATTGACTATATAAACAGCCTTTTCCTCTTTATTGCTGAGTAGTAGTCCATAGTATGGATATATCACAGTTTGTTTAACCATTCATCAATTTAAAGACAACTGGATTCTTTCCATTTTGGCTATTACAAATAAAGCTGTTATAAACATTAGCGGAAGGCTTTTATCATTAGATACTGTCTACTGTCTCTGGTAATTTTCTTTCATCTGAAGTCTACTTTATCTGATATTAATATATCTGCTTTCCTTTGATTGATCTTTGCATGACACCATCTATCCTCATTATTTGTGGATTCCATATTTGCTAATTTGCCTACCCACTAAAATTTATTTGTAACCCCAAAATCATACTTGAATTGCTTTTGCAGTCATTTGTGCACAAGCACAGTGCAGCTAAAAAAAAAAAAAAAAAATTGAGTCACTCCATATACATGTTCCTAGCCAAGGTCAAACAAGTAAATATTTTGCCTTCTTGTTTTAGCTCTCAGGCTGTAAACAACTGTTCTCACAGTTTATTTAGTATCACAGTTTTGATATGTTTGTACTTCCTGTTGGTGATTTTACTGTTTAAAATGGCCTCAAGCATAGTAGTAAAGGCCTATTTTTCCTAAGCAAATGAAAGCTGTGATGTACCTTACAGAGAAAACGTGTGTGCGATAAGCATTGTTCAGATATGAGTTCTAGTGCTCCTGGCAATGTTCAAAGTTAATGAATCAATAATATATACACAGTAAGGTGTCTAAACAGAACACACAAAATAAAATTATTCATTGGCCAGTTGAGAAAAGTGTGGCCAGAGGCTTGCAGGAATCTAGCTCCGGATCTCCCCTAGGAACAGCAGTTTAGTATTTGCTAATTCAGCATTCACAGCAGTTTTACAGAGCTACCATGATTAACAAGAATCAACTACATATGTTTTTCTCTCCTTTCCAAATTGCCTATATGTTTATATATGAAGTAAGTTTCTTGTACATAGCATAGAGTTGGATCATGTTTTTCAATCAATTCTGGCAAACTGTTTTAAATTGTTACATATACACCATTAACACTTAATGTAATTGGTGATATATTAGAACTTGTCCACCATTTTATTTCTTATTTTCTATTTTTCTTCTCTGTTTCTTGTTTCTCGAGGTTTTTTTTCATCCTGTCTTTCTGTGGGTTACTTGAGCATCTTTTAGAAATTTGCTTTATCTACAGGGTTTTTAGATCTATCTCTGTGCATGGCTTTTTTAGTGGTCACTCTAAGTATTATACAAACATAACATACATAACATCACAGTCTACTAGACATACATACATAACAGCAAAGTCTACTAATGTCATCATGTTACCATTTTACTATATTTGAAATATAGAGAACTTACCTCCTATTACATCCCATTGCCCTTCTACATTTACAATATAATTTTCTCTATATACATTTACAATCACATTAGACAGTTGATATGGTTTGGCTCTGTGTCCCCACCCAAATCTCTTGTCGAATTGTAATCCCTAAGTGTCAGTGGAGGGGCCTAGTGGGAGGTGACTGGATCATGGGGGTGGATTTCCCCCTTGCTATTCTCGTGACACTAAGTTAGTTCTCACAAGATCTGATGGTTTAAATGTGTGTGGCATTTCCCTCTTCACTCTCTCTCTCCTGCTCTGCCATGATGAAGATGTGCTTGCTTCTTCTTCACCTTCCACCATGATTGTAAGTTTCCTGCAGCCTCCCAGTCTTGCTTCTGTATAGCCCGTGAAACAGAGTCAATTAAACCTCTTTTCTTCATAAATTACCCAGTCTCCGGTAATTCTTCATAGCAGTATGAGAACAAACTAATACAAAAGTGTAATGATTTTCACCTTACCTGTCAAACATAATCAAGAAAACTCAAGAGGAAAGAAAAGCCAATGTGTTTACCAATATATTTGTTTGCCATGTTCTTTCTTTCCTTCCTAATATTTGTTCCATAGTTTTTTTGTTTATTTGTTTTGACAGAGTTTTGCTCTTATTGTCCAGGCTGGAGTGCAATGGCATAATCTCAACTCACCACAATCTCTGCCTCCTGGGTTCAAGCAATTCTCCTGCCTCAGCCTCCCAAGTAGCTAGGACTACAGGCATGTGCCACCATGCCCGGCTAACTTTTGTATTTTTAGCAGAGATGGGGTTTCTCCATGTTGGTCAGGCTGGTCTCAAACTCCCGATCTCAGGTGATCCACCCACCTCGGCCTCCCAAAGTGCTGGGATTAGAGACGTGAGCCACCATGCCCAGCCATAGTTCCTTTTTTCATCATTTCATTTCTCTTTAGAGAACTTATTTTAGCCATTCTTTTAGGGTAGGTCTTCTTGAGCATGTTTTCTTTTATCTGAGAATGTCTTGATTTCTCCTTCTTTCCTGCAAAATATGTTTTCTGGATACAAGGTTCTGGGCTGACAGCTATTTTCTTTCAGCACCTAAAAAATATTGTGCCATTCCTCAGAGCTTGCAGTGAGCCAAGATCATGCCACTGTACTCCAGCCTGGGCAACAGAGTTAGACTATACGTCT
>NW_016806225.1:1094756-1099033 GCF_001698545.2 Rhinopithecus bieti | reverse complement strand
CCATCGAATCAACTTCCAGTGAATATAAAGCAGGCAGACAAATGTGAAAAGGAGAGACTGGCCTAGTCTCCCAGCCTCCATCTTTCTCCACGCTGGATGCTTCCTGCCCTCGAACATTGGACTCTAGGTTCTTCAGTTTTGAGACTTGGTCTGGCTCTCCTTGCTCCTCAAGCTTGCAGACAGCCTATTGTGGGACCTTGTAACCATGTAAGTTAATAGTTAAGAAACTCGTATATATATATATATGTATATATATGTGTATATACATGTGTGTGTGTATATATATATATATATATATATATGCGTGCATGCGCGCACACACACACATTGTGCCATTCCTTTCTGGACTTCATAATTTCTGATGAGAAATACACTTTCATTCAAATTGGTTTTTCCTTCCAGGTAAGTTGTTCATTTTCTCTGGCTGTGTTCAAGATTTTGTTCTTTGTCTTTAGTTTTAAGAAGTTTAATTATAATGCCTGTTGGTGGGAATCTCTTTGGGTTCATCCTACTGGAGGTTCACTCAGCTTCATGAATCTACAGGTTTATGTCTTACCAAATTTGGAATGTTTTCAGCTATTATTTCTTTGTGTGCTTTTTTCAGCCATGATCTCTTTTTGCTTTCCTTTTGTGACAATGATGACATGAATGTTAGATATTTTCTTATGCAGGTTGAATATCCCTTATCCAAAAATGTTTGGGACCAGAAATATTTCAGATTTTGGACTTTTTCTGATTTAGGAATATTTTCATTATACCTACTGGTTCAATATCTCTAACCTGAAAATCCAAAGTCTGAAATGCTCCAATGAGCATTCCTAAAAGTTTCGAATGTGGAAGCATTTCAGAGTTTAGATTTTCAGATGAGGGATAATCAACTCATAGTACCACAGCTCCCCAAGGGTCTGATCATTTTATTTTTCAGTGTATTTTTTCTGTGTTTCAAATGGAGCTATTTCTATTGCTCTATCATCCAGTCCACTTATTCTTTTCATCTCTTCCTTCATTCTGCTGTTGAGCCCATTCACTGAGATGTTTATTTTGCTTATAGTATTTTTCAGTTATAAAATTTGCATTTGATTCTTCTTTGCATCTTCTATTTCTTTGTTGAGACCTTTTATTTCTTTTCTGGGGCTTTCTACATTATCATTTGTTTCAAGCATGCTTGTAATTGCTTGTTAAAGCATTTTTATCTGGCTGCTTTAAAATCTGTTTCAGATAATTCTAAAATCTCTGTGATCTTGGTGTTGGCATCTATTACTTGTTTTTTTTTTCATTGAGTTTGAGATTTTCTAGTTCTTCTTATGACAAGTAATTTTCAATTGAAACCTGGACATTTATACTATGTTATGAGACTCCACATCCATTTTAGTTGGCTTTCTCTGACGCTACTGCAGGGGTGATGGAGGGTGGGAGGTGTCACTGCCTCATCAATACCAGATAGAGGGACAAGTCCAGGTTCTCTAGTTGGCCTTCATTGACACTCAAGGAGGGGGAGAGTCTCCTCATACATTCTGAGTGAGAGTGAGAGTCTTAGATCCTCTATGTGGTATCCACTGATGCTGTGGTACGATGGCCTCATTACTTCTGGGAAATAGTAAAAGTCCACTAGATCTCCTCTGACATCATGCCAGCAGGGCAAAGGAGAGGTGCATTTTTGTCAATTAGGCCACAAGTCCAAGATCCCCGCATGGTCTCTACTGACACCACAAGTGGGGATGTGGTGGGGGTGGCAGGAGGCTCATTACTGGCTGATGGGAAGGAAAGACCTCTACTTGGTCTTCTCTGACCCTACCCTGGCAGGGATGTTCAGATACCTCATCACAGCCTTATAAGAGTAGACATCTAAGATACTCACTCAGTCTTTGCTGAATACGTAAGGGTGGGGCCACAATTTTTTCTGTGTTTGTTCGGAAGAGAGTGGTTACTTTCTAAAAGTTTTGTCTTGCTAGATTATCCCTTTATGGGTCCTTTGTTAGAGAAAACAGGCTTTTGTTGGAGATTTTTTTTTTTTTGTCTGTACCATTGGCATCTCCAACTTGCCCACTTGTTCAGCTCTAAGTCTGAGATATACAAGGCAAAAAGAAAAACCCAGAGAACTCAGTAATGTGTCATTCCTCAGGTCCCAAGGTCTCTAGCTGGTTTGGCTTATTCTTTCCACCTTTCAGAGTTTTCTTACATTTGTTTAATATATATACTGTCAAGGGTTTTTAGTTGTACTTAAAAGACAAACAGGAAAAACTACATTTACTCCATCTTCCTGGAAATGGAAACTCTCCAACATGTTAATTTTTAACAACACACTGTGTAAAATGCAAAATTTTCACAAAGCAAACATGAGTGTTAATATTTCCTTTCTACATGTTTCATTTTTTCCTGAATATGGTCTCCTCTGTGAATCCTTTTCTGAGCTACCTGAGTCAGAATAAATTACTCCTTTCTTCAAATGTCCACAAGCATATCATTTACTTTTCTGTAATGCTTTATAATCACCCAATGATCTCATCCTTGGTCACGTAATAAAGCAAATTGAAGATGAGAACCATGTTGGATTCATGTTTAGATTCTCAATATCTAAATGTCTGATTGCAGACATATATTATGGTAACTTGCACAGTGTGGGGCAAACAATGGATATCCAATAAATATTTGTTGACTGAATAAATGAACAAATGAATATTTATTCAGCAGTTACCCATATGTTCTAGAACTCAATAAGGATTTGTCTAACTGAACTAAATTGTTTCAACATCTGTCAGTCCAATCAATCCAAACTTATTTCTTCCCATGAGGAAAAGGGAAGCTCACAAACTATATCCAAAGTGTGACTATTGAAAATTAGTACTTTTCCTCAATTAATAATTAATCATCAGCAACTATTTTTTTATTTATGCCCAGAACTGTCCAGGCTACAAAAGAAGTAAAAGTCAGGATCCTTGCCCTCAGAAGCATCAAACATACTGTGGAGAATAAAAGATACATAATAATTAAAGGTAAATAATCATTAGTGAAATTGAAGTGTAAGAAAAATAGAGAACATAGGTGATCTGGATAATTAGAAAAGACTTCATATAAGAAACAGGACTTCAGACACACTTTGAAGGATAGCTAATACTTAGTTGGCAGAGAGGAAAGCAAAGAGAAGGGGATTTGGGGGTTGGGAACAATATAGAAAGATACAAAGATAGAAAGAAACATGGCCTAAGTGTGGGGACAGAGAGGGTCATTTAGACAAAGGAGATAAGGCCAGGTGTAGTGGCTCATGCCTGTAATCCCAGCACTTTGGGAAGCCGAGGTGGGCAGATCACGAGATCAGGAGTTTGAGATCAGGCTGGCCAACATAGTGAAACCCTGTCTCTACTAAAAACACAAAAAAATTAGCCGGACATGGTGGCACGCACCTGTAATCCCAGCTACATGGGAGGCTGAAGGAGGAGAATCACTTGAACCCGGGAGGCGGAGGTTGCAGTGAGCCGAGATCGTGCCACTGCACTTCAGCCCGGGTGACACTGTGAGACTGAAAATTAGAGTTTCAAAATTAGAGAAATCAAAAAATCACCATCATCTGAACTATATCACAATTTATAAAAAAGTTTTAAAACATACATTTTCTCATGTAAGCCACGAAATATCTTTAATAAAATGCAGAGGAGGAACGTGAAGTGACTTTAATCTAGGTCTCAGGCACTCACCCATGTAATACGCACACACCATTTACTCTCTGTAATGTTCAAATGGTGGGGGTAGATTTTTTTTTTAGGAGAAGTGGGGGTGATGTTTCCCCAGTGAGATAACTCTGGCAATATTTAGAAAGCTAGATTAAAAAAGAGAGACTAGAAAGGCAGCAGTAAGGAAGAAGTAAATCTGGGAGGTATTTCAGAAGAAGATAGATGATTTGATAGAAGGGAAAGGAGGGCAGTCAAAGCTAAGGTTTCTGAGGTAGGCATTGGGGAAAACACTGGTACCTCATTAAGGGAATCAGAAAACCTAAATGATGCCTAAAACTCCATTTTGCTTTTTAACACTGAGTTCAGGAACTATATAGGCTTTAGAAAAGCAGGACAGAAGAGGAGCATCACGCCCGGGAGCAACACATGGTGTACAATGAGAGCTGCTAAAACAAAAATAAAAACCTTTAGCCTCTTCAAAGTCTAGAGGCCAAAAGCTATATTTGAATGTCCACCTGGTCATCTCACCCAAGATGGCTCTAGCCACCTTGTGATATATGAGTAGATATAGTTTTTGATTTACCAGCATACTTTCCCATGTTCTGGCTG
>NW_016806225.1:1050660-1091561 GCF_001698545.2 Rhinopithecus bieti | reverse complement strand
ACTTTAAGTTCTAGGGTACATGTGCATAACGTGCAGGTTTGTTACATATGTATACTTATGCCATGTTGGTGTGCTGCACCCATCAACTCGTCAGCACCCATCAATTCATCATTTATATCATGTATAACTCCCCAATGCAATCCCTCCCTCCTCCCCCTTCCCCCCTCCCCATGATAGGCCCCAGTGTGTGATGTTCCCCTTCCCGAGTTTATTTTCTTTAGGATAGTCCTCCCTGATCCCCACACTCTGGTCTAGGTTGACTGTCAATCACAATACCATTCCTCACCCTGTACTCTGCACCTAAACTACAGAGCTGGGATGACTCAAGTAAGGCAAATCAGAATCTTTCCTGACATTGGTATACAGTGTATTAACTTATATTCTCTTATTTTCTGTATTCTTAATGTTCTGGCATCCAGGGACTTAATGGACCAAGAGGGTCTGTCCCTCACAGCATTAGCTAATTTCTAGTCATAGCAAATAACACCCCTGTAACTGTGCCTTTCATACAGAAACTAGCCAATCCACAGCCCATCCCACCACCACGACCTCCCTTATCAAATCCTCACACACCAAGTCAATATTCTCCTGCCTTTATAACCACAGGGCTAGGTACCAGACGTCTTGCTGAAGAACTCTACACCCCAGAGCCCACGAAAATCATTCAAACTAGCCAAACTTGAGCCTACCTGCCTGGACTCATCCATTCCTTCCCACAAACCCCAAAATAAAGGCTCTTTTACTCACTCCTTCTGCTTCCTAACTGACCCTGGTGCTTCCCTGTGTGGTCTGTATGGCATTGTGTGCTCCCGTATCACAGGAGGTATGAGTAACAAATTATATTTTCACTGGCAATTTTCTCCTGATCTCCTGGCCTCACCATACCTGAATAATAATAAAACCTACATTTAAAATATATGGATGTTGGAAATAAAAGTTATTTCCACTGGGACTGCTGAAATGCGAACCTGGAGGTACCCATTTGCCTACCATATACTGAGAGCCTGTCTTTGGAATGAAAATAAGCAAGACGAGCTAATCCAAGAGACAGAGATCATAGGGAAAGAGATGAGCCCGTATCATATTTGAACCCTGGAGGACCAGGCATGCCTAAATCCAGATGCACCTATGAACTTACTAATTATGAACATTACAAATTGTCTCATTTGGTTTAGTCCCATCTTAGTTGCATTACTTTCACTTGAAACTATATGTTCTGATTCAACATCTCCAAATTCATCACCTTCCCCTAAATCTCCCCTACCTCAGGATTTCCCTCTTTCTGTTAATGAAACCATAATTGTCCCTATAATTCAGGCTCAAGAGTGTAAAATCACCTATTCATTCCACACATATTCAATCAGTCATTAAATCTCATCATTCTGTTCTCCTGACATCTCTTTTTTCTGTTCCTACCAATATAATGTTTATCACTTCCATTCATGTCTTCCTTATTTCTCTCACTTGGCAATAGCATCATATGTAGCTCATCTCAATTATCCCTTCTCTGAAATCTTTTATCTGCCCTAGCCAAATTACTCCCTTGCTCTGCTTTTTCCTTGCTTTTTCTCCCTTGCTTCTGCCTCTCTCTTTTCTGCCATTCTTTACCCCAGCTCTCCTACAATAATCTTGATTAAGCTCAAGCAAGATATTTTCCAGGATACTTTTCCTGACCTGCCCTTCCTTCTCACAGGTCATGTTGAATGTCCTCTTCTATGGTTTCCTGGGACCCTCTGCTTACCTCCTTCAAAGTACCCCAAATTTTATTTAACACATAAATTAAATTATTTAACTAATTAAAAAATTAAATAATTTATGTGTTAAATAATTCACAGCATATCACTAGACTTAAAGATTTTCAAGGGAAGCATTGCTGTCATATGGATGATCTAGCCAGTATATACTAAGAGCTTAAATAATGCTCTTGAGCTGTCCAAGTGAATTGTGTTTCCTTCATTCCTATATCATCATCATTCAGCATCTGTGTGGTACAGCGGCAGCTAGATTCATGTTGCCTGTCCAGTGAAGGGCCTCCCCATCTCCAGTCTGTTTGTACTTCTATCCACACAAATCACCACTTCAGATTAATCTTGGCTCACAACCTTACTTGGTGGTTAATGATCTCAACGGCATTTTCATTAGCACCTTAGGATGCCTTTACCCTTACTCCTTACCTCCTTTCTTATTCCTCAAAGCTAATTTTGAATTTTCTCTGTGTTTGCTCCAGGGTACATAATGCCGTCATCTACATTCCCAAAATCATGCCACTATAAACTAAGGCTGTCTGACCTCAGTCATATCCTCTGCATTGCTGTACAACCCTTATATTTATCTTCAGTTGACACCTATCAAATTCTCCACAGCAGCTGTTATGAAATTTTTCCATTCTCTTTAAGCCTCAAATTTCACTCCTACTCCCCCTCATGCTCAGAAAAAGCTCTCCTCTTCTACATAACTGAAGAAACAATAGTATGACCATGACATGCTTTGTCTTTCTTCATCCTCACCTTAAAGTTCTTCTATCCCTTTACCTGTACAGTCATTCTGAGCTCTCGTCCCAGTGAAAAAATTGCCCATCCTCCTTTCCAAAGCCAAATTCTCTGTTTGTACTGTACCAATTATCTAATTTTTCTCTTGTTCCTTTGCTCCTTCCCTTTACCAGATAGGAATGCTTAATATCTTTGGACCAAACAAGTATTATTTCATATTTCATTATTAGCTAGCATTTCTTGAGCATTTACAATGTGACAAGTGTTCCTGTATTTTACATAGATCATTTTATTTAATTTTAACAATAACCTTCGATGTTCTTGACATTATATTCCCTATTTTATGGATTAGAAAACTGACACTAGTAAAAATAGAAATTTGCTCAAGGTCATACAGTTTTTTTTTTATTTATAAACTCCAACTTTCTAAAGAATAATTTAAACTCTTTTGATTCTTCTCCAATATTGCCTTCCCCGCTTCCTTTATGTTTCTACGGCATGTGTCCGAGTTCTTCACTGCTTTTCCAGTCACAGAGACTTATAATTGAGCATTTCTGTCAACAGAGATGGTGAGACACACACACACAGACACACACACACACACCATACCCCCCCACACACAATTAATATTTGTTCAATATAAATCTGTTAAGATGTTGAAAAAATGAAGTCAGCCCTTAGAAGTATATAAACACATATCAGCACTGCTCTTTTCTCTTTATCTCAACTGCAATCACTTTTATAATTTTTTAACCACAAACGGTTTACAACTGTGCAAAAGAAATTAAAGATTTTCTTAAGTTTCAAAAGTGATCAGAGCCTGTATATTTTCTTTAGTTACCTAATCTAATCCCATGGTCCACAGCTTGGCACAGTCTCCACAGTTCTCAAGAGGGACAAGATCAGGCCCAGAAAGGAAGCGCATACAACACTATCAGCTGAAACTGTTTCCCCATCAGGAGGGCCAAGGCTGACAACAGGTCAGCTGAGGAAACAAACATTTCTTCCATTGACAAGTGTTTAATTGGACATTTGGAGAATCTAATGTCATGTATGCAGATGCAAATGTTTGAGGAGTTGTTTACAGTGTAGTTTGTGCCAGACAGGCTCCATTGCCAAGCCAGCACACAGCCTCCCATTATTCCGCTGGGCTCCACTTCTAAAGATGTTTCAGGGCTCTCTGAGCCTTGTAAATTTCCACATCCAAAGGCTCATCTGTGTTTTCAAAGCAGAGTCCTTTTTCCCTTGTGAGTAGACATCAGTCCTTCCCCTGCCAATCTCTGTTATTGCCTGTCCTGGTTCAGAAATGGGTTTGGAAAAATGACTTGAAAGGCGATAACCCATTCTCTAGAAAGTTTAACATTGAGATTTTGTTTTGTTTGAGACAGGCCTTTGCCCTGTAGCCCAGGCTGGAGTGCTGGTGCGATCTTGGCTCACTGCAGCCTCACCTCACCCTTACAGGGCTCAGGTGATCCTACTGCCTCAGCCTCTCAAGTAGCTGGGACTACAGGAGTGCCACCACCACACCCAACTAATTCTTGTATTTTTTGTACAGTCAAGGTTTTGCCATGTTGCCCAGGTTAGTGTTGAACTCCCAGGCTCAAGCGATCTGCCTGCCTCTCAAAGTGCTGGGATTATAGGCATGAGCCACCACACCTGGCCAAGCATTGAAGTTTTAATATTTTTTGAAAAACTAACAAAAAGGAAATGCCAGACCCCAGCTCCTTACCCCAAAATTGGGTCTTAACTGATTTAATTATTTTGCGGATTGTTTCTGTTATTCATTGACCCAGGAAAATAAAGCTTAGTAGCTCAGCTAACAGACAAGTCCACCTAATTATGCCAGCTTTAAGGATACAGTTCTTCATTAGGAGGATAAACAAGGATATACTACAAATAAACATTGAGGAACCCATTTATCTTCAAGAACTGGACCATTAATACTCTGCCCTGAAAAATGCAATGTAGAAGAAGATGCAATTACCAAAAGTTGTTATAATGCTTTCACTTTGCCCCCCTCCTATTATCACATATCTTCATCAAGAGAAATTTTTAAATGTTAAAAGTTCCAAATTGAAAATACACATTAAAAATACTGTTTATGTGTAATGTTAAGGATATTTAATTCAAGAAAAGAATACTGAACAAAAATTCTGCCACTCTTGCAAAAGATACATCATTTAATGAGGACTATTATCCAAAATATACAAAGAACTCTTAAAAACTCAGCAACAAGAAAGCAAACAACCCAATTAAAAAATGACCCAAAAACCTTAACAGACACCTTACCAAAGAAGAAATAAAGTGGAAAATAAATACGTGAAAAAATACTTCACATCATATGTAAACAGGGAAATGGAAAAGAAAACAAGATACCACTACAGACCTAGTAGAATGGCCAAAAACCATAACACTGATAACACCAAATGCTGGTGAGGATGTGGAGCAACAGGAATGCTCACTAATTGCTGGTGAGAATGTAAAATGGTGCACCCACTTTGGAAAATAGTTTAACAGTTTCTTAAAAAACTAAACATACTCTTAACATACAATCCAGCAATGGCGTTCTTTAATATTTTCCCAAAAGAGTTGAAAACATGTCAAAACAAATACCTGCACATTGATGTAAAGAGCAGCTTTATTCATAATTGCCAAAATTTGGAAGCAACCAAGATGACTTTTAGTAGGTGAATGAATAAATAAACTCTAGTACATCCAGACAATGGAATATTATTCAGAGCTAAAAAGAAATGTGCCATCAAGCCATAAAGAGACAGGGAGATGTAAATGCATATTACTCAGTGAAAGAAGTGAATCTGAAAAGACTACATACTGTATGATTCCAACTATATGACATCTTGGAAAGGGCAAAACTATGAACACAGTGAAAAGATCAGTAGTTGCCAGAAGTGAGAGGAAGGGAGGGATGAACAAGTAGGGTACAGCAGATTTTTAGGGCAATCCAAACCCATAGAAAGCACACCACCAAGAGTGAACGTTAATATAAACCATGGGCTTTGGGAGACTATGATATGTCTGTATGGGTTAATCAGTTGCAACAAATGTACCACTCTGGTGGGGAATGTACATGTGAGGGGAAGGTAGTACATGGGATATTTCTACACCTTTCTCTCAATTTTGCTATAAATCTAAAACTGCTTTTCAAAAAAAGTAAAGTATTTTTCTTTAAAAAAAGGCTGCCACTTGTTTTACATTTGATATGTTCATTTTTTGCCCAGTGGTCTCCATTGTACAAAAGTCACACTAAAATATTAGCATGTATTAACTAGTTCATTTTTCACACTGCAAAGATTGATTAATTATCTACTATGTTCAGAACAATGTCCACTGCTTCATATATACAGAAATAAAGAATATGTCCTCTTTGGTCTCAGAAAGCTAGTGAAAGAAAAAGGCAAATGACTATCATATAAAACAAAATAAATTCTTCATTACTTATATAAACTAAAATAAAATCACAATAAAGTATTGCAGGATTATCCCTGGAGAGAATAAGAAAAAGATAACAGAAAAGATGATATTCCAGCTCAGCCTAGAAGGCTGAATTAATTTTCATAGATGTATGGTAGGAAGAGAATTTCCAGTTAAAAAACAAATACGAGCAAAGGTATGAACATTTATAGTATGTTCACCAATAATGTTAAAGAGTCTAGGAAACCTGGGAAAGCACTAGGGAGAAATGTAAACACACACACACACACACACACACACACTACACACACACACCGAATGTATTTTCAGCCCCATTTCAGACCTACTGATTCAGAACCTACAAGAAGTTGGGTGAGACCCCAAAATCAGTATTTTCTAAATCTTCGTAGGTGATTCATTATACATTCATGAGTACAGAATACATAGAGGGATACAGTCGGTGTTATGGGCTAAATTGTGTTCCCCAAAATTCATACATTAAAGCCCTAACTCCCAGGACTTTAGAATGTGACTATTTGAAAATGGGGCTTTGAAACAGGTGTTAAGGTAATGAGACCATCAGGGTGGGCCCTAAAACAATCTGACTGGTGTCCATATAAGAAGAGGAAACTGGAATACACAGGGAGATACCAGGGGTGTGCAAGCACAGAGAGAAGACTATGTAAGTACCTCGAGAAAAGATGGCCACATGCAAGGCAAAAAGAGAGGCCTCAGAAGAAACCAAATATGCAGACACTTTGATCTTGGACTTCTAGCCTCCACAACCATGAGAAACTTCATTTCTGTTGTTTAACCT
Source organism: Rhinopithecus bieti (assembly GCF_001698545.2). Taxonomy (NCBI): domain Eukaryota; kingdom Metazoa; phylum Chordata; class Mammalia; order Primates; family Cercopithecidae; genus Rhinopithecus; species Rhinopithecus bieti. Next base: position 1,084,823 of record NW_016806225.1, on the reverse strand, counting down.
ACCCAGTCTGCAGGACTTTGTTATGGTAGCACTAGCAAATACAGTAGCAACATGATCCAACCTATGATCCAACTCTGAGGCAGTATAGATGATAAAGTGGTTTAAAATATTCTGCTTGGCCGAGTCAAGGGTTAGGACTAGCGCAATGACAGCAAGGATGTGGGCAAAATTCATAGGTAGACACAACAGCCCTTGGTGACTTATTAATTCTGAAGAAAAAGATTCAGGAAAGTTGGAGAATTAAGGGTAATCTCCCCGATTATGAGCCTGTTTTGTACCCTGTATTTCAGACACATCAAATTACCTACTATCCCTTAGATTGAGAAGCCACTAACCTAAATAGAAAATACAGAAAAAGCATGCTTGGAAATGAAATTAATGAAGGGGAAACCAGATAATGGAAATCAGAAAGAAGTCAAGTATAGAGATGAAGATCTCATGTGTATAGAAAGATTATTAAAGCCATAGGGTAAAGAGCACTGCCCACACTTCCAATTTCAGTACCAACATGTAAAGAACTTGGAAGTCAGCACTCATGTCCTTATAATAATGAAACAAAACAAAGTAAAAACCAGTGACTTTCCTTGGACCACCCCCCACACACACACAGAGAACTGAAGTTGCAGGGCAAACTACCACCCTAAAATCTGGAGAGACAGGCAAATCCAGAGAGTCACAGCCAAGATCTACTCACCTGGAACAGAAGCTGCTGGAACCATAAAATGGTAGGAACTCTGAAATGGTAATTTTGACAAATTACTGGAGGCTGAGTATAGACTGAAATGAGAGTGAAAAACACCTAGGGCCACAGTCTTGGTAGGGAAGATACCCACAAATTTGGGTAATTACAAGACAACTACCACAAAAGAGCAAAGACAGAAGGGAAACTAAAGTACCAATGGATAGTAATAGTGGCTAATACTAAACTGAGTATTTACCATGTGGCAGGTCTGTCCTAAAGGTTTCCATTTCCTAACCCTTACCACAAACCCATATGGCAGTGCATTTGTTTTCTATTTCTGCTATAACAAAATACCACAACTTTGGTATCAGAATACAAATTTATTATTTTGCAGTTTTGTAGGACAGAAGTCTGACACTGTATGCATCATGTAAAAGCAAGGTATTGGCAGGGCTGCATCCCTTTCTGGAAGCTCTAGGAAAGAATCTATTCCCTTGCTTTCCTCAGTTTCTAGTGGTCACCCACATTCCTTGGCCCATGGCCCCCTTCCTCCATCTTCAAAGCCAGTGGCACTGTCTCTCTTTGAACATTCTTCCACAATCACATCTTCTGAACTCTCTGACTTCCTCTTCTGCTTCACGCTTCCACTTTTAAAGACCCTTGTGGTCTTTAAAATTGGGGCCAGGATAATCCAGCACAATTTCCTATTTTAAGGCCAGATGATTAATAAGGTTAATTCCATCTGCAACCTTAATTCCCCTTTGCAATGTAACCTAACATGCACAGGTTTCAGGGATTAAGATATGGCCACCATAGGTGGTGATAGGGAAGACAGTATTCTGCCCACTGCAGACAGTTATAATTTGCATCTCAATTTTATGGATGAAGAAATGGAGGTATAAAGAGTATATGTGTTTGGCCCAAAGTCGCATAGGTGATGGTGGTAGACCTCAGATTTGAACTCAGGACAATGACTTCAAAGCCCATGTTCTTAACCATTAAGCCACAGGAAATGCAAGGTGCCAGTGAGTTATTAGTTTAAGTTGTAAACACCAAAATTTGGACTGTGTAGGCAATGAAATGAATTCAGAATAATGCTGACTTCCATGATGTACCTTCTGCTTCTCAAAGAACTTAACTGGTGTTTATGATGCCTCCAGTCACTTTCTAGCCTTTCTTTGGTCCCTGATTTTCTTAAAGCTTTAGCTCAAAAAAGCTAATGAAAAGAAAAACCCTACAAAAGAATAGCCAGGTGTTTTAGATGGTAAATTTTGGTATATAATACAAATGGAATTAATGATTTAAAATACTCAAATGTAACAAATACAGGCTCAGATAAGTTATGAATAGCATAGATCCATTGTATTTTGATAATGAAAAAAGAATCTCAAAATTATGTTCTGGGCACAAAAGAGATATATGTATATAAACATGGAAGATGAATTATATGCGCTACTTCACAGCATTATGAAAGGAGAGAAAGATGTTTTCTTTTCATCATCTCAGCCTGTTAAAAGCTAGCTGGAAACAGGGGCTAAACCAGAGGACTAAAGCATAAGGCCAGTAAGAGTAAGAAGGACTCTGGAATTCACTAAAGTCTTCATTTAAAGCTTTTGGGTTTTTTGTTGTTGTTGTCATTGTTGTTTTGTTTTTCACAATCTCTCATAAATGTTACAAGCAGGATGTGAATTTTCTGTAAATACGTAGGTGTGACATCAGCAAGATGGCAGAATAGGAAATCCCAGGCTTCACTTGGCTTCACTTCCCTCTACAGAAAGTCCAACAAGCAACAATCCAAAGACAAGAACACTTTTGTGAAAACTTACAAACTTGAGAAAGAAACGGAGACAGCTGAATGAATAGGACGCTGAATCAAATAAAAACCACATTAGAAGAGGAACAATCTCACGTTGACCACATTGCCCCTCCTGCTTTCCCAAATCAGCATGGTGACACGCAGAGAGAGGATTTTTTTTTTTTTTTTGAGACAGAGTTCCGCTCTGTTACCCTAGCTGAAGTGCAGTGGCACAATCTCGGCTCACTGTAACCTCCACCTCCTGGGTTCAAGCAATTCTCCTGCCTCAGCCTCCTGAGTAGCTGGGATTACAGGTGCACACCACAACGCCCAGCTAATTTTTGTATTTTCAGTAGAGACAGGGTTTCACTATGTTTACCAGGATAGTCTTGATCTCCTGACATCATGATCCACCCACCTCGGCCCCCCAAAGTGCTGGGATTACAGGCTTGAGTCACTGTGCCCAGCCAAGAGGATCTTTTTAACTGGGCCCATACAGTAAAAAAAAAAAAAAAAAAAAAAAAAAAAAGGTAAACAGAGTTTCTAGACATCCGGCTCCCTAGCATTCTGAGACACTTCCCAGAAAGTCCACTTCTGTCTGTCTGACCTCATGGGGAATACTGGCAGTAATGACATGGCTAGACCTCCTGGGGTTAGGTATAAACAAAGAAAGGAGGCAGAGCTCACAGGGACCGGTGTGCAAATTTTGGTGATGGCTCTATGTTCCTCCCAGCAGCGGTGCAAAATCAGAGACACCAGCCAATGGTACAGCTCACTTGCAAAGCCAAGCACACTGTTCACAGAAACACGATGAGAAGGTCAGCCTGGTTTGAGTCTTTAGATGGACAGCCTCCATATCTAGCCTCAGAGACCACCTCAATGCCTTACCCAGGAGGGAGATGTGGAGATGACTATCACAGGGCATTTCTGTGGATCATAGGGGTTCATAGGGTTTGGACCCAGAAGTCCAAAGAGTGACTCAATCCAGACTCAGAGCCCACTCCAAGGCCCTACCCAGGAAGAGGCAATCCTCAACTGCGCAGTTCTATGCCGCATAGCCTCCAGACCCCATCCATCTTGAGCAGCAACTCCACCTAAACTCAGAGTCCAGCCTGCAGCCTGCATAACTGTTGAACCCAAAAAGTAGTACCACCCAGTCAGGAAATATACCCTACAACCTTGTCCAGTCAGAAATTATAGCAGAGCCCAGTCAGTGGTCTCCCCCAGGCATGGGAGCCTAGCCAGCAGCCCCATCAGACCTCAGAGCAAAGGCAGCAGCCCAGCTAACTATAGCAAGCTCTTCCTGCATGGGGTTATTACCACCTGACCTAATAAGAATCACACCCTAGACTAAGAAGCAAAGATCAATCCCTGCCAAAGAATACCTGTAAAGACCAGAAGAGCAAACTGTTGGGGCCAGATGTAGTGGCTTATGCTTGTTATTCCAGCACTTTGGGAAGCCAAAGTAAGTAGATCACTTGAGCCCACGAGTTCAAGACCAGCCTGGACAACATGGTGGAACCCCATATTTACAAAAAATACAAAAAGTAGCCAGGCATGGTGGCACACACCTGTTGTCCCAACTACTCAGGAGGCTGAGGTGGGAGAATCTTATGAGCCCAGGAGGCGAAGGCTGCAGTGGGCTGTCATTATATCACTGCACTCAGAAGGAAGCTGTCTCTTCAAATGTGCAGACACCCATGAAAGAACACAAGGATTACAAATATAGACAGTCCCCAATTTATGATGGTTCAACTTACAACTATACAACCTTATAACGTACTTATCAGGATATAACCCCATACACAAGGATTACAAATATAGACGGTCCCCAATTTATGATGGTTCAACTTACAACTATACAACCTTATAACGTACTTATCAGGATATAACCCCATTGTAAGTCAAGGAGCATCTGCACTTATGTGGTTCAACTTATAATTTTTTGACACTACAATTGGTTTATTGGGGTATTAAACACACTTCTTACTTACAAAGTTTTCAAATTACTATGGGTTTAACAGGACATAAGCCCATCGTAAGTCAAAGAGCATCTGTGATCATCAAAAGAAACTAACAAAGTTCCAATAACAGAATAAAAAATGAAGATCTATAAAGTGGCAGAAAAAAATTCAGAAGAATCCTTGTAAAGCAGTTCAGTGAACTACAAGAATATATGGATATAAAATTAAATGAAATTTGAAAAATAATACACAAAATTAGAATGTAGAAAAAGAAGTAGAAACAATAAAAAAAAACCCTAGAGATAAAGATTACAATGACTTAATTGAAAAATGCAATAGAAATCTTCAACAGCAGACTCAATTAAGCAGAAAGATCAGTGAGCTAAAGACAGAATATTTGAAATTATTCGCCAGAGGAGAAAAAAGAAAAAAGAATGAAAAAGACAAAGAAAGCCTACAAGAATTATGTGACACAATCACAATAAAGGGAACTAACCTTCACATAATAGAAATTTCAGAACATGAAGAGAGAGAAAAATGGCCAGAAAGTATATTTTAAAAGGAAATAGAAAAAAAAATCCTAAAATTCATAGGGAATAAAAACAAAAATCACCAAGATGATCTTATACAAAACAAACAAAGCTGGAGGCATCACACTACCTGATATCAAACTATATTGCAAAGCTGTTAAAAAATCATCGAGGAGAAAGGATACCTGCCTAAACAGAGTTTTAATGCAGATGAACATGCTATATTCTGGGGAGAAAAAAAAAAGCCACAAAGGACAGACATTTACTAGTAAGGAAGAGAAGTGAGCACCAAGATTTAAGGTAGGAAGGGATAGGCTAATTCTACTGTTTTGTGCAAATTCAGTCAGGTTTATGGTCAGGATTGTTATCTTGGAGGCTAACCTCCAAGCCTTGATGGGAAAAGATAAACATCAGCTGCCAGTCTTTTGGCTTAAACAAGAACTATTTTTCTGGATTGGTTCCACTGATGCTTTTTCCCTGAAGTCAGAAAGTATCTTGCCAGTAAGGGAATGCCTTTTAAAATTATCTTCATATTAGACAATGCCCCTGGCCACCTAGAACTCTATGAGTTCAACATCAAAGACATCAAAGTGTTCTACTTGCCCCCAAACACAACGTCTCTAACCATCCTCTACATCAGGGGATCACAAGGACCTTGAAGGCTCATTATACACAGTACTCTGTGGAAAGGATGTCAACACTATGTTAGAGAACCCTGATAGAACATCATGAAAGTCTAGAAGGATTACACCATTGAAGACACCATCACTGTTATAGAAAAAGCTGTGAGCCATCAAGCCAAAAATAAGTTCCTGCAGGAGAAAACTGTGCCCAGCTGTTGTGTTTGACTTCACAGGATTTATGACAAAGCCAATCAAGGAAATCATGAAAGCGATTGTGAATACAGTGGGAAAAAGGTGGTGAGTGAAGATATCAAGATATGAATCTTGGAGAAATTCAAGAGCTAATAGACACTACACACCAGAGGAATTGACAGAAGACAACTTGACGGAATGCTTCTGAACCAGTGCCTTATGATGAGGAGGAGGATATAAAAGTACCAAAAAGCAAATTAACAACAGACAATCTGGCAGAACCATTCTGATTATTTAAGATCACTTTGACTTCTTTTATGACATGAATGCTTCTATGATATGGGCACTGAAGCTAAAGCAAATAGCGGAAGACTGACGCTGTATAGAAACACTTTAAGATAAACTTTACAACATTTTCCAAAAAAGAAAACTAGCCATACAGAAATTATAATGTATTTCCAGAAAGTTACACCAAGTGGGCCTGCCTCTCCTCCCTCCCCTTCTACCTCCTCCACTTCTTCCACCTCGGCCACCCCTAAGACAGCAAGACCAACCCCTTCTCTTCCTCCTCCTCCTCCGCCTACTCAACATAAAGATGACAAGAATGAAGACTTTTATGATTATTCACTTCCACTTAATAAATAGTAAATATATTTTCTCTCCCTTATGATTTTCTCAATAAAATTTTCCTTTCTCTATCTTACTCTATTGTAAGCATATAGTATATATATTACATGTAACATATAAAATACATGCTAATTGGCTATTTATGTTACTGGTAAGACTTCCAGTCAACAGTTGGCTATTAGTAGTTAAGTTCTGGGGGAATCAAAAGTTATACTAGAATTTTCAAATGTAGAGGGAGTCAGCACACCTAAGCTCTGCATTGCTCAGGGATGAACTGTATAAGGAACTCAAACAACTCAAGAGCAAGAAAACAAGTAACCCGATTAAAAAATGCACAAAAAACCTGAATAGACAATTCTCAAAAGACATAAAAATGACCAACAGATATATTTAAAAATGCTCAACATAATTAATTATCAAAGAAAAGCAAATCAAAACTGCAATGAGATAATATCTCACCCCAGTTAGAATGGCTACTATGAAAAAGACAGAAAATAACAAGTGCACTAGACACTGTGGCTCATTCCTGTAATCCAGCACTTTGGGAGGCCAAGGGGAGTAGTTTACTTGAGCTCAGGAGTTTGAGATCAGTCTGGGCAACATGGCAAAACCCCATCTCTTCAAATATACAAAAATTAGCCAGGCCCAGTGGTACACTTGTAGTCCCAGTTACCTAGGAGGCTGAGGAGGGAGGATGGCTTGATCTTGGGAGGCAGAGGTTGCAGTGAGCCGAGATCACACCCCTGTACTCCAGCCTGGACAAAAGAACCAGATCCTGACACAAAAACAAAATTCTGGTGACAACGAGAAGTAAAGGAAACTCTTACGCATTGTTGATGGGAATGTAAATTCATATAGCTATTACTGAAAACTTTATGGAGAGTCCTCAAAAAAACTAAAGATAGAACTATCATATGATCCAGCAGTCCCACTTCTAAGTACATATCCAAAGATTTGAAATAATTATATTAAAGAGATATATGCAATCCCATGTTCACTGCAGCACTATCCCATGTTCACTGCAGCACTATTCACAATAGCCGAATTATAGAATCTACCTAAGTGTCCATCAACAGATAAATGGATAAAGAAAAGGTGGTATATATGCACAATGAAATACTATTCTGCCTTTAAAAATGAGGAAATTCTGTCATTTGTGACAACATGGATGAAGCTGCAGGACATTATGCTAAATGAAATAAGCCAGACATAGGCACAGAAAGACAAATACCACATGATCTCACCTCTATATGGAATCTAAAACAACAGAACTAAGAAGTGTAGAGTAGAATGGTGCTTACCAAAGTCTGAGGGGTTGGGGAAAATGGGGAATGCCAAAGGGTTCGAAGTTTTAATTAAACAAGAGGAATATGTTTTTTGAGATTATGTTGTCACCATGATGACTATAGTTAATTATACTGTGTTGTATATTTCAGAATTGCTAAGAGAGCAAATTTCAAATATTTTCACCACAAAAATAAGTATTTAAGGTGATGGGTATGCTTATTAGCTTGACTTAATCATTCCATATTGTATGGAATGTTGTGTTATGACATATATCAACATTACTTTGTACCTCATAAATATATACAATCATAATTTGTCAATTTACAATAAAATAAAAAAACTTATTAATGCAAAAAAGGAAATATATATACACACATATACCCCATATATATCCCAATATATATCATGTACATGTATATTCATACACAATATAATTATTTTTGATTAATAAAATATACTATTAAATGTTCCATATCCCTATTCATTCATAAAAATTATATTATTTAACCTCATTAGTTATATTATTCAAATCTTGCATATTACCATTTGACTTTGTCTATTTAATTTGTCATGTAAAACAACAGATCTAAGGTGTCCTACAAGTAGCTTTGCTTATTTTCTCATACTTTTGATCATTAGTTTTACATATTTTGAAGATATGCATTTTTAGATGTTTGATGCAAAAGAGTCACAACTATCCCTTCTTCCTTACAGAGGTTATCTTTTATCAGTACAAAATAACTCTGGGTCTAATATAATGGTCTCTGCTTTGAAATATACTTGGTTTCATTTTAATACTGATGTAGAATTCGACGACCATAAGAGTTTCTGGTTTTCTTACCCTGGCTCACTATATTGGTGAATTTACATTTATGCCTCTCTTGTGGTCTGTCAGACTGAAGGCAGTGCCAGTGCTGGGCTTGTCTCTCCATTTCCCAGCTGAGTTTTGCCCCATCCAATGGCCTACCTGTTAGGTACTTGGTAAACAGTAAAGGTAGCTGGATGGATTTAACTACGAGTCATGGTGTTCATTATATTTTAAATGGTCTCTAACAATTAGAGGATCCAGCTCCAGATCCCCATCTTCATATTCAATACCCAAGTGAGAAAAATCTTCACATATGATAAATATAGATGTAGGCTACTATCTTGCTTTAAGTCAACCCTGTATTTGAAAGTCTGGATTTATTCAGATAATATATCAAGGAGTGACTGTTCATTTTACAAAGGGATTATTTGCCTCATAAAAAATTTAGTCATAACACTTTGATATTGTGGACTCCCCTACCGTATTGAAAGTGTCATTTGATTTACATAGATAGGCTCTATGCACAACCCTTCATGAACATCCCCATGTATATAGCATAATCAGTGCTAAGGATCCTTTCACGTCACTGTCTGTCTCTGCAGAGATCTTGGCTCTTTTGGTGTTCAAATACCATCTGCTTTACTTTTACATTTCCGTCATATGATACGGTAAGGGAAGGAGGGGACACACTGCAGAAGGCCAAGGTTCCAAGGTAAGGCAAGGCTTCGATACAATGGACAAAGCAATGGACCCAAAGTCAGAAGGCTCTGAGTCCCTGCCAGCCATGGGATCTGAGCCATCTGAGCCATGAGACAAACTGCAGCCTCCTTCATGCCAGATTTTTAGTTTACAAAAGAAAGATAATAATGCCTGGGTGCACCTACTTCCTAGGTTCTTATAACAATCAAATATAAAATTGCTTTTTAAATATAAGGTGCTATGTGAATCTTTTTTCCAAGGAAGTCTAATACCACTGCATCAAGAGAACACTGCATTGATCTCCCTTTTTCTTTGTTAACACTGGTTTGTCATAGAATTACTTAAATTTTCTGGAAAATTTCTCCAAATCATTACCCTTTTCATTTTTATCTTACTTTTCCTGTTACTCTTTGCTTAGTTCAAAGTCTCCAAATACTTTCTCTGCAAAATGAGATCAAGCCCTCTGCCCAGCACCCACACCTCTGAACAATCTCCTGTTTGTCTCTTCCTGACAAACTGAATAAGATGAGAAATCAAAGCTTGTGATATCTTACCATTAAAGAAGTACAGTTATTTGGAAGCACCAGCTCCAACTTCTTTTCTGTATTTCATATCTGCCTATACCTGTGTCTTTGGAAACCACTGCTCTCTGCAACACTCCTGCCATTTCCTTATCTTTGTTCCTTTGAACCACTCTGGTCTGTATTTCTTTTTCAGTTTCTTCTGGCAGCTTGTAATAACCCCTCATTGTTTGAGTCTCCCATCTTCTTTCCTTTACTGGCACTTACATAAGAATCAGAGTTCTCTAAGAACTCACCTGAAATATAATGTAATGGTCATTAGATAAGTATGATGTATTTTTTAAGTGAGTTATTAAACTGATGTGTCTTTTTAGACCGAGACCCTATTGTAATGTTTGGCTGAGGTCTTGACTGTGTGACATCACAGCACAGCTACAGAAAAGGCTATATCCTGGGATCTCCACCTGGATGTTCCACAGCTACCTCCACTCACTCACCGTCTTTCTCTCGAAACCTCTTCCTCACCGTACGTTTCTTACCCTCATTAGTGGCATCTCCATTCACCCAGTTAAGCGATTCCAAAACCTCAGATTATTTTTAAACATATTTCCCATATCCAGCTAGTCATTAATCCTGCTGTTTTCAAAAAGCCTCTCAAACCTATCTTAGTTTAGATCCTTATCCTATTTCATTAGAACTGTGGCAATAGCATCTTCATTTTCCTGTGGCCTTCTGGCTCTTCCTTCCCCAGTTCTTCTGAAACATTACTGTAGCTATTTTCTTAAGAAAATCCAATCATATCACTCCTCTGCTTAAAATTCAGCTTAAATATGCTGAAAACAGCCAGGTACGGTGGCTCATGCCTGTAATCCCAACACTTTGGGAGGCCAAGGCAGGTAGATAGCTTGCAGCCAGAAGGTTGAGATCAACCCGGCCCACGTGGCAAAGCCCCGTCTCTACTAAAAATACACAAATTAGCCAGGCTATAGTGGCATGCGCCTGTAGTTCCAGCTATTTGGGAGGCAGAAGCAGGAGAATCACTCGAACCAGGAAGCGAAAGTTGCAATGAGCTGAGATCTTGCCATGGCACTCCAGCCTGGGTGACAGAGAGAGGCCTTGTCTCAAAACAAAACAAAACAAAAATAATGCTGAAAAGGATTATCTAGACTGTGATAAAGTTTAAATAACATGACATTCAAGGACCATCAATGTCTGGCCCTAGCCTTACCAGACCTCCCTACCACAGCCACACTGAAGTCCCATCTCCTGAAGAATGCCATGTTCATACTTGCCTCCTTTTCCTTGCTCTTGTTGTTCTCCATTCTTGGAATACCCTTCTCCCTCTGCTTGGTCTTCCGGCTTTAAAACACAGTTCAAAATTCACCTTCTCTGCAAAGTCTTCCTGAGCTCCAGTCACACCTCTTTCCTGGAAGAGTGAGTGACCACTACTTCCACATTACCCTGTGGTGCGATTGTTTGCAGATGGGTCACTCTCCTATTTAAATTTGTTCTCATTCATCTTTATCTGGCACATAGTACACACTCAATAAACGGTTATTGAAATTAATATTTTCTGAATAAAATAACTAAAGGAAAATTCCAGAGATCCAGAGGTACACCCCTCCAGATACTTCACTGCATTAAAGAAAAGAGCCCAGGAATAAAGAGAAAGAACTAATCATGTGACTATAACAAACCCATGAATGGGTTGTTTGTTTTTAAAAGCTAAGTGGTTTAGGGAGGGTAGGAGGAGAAAGTACATTTTAAAGCTCTAGCTTCAGGGCAAGTAATAAAAATTGTTGCTTTAATGTTTTTTTCATAATATTGTGAGCAACGGGAAGGTCTATTCCATCACACCAGCCTTCGGGGCAGAAGGTTTCAGCCTCCTGAGCTAAATCAAACTGGCATCAGCTCTTAGTTTTTCAGGCGGCCACAACTGGTCTCTGCTTTCCATGGGGCTAAACTTGGCTGACAAAAAAGAAACAAAATAATTTCCCACTTATTTTACGGGCCTCTCTTTTCCTCTTTTGCTCTCATCAATTAATTATAAGAGTTCTGGAAACCCATCCTGCATTCTTGTCTCTGGATTACACAGATGTAGGCATTGTTCTTTGTCTATACTAGGGACTGTTGGTCTTATAAAGAAGGAGGTTGGAAGGCAGTGTCTTACCAAGGGCACAAAGCTAGTCCAAGAAACAACACTGCTTGGCACTCATGGTTCAAAGCCCTTAAGTGCCATTCACTGATGACAACTCTTGATGCCACTCATTTTATATTCCCTAAATTGGTAAGTCTGAACACGTTTAAAATTAAGATGCATGGGCACCTAGGTCAAAGTATCAGAGTATCCTAGAATCTCAATGGAATTCAATAATTTTCAAAATTATAAAACAACCAACTCCCTTATAATTCAGTCTTAATCATTTCACCCTGTACTCTCATTCTAAATTCATTTACCCAAATAACGCAGGGTTTGTATATATGCTTGAACACACACAGAGACCACATTCTTCAAAGTCACACAGTCTTTCCTGGCAAGATTGTCTTGTTTCTGGGAGAAACCCTGTTTCCATCTGCTTGAGTTCTGAGTCCTAACTCTCCCATTTTCCAAGTGCTGTTTCTAGTTAAGAAGGTCATATAGGAATTACCATAGTATCTAGCTCTTAGGTATATAGTGACAATTAAATGGGGCAATATAAGTAAAAAGATTAAATATAACAGTGCCTGGTGTATGGTCAGTGCCCCATAAATATCAGCTTTGTAACATTCCATGCCTGTATGACACATGACCTCATAACTGGCTCTTTGGGTTGGCCCTTTTCACCAAGCAACACGTGTATTCCACTTCTCCTTATAAACTTGAATTAACTGAAGTAGGTAACATTAATTTCATTTTACTTAACACGTTTGGAACTTTGTGTTTGTTAAATGTAGCATGCAAAAATATTTAAATACGTATGTATAATGACTTTTGAAGTGCCTTTAAAAAATCTCCAAGGTCCTTCCAGCTCCAAAATGTGATCCATGATAACTAATCTCAAATGCATGCAAAGAAATAGGGATGTAGTTCCCCAGATACACTGGGAATATATAGCATTGTCAGACTAGGTTGCACTGGAAACAAGTCAGACCCAGGACCAGGAGCCTGTGACAATGTAGAAGAAAATCTTGCCCTCTTTTCTCCCCACCAGCCTAGGGTTTATTACACTTATCTTGAGCTCCCAGGCTTTCTTATTGCAGATGTGGAGAAGAAAGGAAATGAATTGTAAATAGCAGAGAAGACAGCAGAGACAAAATGCTATGGAATCTCAAACAGAGGAGGTGAAGTAAGCAGAACTCCAGGAAATCATTGGTAATTTCACCTTCTAACCCTAATAAAAAAGAATCCCAAAGGTTTAACTCAGGAAGGGTCCCTAGCTAAACACCTTCATTTTGGAGATTAAGAAATTAAAACCTAAAGAGATCAAGTGGCAAGTCCAAGGTCATCCGGCTCTTCTGGAACCTGGGCCTGGAAACTAAGAACTGCTGCAGTGACCAACTGTATTAAAGCTATGTGCTAAGCCTATGTGTTTACAAACAGATAAATGTCTCTCTGGAACATATGTAGCCTTCTTCAGTCACCTGCAAATCAGCCAGCACCTGTCTCAGGAAAACAGACAAGAGTCTTAATAACTCTGAATTCAAAAGAAATGCCTGGTTTTACAAACAAGTCAGAGTCATATGGTTCTGCCTTTACAGTCACCCTTATCTTTAAGAAATGCATGAAATATTATAGTGACAATGATTCCTTAAACGTCCAAAGTAGAAGTGAACAAAACACAAGCAAGAAAAAACCTAGGCATATTTTGTTTAAAGCAAACACATAAAGCCAAGTCCACCAAAAATGGAAATACCAGGGGGCGTTTCTGGAGATTATTTTAACAGCATAGAATAGAACTCTTTTTAAGTGGTCCCAGTCAGAATGCCTCCATTTGCAAAAGTGCAACACTTACACAACTTTTTGGAAAGCTATCAAAACATAGGAGTTGTAAGCCTGCATCTCCACTGCTTCCACTTCATATATCCTTATTTTCACTCATGCACTGATTCATTCAGTTCGATCTCATATGCACTCATTTCACTTACTCATTTGTTAATTCACTCAGTTCTACGGCATAGGTACTCATTCAATTACTTATCGAGTAGCTCTGAGTCCTAAGTCAGATGGGACTTTGCCCTCATGGTACTTAGATTCTAGGAGAGTCTAGTAGCAGCAACTAGATGCATCAAAAGCGAAAGTACACGGTAAAATGCGAAAGGAACCCCAAAAGAACTGCATAAAGCATACTGGAGGCTCAGGGGGACCAGGAATGTTTGCAGATGGGGGGGTGAAAGGGGCGGCTTGGGGCTGAGCCCTGTTGCTGACGGGAAGTAAAACCATCTTGGGAAGGACGGCTGAGGGCCGTGCTCGCTGCTGTCCCGCAGCATCCTCCACCACCCCCACGTCACAGCTTCCCCATTTCTAGGCTCGGTGCCTCCAGTGTCACGAAGGGCCAGCCACAGGCTGCCAACCCGCCGCTCCCCAGCCAGGTCCTCCCGTCACTCCCCCGAATGAGCGATGTTGGAAGTCCGTCCCCGTCTGCCCCCGCCCCTGGCCTGCTCCAACCTCAGCCCGCCCGACCGCCGTGGGTAGGAGCCAAGGCCTCGGTCCAGCCGCCCGCGGGCACTGCCAGGTCGGCCGCAAACGCACCTGATGGGGCGGCTCCTACGGCGGCGACGGAGGCGGCTCCCAGGACCGGGCTTGCGGCCTAGCCTTACGGTGGCGGCGGCCACACCCCTGACCAGGCTGGGGCCCTCAGCGCCGCCCCGTGACTGCAGCCCTGCTTGCCGACCAGGCCGCGGGCCGAGAGGCGGGGCAAAGACCTGACTCAGGGGCCGGGCGCCACCTCCGGAACGCCTCAGGGGGTCTCACTCGCCCTCCAAGGGCGACCTCAGGGACACAGATCGACCGGAGGTCTGCTCAGCTTCTGGGCTGTGGCTCCTGTTAGAAAATTGAGTGTCGCCCTGGGTCCCGAGCCCCTAGGCCTGAGTCCTTCGTGCAGGGGCGTCTCCCTCAGACTGGGTGGTGCGCAGGCCAGGGCCGCGTGCTTTTCAGAAGCACAGCCTCAGGCAAGGCGGGTGGCAGGGGCCTGAGAAGGCGCATGGCTTGGCAGAAGGGTCCTGTGCTTCGATGGGTGCCCGTGCAGGTAGAGAAGGACTGGGCTGCGAAGCTGAAAGGAAAACGTGAAAGGTTTTTGTGTTTCTCTGAGCCTGAGTAAAGGCCATGCTTTCTGAGCTGTCAAACGCCTCCCAAAGGAAGCGATTATTAAACCGTTTTCCCATCCTGCCAGGTGTAGGATTGTTAGGCGGTGATGATGGAAGGCAGAGGAGATGACCCGAACTGAGAGATGAGAAAGAGTCTTTTCTCTTTCGTTTGTGCCTTAATTATATGAGGGTGCCCAAGAAGAAAGGAGACTCATCTGATTACCTGGTGTGGCTTATCTCAACAAGTCACACGCATTCTGGTCACAGAGTATGTGCTCAGTGTTTTCAGTGCTTTATGTTTTGATAAGTGCAAATTCCTTTGTTTAAGGAAACTCTTATCAAATACAAACAGTTATCTTTGTGAAACATTGAGCAGTTCCAGTCTCTTAACTAAAAAAACAAAACAGAACTTTTAATTTAAAAGAAAAGAAAGAAAAGCACATGCTGACTAGGGGAAAAAAAAAACACAAAATGTGCAAAGTCCACTCACCTTCGGTTAACAATCCCTCTAAACCTTACTAGCCCTGTTGCCCACCAAAAAAAATGTGAACTCTGTGAGGCATTGGAGGGTCCTCATAAACATGGCCCTGACCCACCTTTCCAGAATCATCTCTCGGATGCCATATCAAACCCCGCTGAATTACTTTTTTCTCAAACCATCAACGGTAAAAGAAAAGTTTTTATTATTTCCAATCTGACATGGACCATTATTTCTGTAAAACACAATTCAAAACCAGCTAGCAAATAAGAGACAAAACTACAAGCACAGTTTTATTACAAGTGTACAACGAGTATGCCAAAAGCATAAAATTAGTTTTCAATTTTGGTTGTTGTTTTTTTTATTTCTAAATGCTTACTCACAATTTCTATACTTACCTGTTCATGGACCAGTAAAAAGCTGTTCATTGACTGGCGGTGGTAACTACAGTTTAAGTGGCACTGACTTGCTCTTCTTTATGTCAAATGCTTTTCAACTTCTGGGCCTTTTCTCATGTTTAATACCAACAAAGTTCTTTCCCACTCAAGTTTCAACTCATAATAATAATAAAAACTTCACATTTATTGAGTGCCTTGTGCTAAGATTTTCAATACATTAACTGTGAATTCTTATGTGTCCTATGAGCTACATATTATTATCATTATTATTTATCCCCACTTTACAGATAAGGAGATGGAGGATTAGAGAGGTCAAGTCAGAAAACCAGTGAGGTACAAAGTCAGCATTAAACTGAGCTGGCCTGATTCTGGAGCCCAAGCAATCAACCAATATGCTGGACCCCTCTCTGTGAAACCTCCCCCATTTGCTTTCAAGTTGAAATTAATCACTCTTGCTTATACCTCTACTCTAACATTTTTTCCCATTGGTTTTCATTCATGTCAGCTTCCCTTACTAGGCTTTAAGCTTCTGAGTACAGTGACATTTGTCTGCTCACACAAATCACAGGAAGCAGAGCTCATTCTCATCTTTGTGTTACCACTACCTTTTATGCTTACTTCATAATATGTTTTAATTATTTATTCTTGTCAGCATCCTCTACTAAACCATACAATGTTCAGAGTTTTCTTACCAAAAATGATTTTATTTATTTAATTGAATAAGCACTTCTGTAGCATGTATAATGAGCCAGGTACTATTCCAAGAATTTTAAAACCTTGCAAATAGACCTACAAAGTAGATATTATTTTATCCTTATTTAAACTGTGAGGAAACTAAGGCACGGAGAGGTTACCAGTAAGTTGCAGGACCAGAATTCCAAACCAAGCAACCTGCCTGGCTGCAGAGTCTATTTCTGAGCCACGATGCTATGCTGATTTTCCACGATCCCACCTGTTCTTCCTTCTTAAAACACTTCACCACGGGGAGATCAATCCATTATGGTCAATTAGAAGCCCCTGCCCACAGCACTCACAGGAATGAAAAGGGGCAAATGAATTCAGTATCTTCAACTGAAATATCCAGGTTCTCGCATTGGGACTGACTAGGAAAACCACTGGCCCATGGAAAACGAAGAAAAGTTGGGCAGGGTGGGGAGCCCACCCTGGAGCAGCACAGAGTCAAAGACACCTCCACCCTCAGCCAAGGGAAATGGTAAGTGATTGTGCAACCCAGGAAACCATGCATCTCCCATGAATCTTTGCAACCTGCGGATCAAGAGACTCCCTCATGAGTCCACACCACCAGAGCCTTGAGTCTGATACACAGAGCTGTGTGTTGTCTTGGCAGAGCAGCCACTCAGGCACATACAAAGAGGCCCAGAAGTTTTACATACTCCGGCCACAATCACCAGCAAGGCAGGAAATCCATCTCTAGGAAGGGGGCTGAATCCAGGGAGCCAAGCAATGCCATTCTTCAGGCCCCACTCACATGATGCCCCACAAGTTAAGACCACCAGCTTGGAATCCCAGCCAGCCAATGGCAGCAGGTGGGAGTTTGCCTGAGACAGGTTTGAGTTCCCAGAGGGAGGAGTAGCCGCCATCTCTGTGGTTCAGTCGACTCAGCTGCTGCAGTCTCCTGGCTGTGTAGAATACAGACAGTCAGAACTAGGAAGGGTTCACCTCTGCTACAATGCACCACACCTGCCCTACCCAAAAGCAGCCAGACTGCTTCTGTAAGTGGGACCCCAAGTCATTCCTCACTGGAGAGGACCTCCTTAAGCCCCTCCAGCAACTCTTTTATGAACAGAACTCTGATCTCTCCCTGGGACAGAGCTCCTGGAGGGAGGGGAAGGCATTATCTCTGTAGTTCAGTTGACTCAGCCATTCCAGCCTGCCAGCTGTGCATAATACAGATGGACCACACAAGGAAGGGTCCCCCACAATGTAGCACAGCTGTCTTGCCAAATTGCAGCCAGACTCTTTAAGTGGGACCCCAATCCATTCATCATGGGTGAGTCCTCCCTGCAGGGGCTTCAGTCACTCCAACCAGGGCTCTACGGATAGAGCTTTGATATCTCCTGGGATGGGTTGCCTTGAAGAGGGACAACCACCATCTTTATGGTTCAGTGGACTCAGATGCTCCAGCCTGCCAGCTGTGGAGAATACAGGTGGTCCAGACTGTAAGGGCCCTGCTCACCCCAACTCCCAGTGCACCACACCTGCTCTACAAAAAGCAGCCAGACTACTTCTTTGGGTGGGTCCCTAATCCCATTCCTCCTGACTGGGTGAAACCTCCTCTAGCCACCTCCTACAGGTGTATGAGGGCTGGCAACAGATCAGAAACCACCTGAGATGAAGCTTCCAGAGGAAGAGGCTGGCTGCCATCTTTGCTGTTTTGTGGCCTTCACTAGTGATACCTCCAGATACAGGAAAAAGTGAGGCAACTGGGGTCTGGAGCAGATCTCTAGCAAACTGCAGCGGTCAAGTGGCCTGACTGTTAAGAGAAAAACAAAGAAACAGAAAACAACAACCACATCAACAAAAAAGACCCCACAAAAACCTCAAAGTCAACAACCTCAAAGATTAAAGGTAGATAAGTCCGCAAAGATGAGAAAGAATTAACGCCAAAATGCTGAAAACTCAAAAAGCCAGAGTGCCTTTTCTCCTGCGAATGACCATAAGACCTCCCCAGCAAGGGCACAGAACTGGACTGAGGCTGAGATGGCTGAACTGACAGAAGTATGCTTCAGAAGGTGGATAACAACTAACTTTGTTGAGCTAAAGGAGTATGTTGTAACCCAATGCAAAGAAGCTAAGAATCATAATAAAACAATACTGGAGCTGATAGCCACATAGCCAGAATAGGTGAAAAAGGAATATAACTGATCTGATGAAGCTGAAAAACACAACACAGGAACTTCACAATGCAATCACAAATATCAATAGCAGAATACACCAAGTGGAGGAAGGAATCTCAGAGCTTGAAGACTATCTTTCTGAAATAGGACCAGCAGACAAGAATAGAGCAAAAAAGAATAAAAAAGAATGAACAAAATGTCATGCGCATCCATGTGAAGAGACTACCAAACAGGCTTTGTGTGAGCAATAAAGCTTTTTAATCACCTGGGTGCAGGCGGGCTGAGTCCGAAAAGAGAGTCAGCGAAGGGAGATAAGGGTGGGGCCGTTTTATAGGATTTGGGTAGGGAAAGGAAAATTACAGTCAAAGGGGGGTTGTTCTCTGGCGGGCAGGGGTAGGGGTCACAAGGTGCTCAGTGGGGAGCTTTTGAGCCAGGATGAGCCAGGAAAAGGAATTTCACAAGATAATATCATTGCTTAAGGCAAGGACCGGCCATTTTCACTTCTTTTGTGGTGGAATGTGATCAATTAAGGCAAGGCAGGGCATCTGCACTTCTTTTATGATTCTTCAGTTACTTCAGGCCATCTGGGGGTATATATGTGCAAGTCACAGGGGATGCGATGGGTTGGCTTGGGCTCAGAGGCCTGACATTCCTGCCTTCTTATATAAACAAGAAAAATAAAACAAAATAGTGTTGAAGTGTTGGGGCAGTGAAAATTTTTGTGGGGTGGTATGGAAAGAGAATGGGCGATGTTTCTCAGGGCTGCTTCAAGCGGGATAGGGGCAGCGTGGGAACCTAGAGTGGGAGAGATTAAGCTGAAGGAAGATTTTGTGGTAAGAGGCGATACTGTGGGGTCGTTAGAAGAAACATTTGTCGTATTGAATGATTGGTGATGGCCTGGATGTGGTTTTGTATGAATTGAAAAACTAAACGGAAGACACAAGGTAAGAGAAGGAGAAAAAACAGGTATTGAAGGACTAAGAATTGGGAGGACCTAGGACATCTAATTAGAGAGTGCCCAAGGAGGCTCAGCATAGCCCTGCCAGCAAAGATTATTTTGTAGAATAAGTTGGGATTTGGGAGATCAATCGGACATGATTAGCAGGGAGAGCACATGTGTTTTTATGAAGAATTATGCCAAGGTAGGTAATGGATGGTGAAGAAATTTGAGCTTTGGAGGGGGATACCCGATATCCTTTGGAGAATAAATGCTGAAGGAGCAGAAGTGTGTCTTGTTGAGAAGATTCAAAGGAGGGGCTACAAAGAAGAAAGTCATCAATAAATATATTGAATAAGGTGAGAAGCAGAGGGGTGGAAAGAAAGTAAATCATGGGAAAGAGTTTGACTGAAGTAATGAGGGCTGTCCCTGAAACCTTGTGGCAGCACAGACCAGGTAAGCTGCTGGGACTGATGAGTGTCAGGGTCAGTCCAGGTGAAAGCAAAGAGAGGCTGGGACGAGGGGTGCAGGGGAATAGTGGAAAAAGCATCTTTAAGATCAAGAACAGAATAGTGAGTTGTGGAGGAAGGTATTGAGGACAAAAGAGTGTACGAGTTGGGCACCACAGGGTGGATAGGCAAAACAATTTGGTTGATAAGGAGCAGATCTTGAACTAATCTGTAAGACTTGTCCGGTTTTTGGACAGATAAAATGGGGGAATTGTAAGGAGAGTTTATAGGTTTTAAAAGGCCATGCTGTAGCAGGTGAGTGATAACAGGCTTTAATCCTTTTAAATCGTGCTGTGGGATGGGATATTGGTGTTGAGTGGGGTAAGGGTGATTGGGTTTTAATGGGATGGTAATGGGAATGTGATCGGTTGCCAGGGAAGGAGTAGAGATGTCCCATACTTGTGGGTTAAGGTGGGGGGATACGAGAGGAAGACGCAAAGGAGGCTTTGGGTTAGGAAGAAGGGCAGCAATGAGATGTGGTTGTAGTCCAGGAATAGTCAGGGAAGCAGATAATTTGGTTAAAATATCTCGGCCTAATAAGGGAACTGGGCAGGTGGGGATAACTAAAAAAGAATGCATAAGGGAGTGTTGTACAAGTTGGCACCAGAGTGGGGGAGTTTTAAGAGGTTTAGAAGCCTGGTCGTCAATACCCACAACAGTTATGGAGGCAAGGGAAACAGGCCCTTGAAAAGAAGGTAACGTAGCCTCCGTATTGATTAAGAAGGGGACAGACTTACCCTCCACTGTAAGAGTTACCCAAAGCATCTGTGATGGTCCAGGAGGCTTCCGAGGCAATGGGGCAGCGTCAATCTTCAGCCGCTAAGCCGAGAAGGTCTGGAAAGGAGTCAGTCAGAGAGCCTTGGGCCAGAGCTCCAGGGGCTCTGGGAGTGGCTGCCAGGTGAGTTGGACAGTCCGATTTCCAGTGGGGTCCTGCACAGATGGGACACGGCTTAGGAGGAATCCTGGGCTGCGGGCATTCCTTGGCCCAGTGGCCAGATTTCTGGCACTTGTAGCAAGCTCCTGGGGGAGGAGGTTCTGGAGGAACCCCTGGCAGCTGCGGTTCAGGCATTCGGAGTTGTGTGCTGGAGATGCGGCTGGGGTTTGTCTCACAGTGGAGGCAAGGAATTGCAACTCAGAAATAAGTTGCTACTTGGCTGCTTCTACTCTATTATTGTACACCTTGAAGGCGAGGTTCATTAAGTCCTGTTGTGGGGTTTGAGGGCCGGAATTTAATTTTGGGGTTTTATTTAATGTCGGGAGCAGATTGGGTAATATAATAAAATGCATATTAAGAATAAGACGGCCTTCTGACCTTTCAGGGTCTAGGGCTGAAAAGCGTCTTAGGGTTGCTGCTAAACAGGCCATGAACTGGGCTAAAGTTTTCCATATTTGATGAAAAAGAGCCTAAATGCTAACTGATTTGGAAGAGGTCAGATAAAGAAAAAGGTACATTAACCTTGACTATGCCTTTAGCTCTAACCACTTTTCTAAGAGGAAATTGCTGGGCAAGTGGGGGAGGGCTAGTCGCAGAACGAAACAGTAAGCCAGACCGGGTGTGAGGAGGGGAGGTGATAAAAGGATTATAGGGTGGGGGAGCAGAAGCTGAGGAAAAATTGGGACCTAGCTCGGCCTGGCAAGGAGGGGAGAGGTCAGATGGGTCTGTAGAAAAGGAAGACGGGAAAGACTCAGCGACGCTTGGGGTTGGGACTGAGGGGACAAGCAGGAGGGAAAGAAGGAAGATTTGGGACGAGTTGCATTGGGAACAGAGACTAGGGAGGGACTGATATGTAAAAGAATGCCTGGACGTCAGGCACCTCAGACCGTTTGCCCATTTTACGACAAGAATTATTTAGATCTTGTAGGATGGAATATCAAAAGTGCCATTTTCTGGCTATTTAGAACTACTGTCGAGTTTGTATTGGGGTTAAGCAGCATTGTAGAAGAAAATAAGGTGTTTAGGTTTTAGGTCAGGTGTGAGTTGAAGAGGTTTTAAGTTCTTGAGAACACAGGCTAAGGGAGAAGAAGGAGGAATGGAGGGTGGAAGGTTGCCCATAGTGAAGGAGGCAAGCCCAGATAAAAGAGAGAGTAAAGACACGGAGAGAAGGAGTTTGGGGGTTCTTGCCCTCCAGAAAAGTGGAAAAGGGGTCAGGGCATGGAAGTAAGGGATTGGGGCGCAAAAATAAGAGGTCGGGGCACAAAATAAGAAGTTGGGTCACAAAATAAGGTCAGGGTGCAAAATAAGAGGTCGGGGTTCTTTCCCTTCCCCAAGGAAAGCAGAGAAGGGGTAAAACAGGGAGAGAAGGGGTCAGGGTGCTTGCCCCTCCCCCAGGAAAGCAGAGAAGGGGTAGAGACAGGGAGAGAAGGGGTTGGGGTGCTTGCCCCTCCCCCAGAAAAGCAGGGCCTGCCGCTAAAGGTGAAGGACCAAGGCAGGCATCCATGCAGCGTGGTCAGACACCTCTGAAACGTGGGTGAGTAATCAGGGAGGCATCCCTGCAATGATTAAACACCAAGGGAAGGCTGCCTTCCCCAGCCGGCGTTTTGGGTACACGGATAAAATGTGTCTCCTTTGTCTCTACCAGAAAATGAGAGGAACTGAAATTAAGAGAAGGGAGAGATTGAAGGGTGGTGCCAAGATTGAAAGGAGAAAGAAGTTAAGAGATAGTGAGAGAGGCTGGAGAAGAGAGTAAAAAGGGGGCCACTTACCCGATTTAAAATTGGTGAGATATTCCTTGGGCTGTTGGGTCTGAGGACCCGAGGTCGTAGGTGGATCTTTCTCATGGAGCAAAGAGCAGGAGGACAGGGGATTGATCTCCCAAGGAAGGTCCCCTGATCCGAGTCATGGCACCAAAATGTCATGCGCATCCGTGTGAAGAGACCACCAAACAGGCTTTGTGTGAGCAGTAAAGCTTTTTAATCACCTGGGTGCAGGCGAGCTGAGTCCGAAAAGAGAGTCAGCGAAGGGAGATAAGGGTGGGGCCGTTTTATAGGATTTGGGTAGGGAAAGGAAAATTACAGTCAAAGGGGGGTTGTTCTCTGGCGGGTAGGAGTGGGGGTCACAAGGTGCTCAGTGGGGGAGTTTTTGAGCCACGATGAGCCAGGAAAAGGAATTTCACAAGATACTATCATCCCTTAAGGCAAGGACCGGCCATTTTCACTTCTTTTGGGGTGGAATGTCATCAGTTAACGAGGCAGGGCATTTGCCCTTCATTTGTGATTCTTCAGTTACTTCAGGCCATCTGGGCGGATACATGCAAGTCACAGGGGATGTGACGGTTTGGCTTGGGCTCAGAGGCCTGACACAAAACATCCAAGAATATGGGATGTAGTAAAAAGACTGAACCTACAACTGACTGGGGTACCTGAAAGAGACAAGGGGGATGAAACCAAGTTGAAAAACATACTTCAGGATATCATCCAGGAGAACTTCTCCAATCTAGCAAGACAGGCCAACATTCAAATTCAGGAAATCCAGAGAACCCCAGTAAGATACTCCACAAGAAGATCAATCCAAAGACACCTAATCATCAGATTTTCCAAGGCCTAAATGAAAGAAAAAATGTTAAGGGCACCCAGAAAGAAAGGCCAAGTTACTTACAGAGCGAAACCCATCAGACTAATAGTGGACCTGTCAGTGGAAACTCTACAAGCCAGAAGAGACTGGGGGCCAACATTCAACATTCTTAAAGAAAAGAATTCTCAGCACAGAATTTTATATCCAGCCAAACTAAGGTTCATAAGTGAAGGAGAAATAAGTTCCTTTTCAGACAAGCATATGCTAAGGGAATTCATCACCACCAGGCCTGCCTTTCAAGAACTCCTAAAGGAAGCTTTTATATATGTACCACATATTCTTTATCTGGTCTATCATTGATGGACATTTGGGTTGATTCCATGTCTTTGCTATTGTGAATAGTGCTGCAATGAACATATGTGTGCATGTATCTTTATAATAGAATGGATTATATTCTTTGGGGTATATACCCAGTAATGGGTACCCCTGAACTTAAAAGTTGAAGAAAAGAAAAAAATAAAAAAAAAACACTTCACTGCTTTTAGGATAGGACAAAACTCCTTAATAGGGCCTACAGAACTCTGCATGGCCTGCTTCCTGGTTAACTTTTCAGCTGCATCTCACACCAAACTCTCTGACTTTCTTCTCACCAAACTTGTCTTATTTCCTTGCTCCTAGGAGGCATGCTCCCTCCAACCATAGCGCATGTAGTTCCCTTGGCCTGGAATGCTGTTCCTTCACCTTGTTCCTTCCTCAACTCAAAATTATCCTTCAGATTTTAGCTCAGGAAAACCTTCCTAGACAGGTCAAATACCCTATTATATATTTTGAAAGCATTTTTAGTTCTTAACACAATTATCACTGAATATTTTATTTATTTACTTACTTACTTACTTACTTGGCTAAGGGCAGTCTCCCCCTTTTAACTCTAAGCTCCATTATGGCAAGAGCGATATTATTTGCCCACATTTATATCCTCAGTACAGAGGGCAGTGCCTGGCACATAATACACTGTACAAATGAAGAAATAAACAGTGCTCAGAGCATTATGAAAATATAGAAGGGGTATGGTGGTGTGCTAGTAAATGCTTATCAACAAGTTGTTGGTTTTTTAAATAAAACTCTCATTTGTACCATTTGTTGATATCCATGCTATCAATACTTCCATCATGGCCAATTTCAAGATGCCAAAGTGATGTCATGCAACACCGGAGCTGGGAAGTGGTATGCACAGTTGGTTTCGAGAGCCCATACCAGCTGGCTCCAGCACACCACTGGAAGGGCATCAAAGTTAGTAGGGCAGAGAGTGGTGCACAAAACCCAGGCAACTTTTCAGAGATCTGAGATCTGAAGCATGAATCAAAAATGATTCTGGAAGGTGGAGACGTGTGTAGGGCAACAATAGGTGAGATGAGAGAAGTTTCGGTGTGGACAAGGAAGGAGAAGAAAGTTTAGTAGGGTTGAAGTGTGCATTTGAAAACAGGGCCGTATCAATCTTGTTTCGAGGTTAGGGCTTTATCCGTATGGATTACGGAAAAATGGACTGGCTTACATCCAGTACATTTAATTTAGTGTTTGAGGAAATTGCTCTGGCTGCCATCACTGAATAGACTGGCACTGTGTAGTCACCCAGGAAAGAGATGCTGGTGAACAGAACCAGGATTATGAGAAAGTACAAACAGCTGTTAAAGGGAGCCTGATAAGCAAAAGAGCAGTCTGGCAGTGAGGAGGCCTGAGCCACAACCCAAGTTTCATGAGGTGGAACCTCCTGCCCCAGGAAAGGACATGAATGCAAGGCAGTGCGTGCCCTGGAGATCCAGGTACTAGACCTGGATTTCAAGAAAAGCCTATTCTTGAAATTCAGGTCTAGTCCCTGGGTCTCCAGGGCACCGCAGTGGTGCATGCCTGTAATCCCAGCTACTTGGAAGGCTGAGGTGGGAGGATTACCTGAGCCCAGGAAGTCAAGGCTGCAGTGACCTGAGATCACACCACTGCACTCCAGCCTGGATGACAGAGTGAGATCCTGTCTCAAAAAAAAAAAGGGCCAGGTGCAATGGCTCACGCATGTA
Organism: Rhinopithecus bieti; assembly: GCF_001698545.2. Classification (NCBI taxonomy): domain Eukaryota; kingdom Metazoa; phylum Chordata; class Mammalia; order Primates; family Cercopithecidae; genus Rhinopithecus; species Rhinopithecus bieti. The sequence goes on along the minus strand of NW_016806225.1, from coordinate 1,059,052 downwards.
ATCCTAGCACTGTGGGAGGCCAAGGCAGGTGGATCATGAGGTCAAGAGATTGAGACCATGCTGGCCAACATGGTGAAACCCCATCTCTACTAAAAATAACAAAAAAAAAAAAAATTAGCTGGGCTTGGTGGTGCACGCCTGTAGTCCCAGCTGCTTGGGAGGCTGAGGCAGGAGAATTGCTTGAACCCGGGAGGCAGAGGTTGGTGTGAGCCAAGATCACACCATGCACTCTAGCCTGGGCGACAGAGCACTCCATCTAGAAAAAATAAATTAGGCCAGGTGCGGTGGCTCACGCCTGTAATCCCAGCACTTTGGGAGGCCGAGGTGGGCTAATCATGAAGTCAGAAAATGGAGACCATCCTGGCAAACACGGTGAAACCCCATCTCTACTAAGATATACAAAAAACTAGCCAGGCGTGGTGGTGGGCGCCTGTAGTCCCAGCTACTTGGGAGGCTAAGGCAGGAGAATGGTGTGAACCTGGGAGGCAGAGCTTACAGTGAGCAGAGATCGTGCCACTGCACTCCAGCCTGGACGACAGAGCAAGACTCCGTCTTAAAACAAACAAACAAACAAAAAAAGGCTTTAGAAACAGGGAGACCCAGGTTTGGGCTCTGGTTCAGCCACTTATTAGCCATCACTAGTCAATTAAACCTTCTAGGTTTTCAGGATTTTAAAAAATGTTTTAAAAGGGGGAGGGTATAATAAATATCTCACATGATAATTTTGATAATGAGATATATATCAAAGTACCTAATATAGTGTGTGGCACATAGTGGGTATGCAATGAATATTTTAAAATCTTAATAGGAAAAAAAGAAATAGGACATAGGCACTCCTTGGTTTTCAAGAGTCATCTTCAAATCTGAATATATTTCACCTGGGGAATGAGAAGGAGAATGACAAGGAGTACTCACTGGGATGACCAATAATTTACCATTGAAACTGAGATAAAGAGGAACAGGGAGACGAAACACATTAAAGAGGGATGTTGGTCATCATAGTGCTCAAGAACTTTCCAAGGGGCAGCCAGGCAGAGACAGTTGTAAAGAACCAGTTTCAAGATCCAGAACCTCAAATGCTGTATTACCTCTTTCCAAATAAATTTGCCTAAAAGGTACCTTTCATGATTACCTGTCTTCCACTTCTCAAATGAAAGAATTCTTCTCACACATCCTCTCTCTCTCTGAGGTGCATTGTCTGGAGGAAGAAAAGATGTGTCAAGCCAAGGGACACTTCGATAATTCCTTTAATCTAAGTTCCATCAGCTCCTGTGACCCTCATCTACCTCAGGAAGATTCACCTCCAGTATCTTATTTCTTGTATTCAATTCTTACTTATTAAACATATAATGTATTTATAGTGTTGTAATAAATCATATAATACTAGTAATGGTAATGATAATTCAATTCAGCAAAAAATTTTATCATTCAGGACCTGGACAAAAAATTTTTTAAATTAAATTTTAATGTGTATTTTTTTGTTGTGGAGAACTATGATGGGGCAATCAACAAAATATCGTGAAGCATAAAAACCAGGGAGCTAAAACCCAGAACAGAGAGCACTGGAAGAGAAAAACAACTTTATGGAAGAAAAGGAACAACATAAAATTTCTGACGATTAAAGAGTTTTTTTCAGGTATTTTTTAAGTGTACCATGGGGAATGTCTGGTTATTGCAGAATCTAAATTCCATTAGATACATTTAGAAGAGAGATGTAACAGTTTTATGTTGAAATGTCAGTATTTATAAGATGTTGGAAATTTTATTTTATTTTTTTTTTTTTAATGTTACAAGAATGTGCCAAGGAGTATATTAGCCAAAACATTTGAAAACCAGGGGTTTACAGTAGACAACTTAGAAGTTAAACTCTGGCTCTGCCGTTTATTAGCTGTGTCACCATGGGCAAATCACATAACCTCTCTGAACATTCATTTCCTTTTCTATAAAATGGGAAATAACAAAACCTACTTCAAGGATTAGATTTAATTAACCTTATAAAAGTTACTAGCAAGTTTGGCATATGGTAGCTACTCAATAAATGTTAATAATAGCTAACATTTTTTGACCCATGCGGGGTCAGGATCATCCATATCACTGCCTTCTACCTCTACATCTTGTCCCACTGGAAAGTCCTCAGGGGCAATAACATGCATGGAACTGTCATCTCCTATGATAACAATGCCTTCTTCTGTAATGCCTCCTGAAGGACTTGCCTGAGGCTGGTTTTTTTTTATATGAGTAGAAGGAGTACACTCTAAAATAATGATAAAAAGTATAGTATAGTAAATACATAAACCGGTAACATAGTCTTTTACTATTACTATCAAAATTATGTATTGCACATAATTTTGTGTGCCATGCTTTTACATGACTGGCAGTGCAATAGGTTTGCTTACACCTGGGTCACCACAAACATTTGAGTAATATGATGACTGCAGTGTCACTAGGCATTAGGAATTTTCCAGCTCCATTATAATCTTAGAGGTTGACCATCCATATGTGGTCTGTTGTTGACTGAAACATCATTACGCAGTACATGACTATATCTGTGTATTTTCATGAAGTTAACACACTCATATAATTAGCATGCAGATCAAGAAACAGAATAGTACAAGTGCCCCCCAAAGTTCCCCTCATACTGCCTTTTAGTCATCACCTATCACCCTCAGCCTGATTTCTAATACCATGGGTTAGATTTAAATATTTTTAAATTTTACACAAATTGAATCATACAGTGTCATTTTGTGTCTGGATTCATTTATTCAAAAATATGTTCGATGGCATAATGACAGAAATATAGACCAACAGAATAAAATAGAGAGCTCTGAAATAAACCCTCACATATATGGTCAAATGATCTTCGACAAGGATACCAAGACTACTCAATGGGGAAAGGACAATGTCTTCAACAAATGATGTGAGAAAACTAGATGTCCACGTGTAGGAAATGAGGTCAGACTCTGACATTATTATACCATATAGGAAAATTAACTCAAAATGGATTAAAGACCTAAATATAAGGCCTAAAACTATAAAACTCCTAGGAAAAAAAAGCACCGGAGAAAAGTTTCATGACACTGGGCTTGGCAATAATTTCTTGAATATTACACTAAAAGCATAGGCAACAAAAGCAATAATAGACCTATGGGACTATATCAAACTTAAAAACTTCTATACATCAAAGGACACAACCAACAGAGTAAAAATTTCTCCCTGCTGAATGAGAGAAAGTATGTGTAAATTCTATATCCAATAAGTGGTTAATGTCCAGAATATATAAAGAACTCCTACAACTCAACAGCAAAAAACAAAAAAACAAATAACACAAAAAATGGCTCACATTGCTAGCTCCAGCTACTTGGGAGAAAGGCTGAGGTAGGAGAATCACTTGAGTCTAGGAGTTTGTGTCCACCCTAGGAAAAATAGCAAGACCCTATCTTTTAAAATTAAAATGTTTTAAATTAAAACAAAAAATGGGCAAAAGACTGGAATAGACGTTTTCCAAAAATGATATGCAAATAGATAACAAGCATATGAAAAGATGTTCAACATCACTAATCATTAGAAAAATGCAAATCAAAACCACAATAAGATGCCACCTCACACTCATGATGATGGCTTCATTGAAAAAAACAACAACAGAAAATAACAAGTATTGGTAAGGAAATGGTACAGCACTATGGAAAACAGTATGGCAATTCCTCATAATGTGAAAAATATAATTACCATATGATCCAGCAACCCGTTTCTGGGTGTATATGCAAAATAATTGAAAGCAGAATCTCAGAGACATTTTCACACCTGTGTTCATAATAACACTGTTCACAATAGCCAGTAGAAGGAAGCAACCCAAATGGACATTTCACCTATAGATGAATGAATAAACAAATTGTAGCATATACATATTATACCTCAATATTATGCAAACTTGAAAAGGAAGGAAATCCTATCATGTGCTACATATATTAGTTTGTTCTCACATTGCTATAAATAAAAATACCTGAGATTGGGTAATTTACAAAGAAAAGGGGTTTAATTGGCTCATGGTTCTGTAGGCTGTACAGAAAGCATAGCAGCTTCTGCTTCTGGGGAGGCCTCAGGAAGGTTCCAATCAAGGCAGAAGTCAAAGGGGGAGCAGGCACATCGCATGGCAAAATCAGGAGCAAGAGACTGGGAGAAAGGTACCACACAGTTTTACATGACCAGATCTCATGAGAACTCACTCACTATCAAGAGGACACTATCAAGGCGATGGCACTAAACATTGAAGACATTATGGAAAGTAAAATAAGCCAGTCACAAAAAGACAAATACTGTATGATTCCACTTACATGAGCTATCTAAAGTAATTAAATTCATAGAAACAAAATGAGGGTGCCTAGGGTTGGAGGAAGTAGGAAATGAAGAGTTCTTATATAATGGGTATAGAGTTTCAGTTTTACAGGATGAAAAAGATTTGGAGTTCCACTGCACAACAATGTGAATATGCTTTACTAAACTATACACTTCAAAATGGTTAAGATGGTAAATTTTGTTACATGTTTTTTACTACAATTTTAAAAAATTAAGCCAAGTGCAGTAGCTCATGCCTGTAATTTCAGCACTTTGGGGGGCCAAAGTAGGAGGATCATTTGAAGTCAGGAGTTTGAGACCAGCCTGGGCAACATAGTGAAATCCCATCTCTACCAAAAAGAAAAAAAAAAGTTAGCTGTGTATGGTGGTGCACACCTGTAGTCCCCGCTACTTGGAAGGCTAAGACAGGAGGAGCCCTTGATCCCAGGAGTTGGAGGCTGCAGTGAGCTATGATCACACCACTGTATTCTAGTCTTGGCATCAGAGAAAGACTGCCTCTTAAAAAAAAAAAGGAAAAAATTTAAAAAAAAAATTTTTTGAGACAGGGTCTCACTCTGTTGCCCAGGTTGGTTTCAAACTTCTGGACTAAAGTGATCCTGCTACTTCAGCCTCCAAGTAGCTGGAATTACAGGCTGATGCCACTGTGATTGGCTGTGAAATTTTTATTATTTTTAAAATAGTTTGAGAGATTCCCTCATATTATCGTGCATACCTGTGGTTCATTCATTCTCATTGCTACACAGTATTACTACATTGTACACATATACCACCATTTATTTATCCATTCTACCGTTGATTGGCATCTGGGAAGTACGTAGTTTGCATTTTTACATGAGGAAAATAAAAATCCACCAGATTTTTAGGGCTTGTAAGCCATTCACAGAGCATTTATGATGTATTAATACCTTGAACGAGTTCATGTATTCTTCTCCATCCTATCTCTAGGCTTGTATACCCAACTGCTGACTTCATTTCTCCACTTGGATATTGCTATGGTTTGAATATAGTTTGTCTCCTCTGAAACTCATGTTGAAATTTGATCCCCAACATGGCAGTGGTGGGAGGTGGAGACTAGTGGGAGGTGTTTTGGTCATGGAGGCAGATCTCCCATGGATAGATTAATGCTTGCCCTCTGGGGTGAGTGAGTTCTTGCTCTTGGGAATGGACTCGTTCCTGAGAGAGCCAGTTATTAAAAAGAGCTTCCTCAGTTCAGCGCTTTTGCTTCTTCTCTCACCATGTGATCTTTTTGCATACATTTGCTCCTCTTACGCTTTCTGCCCTGAGTTGGAACAACCTGAGGCCCTCACCAGATGCAGTTGTGCAATCTTGAATCTTCCAACCACCAGAATTATGAGCCAAGTAAACCTCTTGGTAAGTTACCCAGCCTCAGGTATTCTGTGATAGTAACAATAAACAAATTAAAACAGATATCTAATAGGCATCTACTCCAACTTAACATGTCCAAATATGTCTCACCTGCAGCCTTCTTCATATCTGTTGGCAACTCCAACCTTCTAGATGCCCAGACCAAAAACCATGGTAATATTTTGACTCCTCTCTCTCACACCTACATCCAAGGCATCAACCAATAATGCTTGCTGTACCTTCAAAATAAATCCAGAATTTCAAGTATTTGGTTTTAATATGGTGTGATAAGGGCTAGAGTATAGAGAAGCACATCTAAGGGGACATCTAAGTCACAATGGAGGGCAGAGAAAGTTTCCTGGAGGAGATGTTTCAGCTTCATCTTGAGGAATGATTAGAATTAATTAGACAGAGAAGGTGACAAGACATTCTAGGAAGACAGAACTGAGTACACAAAGACCAGGAGGTGTAAAACAGCATGACCCATGTAGGACTTAAAGTAATGGATATGCAGAGGAGAAGATGAAGTGAACAATCAGGCAGGTTTCAGGTCCAAGAAAGTTTAGCGATCATTTAGGGTACAGACTATCACAAAGAAGTCTTATAGGGAGCCACTTAAGAATTATAAGCAGAATAGTATTATCTCTCCTCCAATTTCAGGACAGTGCAATATATTTCCACAGTGGCTAAAAATTTTTCAGAGATGATCTCAACCAGCTGTTGGTAAAAAACAAACCACCCCAAAAACTCAGTGTCTTAAAACAATACTGATTTATTCTTGCTTACATGTCTGCATGTTGGCCAGGATTGATCTAGACTGGACTTGGCTGGGCTGTTCTGCTTCAGTCTTCAGGTCTGTCTGGTCTCAGTTCCTTCCTGTAGGCTTGGCTTGGGTCTTTCCCATGTATGTTCATTCTGGGGCCCAAGCTAAAGGGAAAGTAGATACCTAGGGGGCATTCTCATCCTTTTTGAGCAAGTGACTATCCAGGGCATGCCCTTCTCATGGCAATGGCAGAAGCCCCAGAGGGCAGCAGAAATTGGGGTTCCCCTTAAGTCCTAGACTCAGAATATGTGCATAGTAACTTCCACCCACATTCATTGGCTAAAGCAAGTCATGTAGCTGAGTCCACAGTCAATAGGCAGGGAAGTCCATTGCGCCTTTAGTGGGACAAACTATAAACTCACTTGTAAAGAGTGTGGATTAGAGGGAGTGGTGAAAACTCAGGGACAAGAATTTAATCTACCATAGAGACCATTTTTATCCAGTACTTAGAGACTGCATGGTGTAATAGAAAGAGTATTAGCTGTGGAGTCACACAGACTATCACTTAATAGCACTGTGCCTTTCTCCAAGTTATTTAAAATGCTCTGGCCGTCACTTTTCTCATTCATAAAAATCTATTTTGGTACCTCCCCACCTTATAAGAGATTATAAGAATTGCATGTGATGTAGGGGCTTTGTACGTCAGGCACCAATGCTAATTAAGACCCTCTGACTGCTAGCTACATCTAGTGTGTCCTGTCTCTATTAATAAGAACTATGGAAGGGAGATCAGTGGTTGGATTGTGGTGCTGCAAAATTACCATATTGGAGAGAAACAAAAATCCAATAGGTCTCAGAAGTAGCATTTCCCCAAGATATCTATTAACACCCACTCTGCTGGCAGCTACAGCTATTTGCCTTTGGGGAAAAGATGTGTCTCCCATAAGAAAGACCAGCCATTTGCTAATATGTATTTGATCTGGCAGTTCTTTTCCACAAGCATTTGATTCCATGGCAGTCTGAATTTTTGGTTCATGGATAAGAAGGATATTTAACTCAGAAGGGTCAGGGACAACACTGGGCAGGAGGCACATGGGAGAAGCGCGCCCTGGCATCGCTTGAGAGTTTGTTCTCCCAGGGTCTGCAGCTGCTGCTCTGTCCAAATGGCCCATCTTAGCTGAAAAATTGTGCCAGAGACAATAACCAGAGCGCTCTTATTTATCTTTTCAGATTGAACCCAACCTGCCCAACATCTTACAGCTCTTTGAATCTCAAGCCTTTTGAGTCCCATGTTACTGCACAATTCCACTTTCCTCTTATCTTCCTGCTCCTACGTTCTCAATAAGCCTTTTCCAGTGGAATTTTCTTGAAACAATTAAGCTTTAATGCTTTAAGGTTTCCATTATAATTATAAATTAACTATTCCTCTATGCATCTAGAATAGTATAACTTTATACCATCCTTGGAATCGTGTAGGTAAGAATTACTTAAATCACTCTCTGCAAGGTTTAATTCTCTTACAGGAACCCCAGTTGAGACAGGCTGCTAGAGTGTGGTTCTTATCACATGGTGGGAGATGGACCCCAGCACCATATCCCCACATTCCAATATATGGTATGGGGGGCAGAAGAAGTGAAAGCAGGGAGATTCTTTAAAAAATATGACCTGGGAGTTGCATGCATTACTTCTGCTTACTCCTGATTGGCCAAAACATAATTTCATAGCCAAACTTAGTCACAAAGCATACTTGAAAAAGTCATTTCTATCTTGGCAGCCATATACACAGTTAAAACTTGTAGATATTTTATTACTAATAGGAAGAAGGATGGAATAAACAGGAAGATATTTATCAGTCTGTCATGTTTGACTATTATTCACCAGGCAGTACCTTTTTTTTTTTTTTTTTTTTTT
>NW_016806225.1:1002223-1048528 GCF_001698545.2 Rhinopithecus bieti | reverse complement strand
GTATTGGGGTGGGAGTTACCCGATTTTCCAGGTGTTGTGTGTCTCAGTTCCCCTGGCTAGGAAAACGGATCCCCTTCCCCCTTGCGCTTCCAGGTGAGGCGATGCCTTGCCCTGCTTCAGCTCTCGCTGGTCGGGCTGCAGCAGCTGACCAGCACCGATTGTCCGGCACTCCCTAGTGAGATGACCCCAGTACCTCAGTTGAAAATGCAGAAATCACCGGTCTTCTGTGTCGCTCGCGCTGGGAGTTGGAGACTGGAGCTGTTCCTATTCGGCCATCTTGCTCCGCCCCCCCAGGCAGTACCTTTTATGTCTTTTTGAGACAGGGTCTCACTCTGTTGCCCAGGCTAGAGTACAGTGGTGCAATTATGTCTCATTGCAGCCTGTACCTCCTGGGCTCAAATCATCCTCCCACCTCAGCTCCCTGAGTAGCTGGGACTTCAGGCATGCATCATCACATCTGGCTATTTTTATCATTATTGTTATTATTATTTGTAACAACGAGGTCTCATTATGTGGCCCAGGTTCGTCTTGAACTTCTGGGCCCAAGCAATTCTCCTGCCTTGGCCTCCCAAAGTGCTTGGATTATAGGCATGAGCCACCATGCCCAGCCTCACTAGACAGTATATTTTGTAATAGCAGGAACTGTATCATTCACTAAGCACAAATAAGTTGGGTATACTTTTAGCACAGTATTTATCACATAGAAGACCCTTAATAACATTGATTGAATTCAATCTATTTATATCCAATTCAGGTAATCCAGAAGAGTGTCTTCAATTACAGTTTTCAAAAGACTCAGAGGCTAAACACTTCAGTGAGTATGTATGTAATATTTTCTCTTTTTCGTCTTTTCCTCCACCTCCTTCTTCCCCCCAACCCCTTCTTCTTGTAAGGTAGCCTTGATTTTTTCTAAGCTAAGTTTCTCCTTGTTAGTTTTAATTGTTGATTACATTGACTCTTCAAATCTTCAAGATCAACCTGTAGACTTTCATAAACCTGCAGAACAAAACTCCTGTCCTCAACTGGGACACAAAGGGAACTGTTAGGATATGAAGATTATGTAGAAAAAATAGTTGATACTTGTAAAAAATAATAATAATTTTTTTGAGACAGGGTCTTGCTCTGTTGCCCAGGCTGGATTACAGCGGTATGATCTCGGCTCACTGCAACCTCTGCCTCCCGGGTTCAAGTGATTCTCATGCCTTAGCCTCCCTAGTAGCTGGGATTACAGGTGCCCACCACCACACTCAACTGATTTTTGTATTCTTAGTAGAGACAAGTTTTCACCATATTGGCCAGGCTGGTCTCAAACTCCTGACCTCAAGTGATCTGCCCGCCTTAATCTCCCAAAATGCTGGGATTACAGGCATGAGCCACTGCACCTGGCAAAAATAATTAAAAAAAAAAAAAGCACTTAGAATGGTGCCTGGCACACAGTTAATGCTATATAAGTGTCAAAGATTTTAGAAGATAGATAGATGGGTAGATAGATATGCATGAATGGATGAGTAGTTTGAAGGGAGGAGGGAGGAAGGAAGGGAGGGAGGGAAGGAAGGGGGAAGGAAAGAAAGAAAGAAGGAAAAAAGGAAGGAAGGAAGGAAAAAAGGAAGGAAGGAAGGGAGGAAGGAAGGAAGGAAGGAAGGAAGGAAAAATGAAAGACAAGTTGACATTTTCTCCCCTTATTCATGAGTAGATTATAACACTTTCTACCAGAGGCAAAAACAGTCAGTAGGCCTGTATGGCAGGAGCCATCTCACCAGAGACCCAAATATTTATTTCTTTGTGTGGCTGAGTTTGGATGCACTTTGCCTACTACATGTGCGGTAGTCAAGCTAACCGCTCATTGGTTTCTTAAGGTATACTAAAATGACAAGCAAAAGTGAATCAGAGTGGACATTGGTGTAGCAGGTAGAGACAGGGCCCGACTTAGAATCCAGCTATGCTAAATTCGTTCCTTTTCAGCTACATGCACCAGTAAATTCATTTTATATTTAGGCTTGAGTTAGCATTTCTGTCATTTGCTTTCAAAAGCAAATGTATTGTTGTATTAGTCTGTTCTCATGCTGCTATAAAGAACTGCCCAAGACTGGGTAATTTATAAAGGAAAGAGGTTTAATTGACTCACAGTTCTGCATGGCTGGGGAAGCCTCAGGAAACTTACAGTCATGGCAGAAGGGGGAGCAAACATGTCCTTCTTCACACGGAGGCAGGAAGAAGTGCTGAGCAAAGAGGGAAAAGCCCCTTATGAAATCACCAGATCTCATGAGAACTCACTCACTATCATGAGAACAGCATGGGGGTAACTACCTCCATGATTCAATCATATTGCACAAGGTCTCTCCCACGATATATGGGGATTATGGGAACTGCAGTTCAGGATAAGATTTGTTGGGGGACAAAGCCAAATCATATCAATTAGAATTGGTTTGCTCACTCTAACAACTCCCTCATCACCCATGGCTAAAGCTGCTGACGTCCTGTAAACAGCTCCTACAGTTATGTCCCATTGGTTTAGAAAATTGGTCCAGGTTCCACTTCGTACTTTCGATGCTAAACCTCTTGCTCTGGTGCCTTATCTCTACTTCTGTCTTGTGTCCTGGTAACTGGATCTCTTTAGATTGATATTTCATGATACCTTGAGCCTGGCCTTCTCTTTCAGTCTCACCCTGATTGTAGTATTTCCAAGAACCCTGGGCAGCACACTTGCTATTCCACTAGGCAGCATCTCTGACTTCTGCACACAGCCAAGGATCCCTGAGTCAGACGTTTTACCATAAGCAAGAACAAGTGAGTCATTTTGTCTCTTCAAGCAGGCTCTGTAGCAAACCTTCCAGGTCCTCTTAATAGATACAGACCTTCTTTTGATGTCATCTTTCTTAGCTTTAATGCATATGATTTGGAAACCCAATGATAAAAACCTCGTATGTATCCCTATAAACTATTCAGGACTTTTCCCATGTTTGGTAATAGGAATTTTTGCTAGGAAAGGATAAGAAAGAATAAGATTTTATGAGAAGATTAATCATTCAAATAAGGAAGTCCTAAAAATATACAGTGAATAAGGCACTCTTGCCACACACAAAAAAATGTAAAACGTGTCCTTAGGGAGGATGTCCCTTCTCTGGGCTGAATTATGTTCCCACTACAGAGTCCATCACTGAAGTCCTAACCCCCAGTATCTCAGCACGTGACTGTATTTGGAGATAGTCTTTAAGGAAGTAACTAAGTTAAACTGAAGTCATTAGGGTGGGCCCTAATCCAATTTGACTAGTGTCCTTAATAGAAGAGAAGATCTGGCCACAGACATACACTGAGGGAAGACTGTGTACAGATACAGGTAGAAGACAGCCATCCACAAGCCAACGAGAGAGGGCTCAGAGGAAACCAACCCTGCTGACACCTTGATCTCAGAATTCTAACATCCAGAACTCTAAGGAAATAAATTTCTGTTTTCAGGCCACCCAGTCTATGGCACTTCTTTATGGTATCCCTAGAAAATTAATAATGTCTTCCACTAATTATTAACAAACTGGCATTTCTTCTCACCAGATCCTTTGAGAAAGAATAATAGAAATCTTTTTCTGGCTCCCTTCCTCTCACCTCCCCCTACTCAAATACCCACAGAAAGCAAACCCATGGTATTTGTGGAGTAATCACTAAGCATCATCTTATTCGGCCAATGGCTAAGGGAAGGGTCTGGGGTTTCAGTCATTGAAAAGGAGAGGGGGCCTAGTGGTAAAAAGCCAGTGTTTCCTTCCTCAAGAGCCAATACTGGTCTCTTCTCTTCTTCTTTCCCTTCCTCTCTCCTTCCTCAATAATTTGTGCAAAAGTCATTAGGTGAAGCTAATGATGAGATGAGGAAGGCTGTGTGTGTGTGTGTGTGTGTGTGTGTGTGTGTGTGTGTGTGTGTGTGTGTTGGGCTGGGAATGGGTAGTAAGCCATGATGGCCCAGGGCAGGGACCAAGAGGGTGTCCACAGGGGGTGGCCTGGCATGAGGTAGCCTCATCCGAAAATAGTGAGAAGGACATTTATGTGGATGGACTGCCTCTTGTGAGGTATTGAAGGCTAAGTGGGGTGAGATGGGTCTCTGTGAGGGATGGGGGCTCTGTATGGGGTGTCAGAGCCAGAGTGGGTTGAGGAGAGTATCCCTTCCCCAACAGGAGTGCAGCCCAGTATAGGGTGTGGCAGCCTGAGCAGGGTGAGGAAGACACCCACACAGCAGGCAGAGTGGTTCAGCATGGTGTCAGAGGACAAGAGGGGTGAGGAAGGCATTGACACTGGGGTGGGCTGGGGCTGGCATGGAGCATCAGAGCCTCAATCATCAGTTGAGGAGGATATCCATGCAGACAGGCCTGCCTGGTATGAGACGGCAGGGCTTGGGCAGGGTGAATAGGGCATCTACATGGTAGGTTGGCCCAGTATGGCATGTTAGAGCCCAAGTGATGTAAAGAGAGAAGATGAGAGATTTGTTACATACAGGTGGATTTGTTACATACAAATAACTAAATATATTAAGGACAAGAAGAGCTAGGTATCCTATTGTTGGAGAGGAGGTTACAAATATGGCAAAAGGAAAACTAGAATGAATCCCGTGGTGTTGCATTAGAATTGGAGTTAAGGATGTGAATGCATAGTTTTCAAGATTTAAATAGATAAATATAGATAAAAAATAAATATAAAAGTACACACAGAGAGACATATACACATTTCCCAGGTCTATGCACTAAAAGGGTCTGGAAGCAGTGACACTCCAATACCAAGGAACATATTGAGTGTCTAGATTTTGGTTTCTACACACCATTCTGCAAGACACCAGGGATCCTTGGATAAATGGCTGATTCCAAAGCTGGGCCAGGGAACTTACAATACCAGCCTGAAAGTTCTATTTGTACCAGAAAGTAAGAAAGTGCTCAAAGAATTTAGAGACATGTTACATCAAAAGGAAGTAGAAACCAGACTGAAGGGACTCCCACTAGCCAAATATGGACCAATATAAGCATGAAAATAAATAATGTTAGTAATAGGTGATGACCCATGAAATAGAGTAGTTTACATATGAGTCCAAACTGATATAAATAAATAACAAACTGAAAGTATGATAAGAAACAGGTTATGGGCATAGGCTCAAAGTACCTTCCCACAAGATACTAACTATTAAGAGCAAGTTGCCTGACAAATGCCGCCTTAATGAATGATCAGTGTTAACATAATCAGTAATGGGACAAATCCAAATCCTATACCACCTAATGGGATGCAATGGGAATACAGCATCAGTTCTATGACATTTCTGACAGATGCATAGCCTGATTCTAGTCATGAAGATGCATTAGACAAACCTAAATTGAAGGACGTGTTTTTACCCCTCTTTTAGCCTTTTATCTCTATAGATGTCAAGACCACGAAAGTCAAGGAAAGACTGAAGAATGTTTCATACTGAAGGAGACTAAAGAAACATGACAACAATACTCAACACATTATTCCAGACTGGATTCTTCTCCTAAAAGACATTACTGGGGTGACTTAAGAAACTTGAACAGGCTGGGAGTGGTGGCTCACATCTGTAATCCCAGCATGTTGGGAGGCCAAGGCAGGCAGATCATGAGGTCAGGAGTTCGAGACCAGCCTGACCAACATGATGAAACCCCGTCTCTACTAAAAACACAAAAATTAGCTGGGCATAGTGGCATGTACCTGTAGTTCCAGCTACTCGAGAGGCTGAGGCAGGAGAATTGCTTGAACTCAGGCGGCAGAGCTTGCAGTGAGCCAAGATCGCACCACTGAACTCTAGCCTGGGCAACAGAGTGAGACTCTGTCTCAAAAAAAAAAAAAAAAAAAAAAGAAAAAAGAAAAAAGAAAGAAATAAATAAACAAAGTCTAAAGAGTAGATGGTAGTGACGTACCAATGTTAATTTCCTGATTTGATGCTTGTATTGTGGTGGTATAGGAGAATGTCCTTTTTGTAGGAAATACATACTTAAAAATCTAGGAGTGACGGGGCATCATGTCAGTAACACACTCTTGCTCACATGCTTCAGGAAATAAAAATTACTATTTGTACTACAACTTTTCTGTAAATTTGGTACTGTTTCCAATTTTCTTTAAAAAGTCAAGAATGAAGGACAACTGGTCCAGTCTCTTCAACACATCTGTGTCATGTAAAAGGGACAGATTAAAAGAGGCATTTGGGGCATCCCAAGCAGATGCAAATGTAGTCCTGGGTGGGATCCAATTTGCATAAACCAATTATAACATACAGTTTAGAGATAACTGGGAAATGCATATATGGCTTATTATTACATAGATGAAACATGTTGAAATGGAAAAATGTGGATCAGTGACTGAAAACAAAAGTGGGGAACAGAACAGCAGTAGGATCAGGTGCTCTCATTTTGTGGAAAAAAGAGAAACACAAATAATGTACTAGCGTAGTAACCTAGTAAGCTAGTCCTCACTGAGCAGTGGGAATACTTTTTTATTCTCTTATTTTGCTTGTTTTATTTTCAAATATGTAACAATGTACATGCCCTGTTACTATACTAGTAAAAGATATCTTTTAATGTAAAATTTAAATAACACAATTAGGGAAAAAGAGTCCATAGCATGGGTATTCACAACCTTTAATAACTTACATTGTTATCAACTGAGACACGTGGATGTTACTGAAGACATTCAAGCAAAGTCCCTGAAAAGTATCTCCTTGCCTCTGACATAGGGTTGCCGATTCTTCTACAGGGGTTCGAGAGATGTCTAAGGCGTTTGTATGACTGTATCGGTAAATTTTAATACCATGTAGAAATGCCTCAGTAATCTCACTTGTAAAATGAGCATGAATATCCTGTCTCAAAAGGCAATTGGGAGGATTAAATGAGTTAATATATCTGAAAAGTATGGAATAAATGATTTAATAGATGCCAATAGCATGTATGTTCTACAAATACAAAATTTGTGATCATCTCTGTTTTTCTTGTTTCATAAAGAAGGTGAAAACAGATATAGCCTCACAGTTCACATTAGAATTTGGTCTTTTTTATTCACAACTTCTTATATCACAATATAAGAATACATATATGAGGTCAAAAAATAAGCTGCTAAATTCTGGGTTTAAAAAGAAGAATACATATAAGAAACTTCTGACTGGGGACAGTGGCTCATGCCTGTAATCCCAGCATTTTAGGAGGCTGAGGTGGGTGGATCGCCTGAGGTCAGGAGTTCAAGACCTGCCTGACCAACATGGTGAAACCCCATCTCTACTAAAAGTACAAAAAATAGCCAGGCATGGTTGTAGGCCCAGCTACTCAGGAGGCTGAGGCAGGTGAATTCCTTGAACCTGGGAGGCGGAGGATGCAGTGAGCCAAGATCATACCACTGCACTCCAGCCTTGAAAACAGAGCAAGACTCTGTCTTAAAAAAAAAATAACCTTCTGTATGCCAGGCATTGTTCTAAGTGCTTTACAAATAATGTATTTTTAATCATCACAGTAATCCTATGAGGTAGATGACCCTATTAACATCTTTATTTTATAGATGAAAGAAGTAAGCCACAGAGACGTTAGTTAACTTGCCCAGTCAGACAGCCAGTTAAGAGGCAGGGCCAGAATTACAACCAAGCAGTCCGTGCTCTCAGCCTCTACCCATGTGCCACTCTTATCATGCCATAACCAAGTACAGGTGAACTCCGATTTAGGTGCTAAAAGCTCCCTTCTAAGCTGATGTTTCAAGTTCCAAATGTGTTTCCCCCTAGAACAGTGTTACAGTATTACAGGTTAGGTTTGGTTCCTTAGGCCAACCTATTTAAGTAGACCAAACCTATTTAACTCACAACATGGCTGATTCAGAACCACTGTGGCCCCAAGGCCAGTGTCACTCTAGACAGAGGATAGTGGATAAGTTTAATCTCCCAAACCAATTCCAATTGATTACTTGTGGCTGCATGGATCCTTGTATGGAGAAGAATTCCGAGGTTGGCCTTAGCAGGAGAGCATACTAGAATCAATTAATGATGTCTGAAGAAATGGGAAAAGAAGACCAAAAACCAGATATTTGTCATCTCTGCTCCAGTGACCTTGTCTCTGAGTACTCCTCAGTCTCGAGCCCTGAGGAGTTTAGGGAGTAGGGGAAGTGGACAGGAGAACGACAGAGAGAGCAGAGAGGGGAAGTAGATACTAGAGAGGCTTCAGTGACAGTTTGGGAGGCCCTGATGAAATCAATGGCTGGGGCAGCTCTGATGTGGGGATAACAGCTGTTCAGAAGTATGGGTAATTTATAAGTCAAGTATTCCCACATCATCAATGCCTGCCAAGCCCCTCCTCAAACCCCAGTGATCCACTCACTAGCAAGGGGAGGTAAGGTATTGATATCTTCTATTCCACTGACATTTAAAAAGTCAGGCGCAGAATGGTTAAACAACTTGTCACACAGTGAGGCCCAGGACATCAGTCACGAGTTATATATAAATGCAGTGTCAGAGTGAAGTGAAAATGAGCACATATAACCCAGCAAGATGATTCCACAAACCACCAGCTTGCGTGCAGAACTGTTAAACCCAAGTTTGGGATGGGTGGAGCCTTGATTCATAGTGCTGAGGTTTTCAGAGTGGACATTAGGATGCAAAACAGACTTTGCATGTGGTTTGCTGAGAACTTGTTTCTCAACATAAACTGGGGAGAAAAAAAGCATTTGATGCTAAAAGTGAGTCCCAAGCTAGGTCCCATTTAGGAGAGTACTGTAGCCCAGCAGGCCTCCAAAATGTCATGTCAGCTTTCGAAGGCATTTCACAGTTGCTGCAACAGCACTGCTGGAACAAAGCCAGGTGACTTTAGAAGAAGCCCAGTCCCTTAGATAGATGACACTGCCAAGAGCAAAATAAAAAAGGGCCATTGCCTGGCTTGGCATCTGGATCCTGCAGCTGCCAAATCATATCCATTAGCCATGCCAAAGTAATCCATGGAGAAATTCCCAATGAGAGGCCCACCAAGCCAGAAAATTGCCTATGATCCAGGCAAGCAGTGGGTTCTAGCTCACCAGCGTCTGCTGAGATTGACGGACAACTTTAAGAAAGTCAGCAGAAATATTTCAGTTCCTACCTCTTATTTATAGATGGACACTTTTGTGAGTGTATGTTCACACACATGTGCACAAACACATGGGAGAGAGACAGAAAGACAGAGTCAGCGAAGAGAGAGAGGGAACTGGGAAGGACAGAGAGATAAAAGCTATTTTCTAACCCCACTGTATAACGAGAAACTGAAACACAGGGACTGAAATACTACCCTGAAGGGAGAAAAGTCATGCCTACTCTGCTAGGGAGGAAAAACAAAAACAAAGTAAAAACTCCCAAAAGTTGGCCAAGCCAGGCAGAAGCTCTTCTCCCACCCGCACATCTGCCTTGGGCTTTTCTTCTTTTCAGATTGTTGTGAGAAAACAGATGGCTACAGAAGCCTGAATTTTAAATTTATGAATGGAAATTTGAACAGATGTTAGCAATCAAGATGGCATATAAGAATTTTTTTCATACCATGTTTACAGCCCAGCCTCCTTCACATAAATGGGAGAACGGGTCATAAAAAGGGTAGTTTTTGATCTCAGGGACAGCCTGGATCCAGCGTGGTGATTATGTGGCACAATGGCGGAAATATTGAAAGAACAAAGGGAAAAAACACTAATCAGTTCCCTGTTTAAATGCTGAATATTTATCCGCAAAAATGCTAAAATGTATCTGGAAGAAAACTATAAATTCATCAGAGCACTTTCTGTGCCTTAAGGAGGTGAAGTGTAAGTCCAGGGTTTAACAAGTATCTGTGGACACCTAGTTACTTCAAATGTCTTTAGACTTTTGACAGGACATCGGTCATTTGTTTGTTTTGTTTTGCTTGGCTGAACGTCCCAAATATATGGAATCCCACCAAATTTCACAGAGAAATGGAGAAGATCTGCTGATACATGCAATGTTTGGAACTGGGCTAGTACTAAGAATGGTAGTGGTAGTGGGGATGGGGAAGAGAAGGGGGTGGGGAGGTGTGGGAGTGTGTGGGGTGGGGATGGCAAAGTGAATCAAACATAATCTAGGTCCTCAGTATAATTAGAACTGAAGGCAAAAGCAGATTATCTATATCATCTGTATCTATGTATATCTATATCAACACAAAGCCAGACAAGGTATAACGTTAAAGGCTAAAGGAGTGGAGGAAAAGGAGTGAGGTTGATTGAGGGAATGGATAATGACAGTAGTTCCTGATATCCTGAGAAGAGGAGAGGATTATGGAGTGTGCAGCCATCTGGAAGAAGAAGAGAGGGTTACCCAGGATTTGTTAGCAAATCCGGTTGGTTAGATCTTCAAAAACTGGGATGGCTTAAAGTCTGAAAACACAGATTATATTATGTTATCAGATATTGTAATGTAACATCAACAGACCATTTATTATATATTCACTTGGATTTCCTGACTTTGAGGCTACCCTGGCTCTCTAGAATCTGACCACTTCCATCACCATGATTGTCTCTCTCCTTGAGTCCCGCAATAGCTTCACTAGTCTCCCTGTTGTGTTTCTGCCCATCTCTGCCACCTCCAATTAGCCTATTGTCAACATGGTAATCCAAGTAAAATCACAGTAATCCCTTTGACGCACTGCTTCTCAAAAAGAAGTTCCTGCTCGAGCAGCAGCCACTGCACCTGAGAAACTTGTTGGAAATGCACATTCTCAGGTTCCACCCACGAGTTTCTCAGAATCAGAAACTCTAGGGCTGGGGCCCAGAAATCTGTGTTTTAACAAGACCTACCGATGATTCTGATCTCTGCCGAGGTTTGAGAACCAATTTTAAGCATAGGTCAGATCACGTCACGTTTTGGCTCAAAATCCTGCTCCCCAAAGTCATCACAATGAGTACAAGGCCATAAATATGCGGTCTGGCCCAGGGATACCGCCCTGACTACCCACCAGTCTACTCTCTAGCTCCCTGGCTCCTTGGTTACACTCTAGGCCTTGGCACTTGCTGTTCCTTCTGCCTGCAAGGCTTCCCAGATCCCCCAAGGCCCTGATTCCCCTTCCCCACACACCACGGCTCAATCCCTTACCACCTTCAACTCTGCTCAAATGTCACCTTTTCACTGACACACAGCCACTCATGCATTACTTAATGATGAGGATATGCTTCGAGAAATGCATCATTGGGCAATTCTGTTGTTGTACATACAGCATAGAATGAACTTAAATAAACCTAGATGGCATCACCTGCTACATGCCTAGGCTATATGGTATAACCTATGACTCCTAGGTTATAAACCTGTAGAGCATGTTACCATACTGAATACTGCAGGCAACTGTAACACAACATTAAGTATTAATACATGTAAAGATATATAAACTTAGAAAGAGTATAGCAAAAATATGGTAATATAATCTTATAAGACCACCATCATATATGCAGTCCATCATTGACACAAACAATGTTATATAGCCCATGACTCTACTTATTTGTTATTGTCTGTCTCTTCCCAGGGACTGGAATTGTGCCCAGCAAAGTGCTCAGGAAGCATTTGGTAGAAGAATAAATTAACTATCCTTTTTTTTTAAAGACGTAATCTCACTCTCTCGCCCAGGCTGGAGTCCAGTGGTGCCATCATAGCTCACTGAAGCCTCCATCTCCTGAGCTTCAGTGATCCTCCCACCTCAGCCTCCCAAGTAGCTGGGACAATAGGCTCATGACACCATGCCCAACTAATGTTTTTTGAAAGTTTTTTGTAGAGACAGTGTCTCACTCTGTTGCCAGGCTGGTCTCAACTCTGAACTCAAGCAGTCTTCCCACCTCGGTCTCCCAGAGTGCTAGGATTACAGGTGTG
The DNA here is from genome assembly GCF_001698545.2 of Rhinopithecus bieti. Taxonomy (NCBI): domain Eukaryota; kingdom Metazoa; phylum Chordata; class Mammalia; order Primates; family Cercopithecidae; genus Rhinopithecus; species Rhinopithecus bieti. The sequence goes on along the minus strand of NW_016806225.1, from coordinate 1,036,692 downwards.
AATATTGAGGATCTCCCAGAGGCCAGATATAGTACTAAGTGCATCACTTCCATTGCCTTACTGAATTCCCACAAGTCAATGTGGTGGATATTATTATCTTTATTTTACACATGAAAAAACTGAGCTAAGTGAAAAAAACGGGTAACAGATACTAAAAGCATAAAGGACTAAGATGTGGGGTTATCAGAAAAGGAAACTTCATGATCTCTAAGTCCTAGATCTGACATAGAGTTAAGTTGTCTACATTTTTACCCTCTTTACTGCTCATCCCTGCAATTGATACCGACAGAGGAATTCAAGCATACTCTGGTGTTTACTGAAGCAGAATGTAATTAAAGTTGGCAAAAATCATGCTTTCAATGACTAGGACAAAGCTACAAGTGGGAGAATTACTCACTGCTTTATTTGCTGATATCTTCCCATTGTAAACACAGATAATAGTGGCACTTCCTGATATTCAAATAATTCTTACTCCTTCACCCAACTACTATGTTCTATTTTAAAAACAGTTCAGATTTTATGTTATTAATGACCAGGTAGAAGAGGATACTTTACCTAACTATTAATTTTCTCAAAAATGTGTCAGTGGTGCATTGTGGGGACTTTCCTCCCTTGCAATGAAAGATTGTGCAATCTGCTAAGCATCTGCCAACATGGCAAACCAGTGCTCAACAGTGAATCAGGTACTGGTTCACCTAAAAAGATAGTCAGACTGCCAGAAGGCAGACCCAGGACCATCCTTCTCTGTTTGCAGTAGTCCCCCACCTGCAATTTCACTTTCCACAGTTTCAGTTACTTGAGGCCAACTGCTGTCCAGAGATATTAAATAGGCCAGGCGTGGTGGCTTATGCCTGTAATCCCAGCACTTTGGGAGGCCATGGGTGGATCACCTGAAGTCAGGAGTTCAACACCAGCCTGATCAACGTGGTGAAACACCATCTCTACTAAAAAATACAAAAATTAGCTCGGCATGGTGGCGGATGCCTGAAATCCCAGCTACTCGGGAGGCTGAGACAGGAGAATCGCTTGAACCTGGTGGGGGCAGAGGATGCAGTGAGCTGAGATTGCACCACTGCACTCTAGCCTGGGTGACAGAGCAAGACTCTGTCTCAAAAAAAGAAAAAAAAATTAAATGGAAGATTCTGGAAATAATTCTTAAGTTTTGAATTCTGTGTATTTCTGAGTAGTGTGATGAAATGTCCTGCCATTTTGCTGCATCCCACCCGGGACATGAATCCTCCCTTTGTCCCATGTCCCCATTCTGTAGACGCTCTCCACTGCTTAGTCACTGAGTAGCCATCTTGGTTATCAAATCAATGGTCACAGTATCACAGTGCTTGCACTCAAGTAACTCTTATTTTGGTTAATAATGGTCCTAAAGTGCAAGAGTAGTGATGCTGATAATTTAGATATTCTAAGAAAAGCTGTAAAGTGGTTCCTTTAAGCGAAAAGGTAAAAGTTGTCAACTTCATAAGGAAAGAAAAATATTGTATACTGAGGCTGCTAAGATCTAAGGTCAAAATGAGTCTTCTGTCTGTGAAATCGTGAACACTATATTGTTATAATTGTTGTTTTATTATTGTTGTTGCTCATATCTTACTGTGTCTAATTTATAAATCAAACTTTATCATTGGTATGTTAGTGTAGGAAAAAACATAGTTTATACAATTGTCAAAGTCAAATAAGATATAAAGATGAATCTCTAAATTTAAAATGTTTTAGTCCAGGCTTGGTGGCTCATGCCTGTAATCCCAGCATTTTGGAGGTGGAGGCAGGTGGATTACTTGAGGTCAGGAGTTTGAGACCAGCCTGGGCAGCATGGTGAAACCTTGTCTCTACTAAAAATACAAAAAATAGCCAGGCCTGGTGGTGTATGTCTGTAGTCCCAGCTACTTGAGAGGCTGAGGCAGGAGAATCGCTTGAACTCAGCAGGCGAGTTTTGCAGTGAGCCAAGATCTCGCCATGGGACTGCAGCCTGGGTGACAGTGAGACTCCATCTCAAATAAATAAAATAAAATAAAATAAAATAAAATAAAATAAAATAAAATAAAATAAAATGTTTTATATGGGAAGCAAGAATTGAAATTCAAGGAATGCACACAGACTGGGTGGTCTTCAGTATGTCCAAAGAACAAGAGAAGGTTGGAAGTTTTATAAAAAGGAGAAATGTTACCTACTGCTTTTCAAGAAAGTTCATTGGCGACATTTTCAAGAAAGTTCACTGGAGAGCTGGCAAGCTCTGATTGGTGAGTGACTGCAGTAGGTAAAACTAGCCTGAGAGACACAGCAGCTTGTTTCAGTAGCTGTTGATAAAACTAGCTTCAGGTTACAACAGGCAGTTTCAGCAGCCAGGCTTGCAGAGAATTACATTCTCAGAGCAATGTTATATACCATACGTTCTTTTCTCTTAGGCTCCTTGACTCTGAATTGGTTGGATATGAAAAAAATGACCCAATTTGTATGAGCAACTTTCACACAGTATAGGGCTAGATATCTCCATGGTTTTAGGCACCCACTAGGGGTCTTGGAATGTATCTCCTTTGGATAAGGGGGTGTGCTACTGTACTTACCTCTGCAAATAATCTCATCTAGTCCCACAGCTTTTAATATCATCTACATGCTGTTCACTCCTGTGTCATCAGGGGTCGAGGAAGGAAAACAGAACCCACACCTGGTAGCGCAATAGAGAGAATTTAATACCAGTCGGTTGCAAAGATGTTGGAAAAGTTGTAAAGGCAAACTGGAGAGAGAATATCAACATCAGGAAGTTGATGCCTCCCTAGGGGTAGAGAAACCAAGAAGGAAAGTGAAGTTATGAGAGTTTAGGAATAGTGGGAGTTAAGGACATGGAGGAGGGCTTGCCTGGTGGAGATTTAACTACAGAGGAAGTGCATTCATGCTAGAGATGTTGCCTAGAGCAAAGAGAGGGGAAAGTACTCTGGCTTTTCCTCTCCTACTGACTGCAGTCTTTTGCCAGTGTCTTCCATTGGCCAAATTTCCCCAGAGGCCAGTTGGCAAGGAAGCTTGGGAAATGTAGCTTGCGTGGGTCAACCTTGTACACCCCACTCTCCTGGTATCCACTCATCCTCAAGCCATGCAGAGTAGAGCATGAAAGAGCAGGAAATGAACCAGACTGCCAACAGGCAAATGAACACTAACACTTCCCCTAAATTAATACCTCCAGCTCCAAGAGAGGACCTCTTCTCTGAGTTCGATTCTGACATGTAATTGTTCACCTGACACCTCCACTTGGTTGTCTAATAGTCCTCTCTAATTTAACATGGCCCAATACAAACCCTAGGTTTAGCAGCCAATTCCCCTTGGTATTCCTTCTCAGAACATGCTTCATCCACTGCTCAAAAATAGCAATGCCCTCTTTTGATTCTTTTCTTTACTTCCTACTTCTTCCAACTTTTTAGAAAGACCTAGTGATTGTTCCTCCCCAAACAGCTCCTCTCCATCTCCACTATGACCACCTTAGGCCAAGCCACCACCATTTCTTCCCTAGGTGACTATAATGACCTCCCACTGTGTCCATTTATAATGCATTGTTCAGGGGTCAGTTCCTGCAAACCTTGAGGGCAAGGGTAAGAAGCAGGGGCTTTATTCTAAGTGCTATAGGAGCCATTGGAGAAAGCAACACAAACTAGTTTCTACCTTAATGAGATCAGTTTAGCTTCCTTGTGGGAAATAAAATACAAAGGAACAAAAGAGGAAGACGACCAGTTAAGAGGGGATTGCACTTCTCAGCCCCCTTCTTCCACCTCTTCTACCTCTGTCTCCCCACTCACCAGCTACTGGTCTTCTCCCTGTTACTCCAACATGCCAAGCTTGTTCCCTCTTCAGGATCTTTTCACAGCTAAAATCATGCTTGTCCTGATTTTAGCACAACTGGCTACACATCACTCAGGGCTTTTCTTCTCAGAGATCTTTGCTGACTCAGCTGTAGTAGTAATGATGGCTGCTCAAAAATATCCCATCTCTCTCCTTCCGGGCACAAAGTAAGATTGCACTTCTCTGCACCCTGGACATGAGATGTGGCCATATGACTGGCTTTGGCAAATTAAGTATGGGTAGAAGCTTTAAGATCCCACTGTGTGCTTCACCCTTTTTCCTTCTACCACAGTGACCACCAGTGTTTCAGATAATGGCTACTCCATCAGCCTGAGCCCTGGAGAGGGGATGACAATTATCCAGAGCACAGCTCCCTATCAACCAATAGGACACAGAGTGGAGCAAGAAAGAAATCTTTGCTGTTTTAAGTTGCTGAGACTTTCAGATTGTTACCATAGCATACCTAGCCTCTCCAGACTGTTACAGCCCTTCAGTCCCATACATCAGCTTATACTGTATTGTGTGCATTGTGGAAATTACCAACTGATAATTTCCATTTGTTAGTTTCATTTATTGATTTTATTTCCATTCTGCAACCCACACCAAGTTCATGAAAGCTCCACGTGAGCCAGGTCCTTGTCTATGTGGTTCACCACCATTCCTTCTAATGCTTGAAGTTTCCAGTGCATAGACAGTAGGCAAGTATTTGTTGATTGAACTTCTGATGGATTGCACATACAAGCATTTGTTTTTTGAATGCTATTTTGCCAACAAAACTGGAATAAATGCATCTTGCACTCAGCATCTCTGAAGCACCAAAGCCTAACATTTCACTCTGCTATTTGTGGGTTGGACTGACAGCTTGGGTTACACCCTTCCAGCTAATTCGCAGGAAACCAAGTTGCTCTCAAAGTTCTCACGATTCCATGGTCAGAAAAGGCCCTGCTAAAGCTTATGTGCAGCACATAAACAAAAATAAATGAAACTTTACAACCATAAACCATAAGAGTGAAGTCACCCAGAGTTTGGAGATAGAGTGGGACAGAAGTGATTCTGGAAACTGTTTTTACCACTAAAAGATGTTGTTTTACCCTTTAAAGGTTTTTTGTGCTGACTTAATGTAACTCCCCAGAAATGGCCAAGTCTCAAATTTCACTATTGTCATAAAATATTAGACCTGAAAAAAACCTTAGGGATCACTCAATTCAGGTCACTCCAATTATCATCTGGCTTAATTTTAATTGGAAACCTCTTAGGGTCTCACCGATGTCTGCTGCGAGCTTAGAATTTAGAAATTCACATTAGAGATAGCGTTGCTCGAAGCTGTTGCCTTTTTTGGAACTATCAAATATGTTTAAAAATATTTTTTTCTCTACCACCCCCTTATGCAATCGTAATAACACTATAAAGATCACACTTATAAAATTAACCCCACAGTATTTCTAGGTTTTATATTTTTGCTCACCTAACATCTTTCCTTGATGTTTCAAAATGTCTAACATATTGAAGAAATAAGCTCCTTAAAACTATGAAGTAGGACACAGTAGTTTCTTTAGGGACACTTGAAGAAGGTAATTGTATTCTATTTAATTAGCTTACTCCCCTAGATCTAACAGACTATATCCATAACAAGTACATTTTGTCTAACTTGCAAAAAAGTGCATTAACAAAAAGTTAATTCACTAAACGTTTGATGTGAAACTATCAATCCTTAAGAGATGGCAATTTTTATCATCTTGTTCACTTTTATTAAACAGGTCCTAATCCTGAAATTCAGGTACTACGCACCCACCTGCAGCTAAACATGAAAAACAAAAATAAACCCCAAGTGCTTCCTATTCCCCCTATGGGCTGAAAATGGGACAGTGTGAGTATTTCAAGTCTCTCAAACACAAAGCCGTATTCACTCAAGGGAAATCATTTACATGTGGTTAAGGAAACAGGAAATTTTCACATTGGCTTTAATATTTACATTTTACCAAAATTTTCCTGAACTCAGTAATCATTACTAACACTTTTTATAGTATTATTTACTGCATCTTAAAAATAAAAAAAACTAAGCAGAAAGTGTACAGTTGAAGAAAACTGGATGTCAGTCTATACAATGATTTACTTTTGGCATGACAGACTTTATTTTGGCACTTTCACAAATATTTTGCTTTACAGCAGTGACAAAATATTTGCCAGAAATTTTTCTTTTCCTGGCACGGATATTCCAAGCAGTTGTTATTCTATGAATTGAATTTCACTCTGCTTTGCACTGTTAGAGGTATAACCGTTCCTACCCTCTGTAATTGAGGGACACTGCGTGGCTTTAGAAAGCACTGTTTCCTTTTAGTCACTCTGAAGTGAATTGATTCTGTACGTGATGGGGCAGGAATTTGAGAATTAATTAAGGCCATTAAGGATTTAAGTAAACACTGTTACAAGTGTTGCTTAAAAAATGTTTCTAATGAATTCTGTGGCAATTCCAGGGAATGCTCTCAAAATGAAGTATTCATACTTTATTAAAAGTAAATTGTATGTTGGAAAAGTTGCTTTTTTTGCTGTCTTCCTACTTGGACGGCTCACAGTTTAAAACAAAATTAATGGTAAAATAGAAAAAGGAAATGTTTAGTACAGAAAGTACCAGCCAGGGTACCCTCATATCTCTATCTCCTTCCCCAGGCATCACCTTTCCAGCCACTCAATCCTAAAGCAGTGAGGCCCTCATTTTAACACATAGAGCCTCCTTGCCTACCCTCCTTCCCGGTAACGTGAGTTATTGCAGTCCATTTATTAGTTCTTCGGTTAAGCTTCAGTAGACACTTGGAGCACAGTTGCAAAGGTAAATCAATCTATAGGCCTAAGCCTTAGATACCAACATCAGGAAAGCTCCCTTCAGATCTTTGGAATTTAGAGTCTTAGAAGTTATTTGCAAAAGCAGGCATCTGTCTTAATATTGCCATCAGCTATTCAATAAAGGTTGCAAACTTCGAAATTCCCTGGCAGCCTTCCAGTATCTCTACCTAGACACACACAGGATAATAGATTCAGATTTCCTCTGGCCAATTCAGTAATAAACAGTCTCATCGACAGGCTCTTTGGTCTTGATTTACAGACACTGTGGAACACTCAGAAATCAAACCCACGTCATCCTTGAGAGCAGACAGCCGTTAGCAAAGGGGAGATGTACATTTGATCAAAAATGTACAAAATTTATAACAGTGACATTTTCAATATTAGGCCACATGATTTATTCAGTAGTTTTTATGTTCCCAAATTACAATTTATGTCTACTCATAAGACTACAAAAGTTACCATTAGAATTGTCTGTGCTTATAAAATACCAACTTTTTTTTAAACTGTTATATATACTCATTAACACCAGTCTGCAACAAGTTACATAGAATCAGAGGCACTTCAAAGGCTTAAAAGACGTTTACAACTTAAATGCATTTTAAGAACAAAACTTATTTTCTTTAAACCTCTACTCGTACCTTCAAATTGCAAGAAATTAACAAATACAGTGGCCAAAGGAATCTGCAGCAACTTCTTAAAATACTGTTAGCATCTTTGGGTTTGCTGAGGCTTGTCAGTAACTTACATCAAATCCTCCCAGAAGAAGATCTGATTAGATAGACATGACTAAACAGTTTTGTAGTAATAATCCAATTTTACACATTAATTTGCTGTTGCAAATCTGCCCAAAGCTACAGGTAATGAAAAATAAAGCAAGTGTAAAATGGATAGTCTGACACTTAAAAATTTATACAAAGTGGAAGTTAAAGTTTACATATTTGAAAATCACATATACACTAAATTACCATTATCTGAATTTTCCAAAGACAAATTGCACCATGACAGCTACAAAAGGCATAGGGTTTGGTTTTAAGGGCACAAGAAGGGAGGGCAGAGGAGAGAAGGGTGACAACAGATAAATTAACAAAGTAAGACCAACTTGCTAAGGTCAATCTGAGACATGCTGACACAAATGAAACAGCTTTCATCTTTGAGTCATAGGAAAAAGACAATCATTTTGTATTTGCGCCTAAAAGTTTAAACCAATTCCATGAACATCGAGGGTTTTCATAACATAATATTTTGCCACTGCTATTCACAGAACACTGCAGATGTTAAATTTTATGTTGTTCTAAAGAAATACATGAAATGTTTTAAATACAATGGGATTTTATCATTAAAGTGCCAGAATGGCTCTTTAATGAAAAAAACAAAAAACAAAGATCTTCATTATTCTATGCAAAAGCTTTATTTTGAAAAGTTCAGTGATCTCATAAATAGAGACACTAAGTTGGAGTTTTAAGCATAAAACTCCTTAGTAGGTGCCTTCTGGTAAGCAGCACTGGATGGTTTGCGTTCTCCAAGGTCATAGCTTCCTTCATCCTTCTTTCTCATGCGATACACCAACAGCAGGATAAGAAAAATTGCAAAGAGAAAGCCAATAACTCCACCAGCAATGACAGCTGAAACAATCAAAAGGAAGATGACTTTAGAAGAGATTCAAGGGTTGCAGACGTTAGCTTTATTGTCAAGCCCAATCTACTTACACTTATATAAAAGGCTTAATTTGAAAACGCCAATTAAAAAAAAACAAAACAAAACTGGAATCAATGAAGCAACCTGGTAACTATGCAAATCTCAAACTCCTCAGGAAGGTACAGTAATTTCTTTGGTTAGTGTTAACAATACCACCCAAAAACCTCAGTAAGAAAAATCTGGCCTTGATCTTAACTCATTCCATACTTGAAAACTACTTTTGTCTTTTCAGAACTCACATTTCATATTCTAATTTTCTAATTGCTTTTTTCAACACAAAACAGTGTAATTGACTTAACATTTTAAAGAGTATATATGAAAAAAGCATGCAAATGTATTTCTATTCTTGGACTTGAGACTATCAAATGTTCCTAAATCTTGAAAATTTTCCCCTTTAAAATATGTGCACTTCCATCCAATTAAGTTAAAATAGAAATAACGTTCTTAACACCTTGGGCAGTACATATGTGAACTGCCTTCCCCCTAAAGAACTTTTCCTTCTCTTTATTTTGAAATGTGGAACACCTTCGAGCAAGACTGATGGATCTTCACACTCTGCCATCTCTCTACATCCAGTTGTTCTGGATCAATTCAGATGTTAACTTTCCCTCTTTTAGGCTACCTCCCATCCCCTGCACGATGGCTGGTGAAGGGGTAGGTTGAGGGAGCTGGTGGACAATAAAGACAATGTTTGCTGAGCCTCTTGCTTCTCGCTGTAGAAGCAAGCATCCACAAGACTGCTTTCAGCAGAAAGGTGACAGCAAGCTTTGCTGCACTTTTGAATATCACTTAGACTAACAGAAACCTATGCAGGCACCATCCCACCTGACACCCACCAGGATACTCACCTGCTAGGACTTCTGTCCGTTTAAACAGACTGTCTGAGTGTTTCTCAGTATACACATTTGTATCCTCTTCAGATGGGTCCATTTTCCTTTCTGAGTCAGAGAGGTGAACTTTCTCTTTATCAGTTTCTTCAGGTGACTGGTATGGGAAACAGGGAAATATTATACTGATTTAAGAAAATGTGCTGGAAAGAAGAAATAATGAATATATTCCAAAATTCCTTTTTTTTTTTTTTCCAAAGAATGAGTTTAGGAAACAGTTGAAATAATCAATTGTGTGATGTTTATAGCAATGGGTGAGTGTCATGATGGACCCATGTAGTTCATGGTTTTGCATAACACCCATCGCATGATCAGGCAAGTCAGAGAGCTAGTGAGTTCATAATAATCCTAAGGACATGGTGAGGTTGTTTTAGTGGACATTTCCTAAGATCTCTACTTTCTCACCACTCTTCTACCTTCGGGTCACCATCTCCCTCCGACTGCTCTAACCCAACAGCACTGCCCCAGTTCTCCTTACTCCTTCACTTCTCAACTACACAGGGCACGACGACAACAGCTCCCTTTCAGATATTCTCTCACGCCTGACTGGGCTTTTCCTGTCCCCACTCTGTGGGGAGCAACCCCCAAGCCTTACTCCTAATGCTTCCCCCTAGTCATATCACCTTCAGCAAACCCTGGACCAGGACTTCCGGGGACTTGGGTTGTGCAAGTAGCTCCTCCCTGATCATATCATACTTCTTTTCTCCACCTAGATTTCCTGACCTGTCTAATGAACGACACTCACAGGGTCTCAGACACTGCACAATGCTCAAGTAGAAATCTATGGGAATACCTCTCACAGCCGCCATCTCTAGTCAGCATTATTCCCAACAAGTCAGCAGCCTACAGGACATTAACTGTTGGCTGTACCACCTTTAACTCTACTGGTCAAGTCTAAGTAGTAATTAATTCACTGCTGAATCGGATCAGCCTCCTTTTCTATTCCCATTAATGGCGCTGTATTTTGGGGTGTTCCCAAGTTATCTATTTCGACACATTTCTTATCATATGTTATCCATGTCACAGCACTGTCAATTGGCCTCCATCTTGCTCTCACATTAACTTCTTCCCTTGGGGTCCCATTTCCACAGCTTTGTTAAGGTGGCCAGCACATCACAGCCCAGCTCCCATCCTGCATCGACCTCAGAACTGCACGTGTTGGGTAGCTTCCAGTCCTCACCCAATCCACCACTTACTCCCAGTAGAAAACCCTGTGAGGCCATTTCCACCACCTCTTCATCATCAAAAAGGATTCTTAACATCTGTGCTGTAGTTCAGTGGTCCCCAGGCTTTCCATGAAAAAAATACAGGCCTCCTACCAGAGGTTCCATTTCAATTGGTCTGACTTCAGGTCACCATCTCCCTCTGACTGCTCCAATCCAACAGCACTGTCCCAATTCTCCTTACTCCTTCACTTCTGAGCTATACAGGGCACTATGTAACCAATGCCACTATGTAGCTGGCATTGATTTTTATTGCTATTTAAGTTCTCCAGACAATTCTATAGTTTAAGAACCAGTGGGTTAGAGAAGTCCCATTCAAAGGAGTTGTTCATTCTCTAACAGTCTGAAGTTCTTGTCAGCCAACATCACTGATGAAAACACTGTCAACTTCATTGAGGTTTAAAGACTAAATGTGGCTGGGTAGGGAGCCCGAGGTGAGAGGATCATTCGAGACCAACCTGGGCAACATGCTCAGACCTTGTCTCTACAAAAACATTTTTTAAATTAGCCAGGCATGGTGCTGTGTACCTGTGGAGGATCTCTTGATCCCAGGAGTTGGAGGCTGGGGTGAGCTATAATTGTGCCACTGCATTCCAGCCTGAGTGACAGAGTGAGACCCTGTCTCAAAAAAAAAAAAAAAAAAAAAAAAAGACTGCAGACAATAATCCTCAGCTCTACTACTCTTCATAAGTTCCTGAGAGCTTCCTACCATTTTCATTAGGATCCACAGAGTCTAACATACCATGGCTCAGCAAAGCAACTGATTGCTTTCTGAAGGCCAGAGTTCATCCAAAATGGCGGCCTGCTAGTTAAGTCTAGAGGCTTAAAGAGTGTAAGAAGAAAAGACCTCACCTTCTTGGGCTGTGCAAGTAGCTCCTGTGGGACCCTGACCACATCATACTTCTTTTCTGCACCTTAAGGCCACCCTCATTGCTAGGAAGGACCATAAGCTAGACCAGGTGGATCCATTTGTACTCTAGGGTATGTAAGATTAGTAGGTCCCTGTCTCAGTCAGCAGAATGCTAGGCTTCCACTGAAGGTGGTACATAATAAAGTACAATAAAGAGTAATTGTCATTCTCAAGTTGCAAGAAACTTTGTACTATCTAAACCTCAACCTGCTATGCTTTACAAAAAGCAGAGGCCATAGAAAAACGTTCCTTTCACTGGTACACTATATGCATTGAAAAGGTCACGGTCCTCTCTATTACTATGAGAGAAGAAAATATGATAGGCCTTCCCAGGCCTTTGGGTACCAAAGTAAAGCAGAAGAGAGCAGCTCATTGGCAGTATTTTTCCTGAATTTTTTCTATTCTTCTCATGAAAAGCCCATCATTAATTGGCTGCCTGGTGGAAGGACGGACAACAGATCAAAGAATGGATTATCTGGGTTCTAGTCTAGAAACCTTTTCACTGCTCATTAGTACTGCTTTACTATCACAGGTTAGAAAAGGGAAGAGAAATCTCAAATAGGTGAATACTCAGGTTTGTGACTAAGGAGAGAGGTAAACAAGTTCTGGTGAGAAATGAAATGGACATAAGTAGTCACTGTAATATGAGAGACTGAGTTTAATTTATCCATATCCATATCATCTTTGTTCCATTATTATTACAAATCATATGGCTTCACCATGGGATTTTTGAGTCCCTAAAGTCATTTAAGAGAGTTGATCTTTTCAGTTTCCTCTGACTCAGCTTCTGATCCGGCAGGCTGAACAAAGCGTGCAATTCAGGGATCTGAGAGTATGGGAACTGAAGGGCTCCACATAACTGGAGCCGCCCTGCAGCTGGAGGTGCACAAGCCTCAAGCGGCTCTGGGTGGAAAATTCATTTTTTAAGTCAAAATGTTTTATCGTATGGAAGCAGAGGCTTGACTAAGAAGAAACCATTTTGTAATATGGAACTAATCTGAAATACCTTAACTCTTGTCTGAATATATGTGCAAAATCAATCTGCAAAAAGGCAGCAGGGATGATTAAATGAGGCCAAGTAAAGATCTGCCACATCCATGTCTGGTTGTTTGGATGCCATGGAAATGGAACAGAAGTAAAAGCTTATGAGTGATGCTCTGCTCAAACAAATAATGAGATTCCTTTTTTTTGCATTTTAGTCACTTAAATTTATAACAAACTAGAGAGGATATCTGTAACAGTGACATTAATGCCACTGTGAGACCGATTCAAAAGCAAAATCTACACTAATGGTATCCTACAGGCAATGTTCAATTCGGCTGTACCACATAAAGACCAAAATAAAAAATTTAATCATTATTATTCATGTTATTCATGATCAATATTATCATTATCAGTGCTGCGAACAGTGTTCGACACATAATGAATAGCACTCAATAAATCTCCCATAAATGGATGAATTTTTATTATTACTATATTGAACACAAATGATAGTAAGAATATAAATGTATTAAAATAGTTTGGGCTCTTTAATTTTTAAGTTCACCTGCCAAAGTTCTATATTTTTTATCTCGATCCGATACAATTACTTCCTTAAAACCAATTTTTAAAAACTTAAATTAGTGGTCAATTCATTGTTGTTAACAAACCAGAACTCTATGTCAAATTAAGTCTTGCTTAGGAAACAACTCTCTATCACTACAAGCCAAAACTCACCCAGGAGAGTTTCTTCCCTCAAGCTAGTGAGTCCTAATTGTCTCTGACTTCAACAGATTTAGTGAAGAGAAGTGGTCAAATAAAAATGTGGTAAGAGCAAAATGCATATTTAGTAGATAGTAGATAACTGTGCCACATACACTTTGAGGCATTCAGTCATCCTACCACCAACTGCACCTACACTTTTCATTTCTCCCTTTCTTTTTTTGTTTCATTCACTCAACTGATACATTGATACAGTAGCTTCTATGCAGGGATCCAGCATACGCCAGGTGAGTTGCTTTCAGTTCTCATAGGGCTCTCTACTGCCTTCCTACCGCCTGGCCTATGAAGTCTACCACTAACAGTAATTGACTCTTCTTGGTCCTACAGAGAGCACTTCAATTTGGACAGGGCTGGCTTCCTGGCTATTTCACATCTGCAGAAACCCGTCCAGCTGTGCCATTCACCATTCCAGTCACACGCACTGGGAGGATGGAGGAAGAGGAGGAAGAACAAAGGTACTCTGGGGCAAGGGTAAGGAAAGCCCACATGCATTCCTGCCTAAAGAAGGGATGATTCTTACTCTAAGGAAGGCCTGTCGCCACCTTCATCAAACAGCCTTCCATATCCATATCCTGTCTGCTGCTAAAGCTTGGCAGCATCTCATTTCTAATCAACAGATGGGTGAGCTCCAAAAGGGGATGCTTGTGCTTCTGAGTTTTCGTAAGCCGTATGTTACCCCCACACTGACTGCAAAGTCTACCACTACAGTTATTACACATGCTCATTTGGTGAACTGGCTTGGTCTCTTCTGCTCCACCAAATTCAGTTAATGCTTACAGAATGGTGACTATGTCTCAGGTGCCATGCTACATGCACTCACATTTCATCTTCTTCACAGCCCATAGGAAATGGGTTCAGAAGCTAAGAAACGTGACTGGATCCAGGATTTGAAACATAGATCTTTGCCAGACTTTAATATGCATGTTCTAACTTCAGTGGGTTACCTATTAGTGGATGGTCAGCTAACTACAATATTAATGAGGTCAAAATCACAAGTTCCAAGTTTTCATTAGCTGGTCACTTTACTCAGGTCTAATGCCAAAGTTCTTATTCTGAATAAGTCAGCTCTCAAAATGAATATATACAGATGTACCCAAGTTCATCAACATCAAGAGAGATCAAGGATTACATACTACTGATGACAGGCCTAAGAAGACTGAGAAATGACTTAGTGAGACTAGGACCATCTCAAGATGTGACCTAGAGTCTTCTAATTACGTAACCTACAAACCAGGAAACCAAAGAAACGGGGCTTTACTTCTTAACTGGGCTTCAGATGTTCCTTAAGAAGGAGGGCCATGTGAAAAATAGTTGTATATAATTTGAGCCAGGATGACAGAAATTATACGTGGGTAAATGCCAAAGTGATCAAAAAGCGTAAGGAAGAGCCATTTATAATACCAACATTAAGACCATTTGTCCTTATACAATTTTAAGTGGGGCCTTTTAAAAGAACTGTTGTGTACATAGTTCATGATGGGAGCTCCAAAAAAGAAGAAAATAATAAAAAAGGGACTGTGTGTACAGTCAGTAAAGTGGAGCATTTATAATAACCTGTTAATGCAATGCAATGGAAAATAGAACACACCTTTGTCTGAGCAGGTATCTTGTTCTGTATATTCAGCGTCGTGGTTTCCACTTTTGGAGCAGCACTAGTGAACGGTATCTTTGGAAGTGGTCGAGATGTTGTCAGCTCTGGACTCTCTACATCCTCATCAGCTCCTGGAAAAGTAAGTGAAGATGAACTGAGCATGGCAAATATGACACAGATGTCTCCATTATCAGGCACTATTGCCTGAGGTGGACACTGACAGAATCACGTTCTTTCAAAATGCTGGCTCCTTAAAACTTCAGCACAAAGCTTCCTGTGGTCTTCATCAGGATGAAGAAGTGATTTCAAAGGTGCCTGTGGGTAGTCTAGCAGGTTTTTCCTTAATAATATTATCCTCAACACTCAAGCAGCAGTTCTTTCACTTGCATGTTCCTTCTCTCCCTGCTTGACAAGATTTTTTCCCATCTACACTGAAACATGTTCCAAATAGCAATACAACAGGCTGGGCGCGGTGGCTCACGCCTGTAATTTCAGCACTTTGGAAGGGGGAGGAGAGCAGATCACGAGGTCAGGAGATCAAGACCAGCCTGGCCTACGTGGTGAGACCCCCGTCTCTACTAAAATTCAAAATTTAGCTGGGCATGGTGGTGCACGCCTGTAATCCCAGCTACTCAAGGGGCTGAGGCAGGAGAATCACTTGAACCCGGGAGACGGAGGTTGCAGTGTGCAGAGGTCACGCCACTGCATTCCAGCCTGGGTGACAGGGTGAGACTCTGCCTCAAAAGAAAAAAAAAAAAACTCACAACAAAACAAAATACAAAACAGGAAAACTCTCCTATGGCTGACTCTTTATTTCATGTGAGTTCCTGCCCACTCTCCTGGGTTTTTGTTTTGTTTTGTTTTGTTTTGTTTTGTTTTGTTTTGAGATGGAGTCTCGCCCTGTCGCCAGGCTCGATAGAGTGCAGTGGTACAATCTCGGCTCACTGCAACCTCTGCCTCCCAGGTTCAAACGGTTCTCCTGCCTCAGCCTCCCGAGTAGCTGGGACTACGGGTACATGCTATCACACTCAGTTAATTTTTTGTATTTTTAGAGAGACAGGGTTTCACCATGTTGGCCAGGATGGTCTCCATCTCTTGACCTTGTGATCCACCTGCTTCAATTTCCCAAAGTTCTGGGATTACAGGCGTAAGCCACCGTGCCTGGCTCTCTCCTGGTTTCACAGGCAGATTTTTTCCAATGGGGGTGGATACTCACTAGCTCTCGTCCTCACCATCTTCTCCACTCTGCATTCTACTCCCTCCAGGAGCATTTTCCCTGTCATCACTATTAATACTGTTTTGTTAAGGTCACCAGTATCCACAGCACCCAATGGCACTTCTCAGACTCGCCTTCCTCTAGGAGAACTTCCTAGCACTACTGCACATTGTCAAGTGCCATCTGCTTCCTGACAAATCCTATTTCTTTGGGTTCCTACAAGTTCTTGGCTTCCCCCTCAGCTCTCTGGCTATTCTAAGTCTCCTTTGCTGGTTTATCCTCCTCTACCTGAACATCAAATATCAAAGAGTATCTGAAGGTCTGTCCCTAGGCCTCTTCTTACTCTATACTTTCTCCCTCATCCATGTGCACAATGTCAATAAACGTCAATACATGAGCTAAGCACAGATGATACCTAAATTTACATCATCGGCTTTTACCACCCCTCTCAAAGTCAGACTCATATCCAGTGGCCTTCCTAGCATTTTCACTTGAATGACTCAAAGGTACAACACACCTCTGAACGTGTCCAAACCAGAACTTACGGTCCCTATGTCTTCTCCCCGTGTGACCTTGCAGTGACTGAAACCCTCTGTTCCTATACACCAAAATTCTGACTTCCTCTTCCTTACCTTGTTTGTGAATCCATTACCCAGTCCTATCAATCTTATCTTATTATCCTTCCACTCTTAACACCTTTCTACAGTTCCAGGGCCACCACTGCAATCCAAGCCACTATGACCTTTCCACGAACCACTGTACCTGCCTTCTCCCTAATAGGCCCCTGAGTGCCTAACACAGTGTCTCAGACATAACGAGCTCTGATCTGGTATTTGTTCAACAAGTGACTTTCTACCTGAGCATGACTTTTGTTTGCTGTTGTTGCCTTTTCACTAGAATAGCATTTGAGAATTTCTGACATTCAAATACAAATTCCTTTCAAGTTGATCATTTGTCAAATTTGTAACAACTCAAACAAACTCCAACTCTGTAACTCAAACTAACCAGGCTTCCTCAAACAATGAATGACAAATACCTCTAAATTCCTCAAACAAAAGAAAATGGGTATTTTCCACAGAATCATATCAATGCAATAAGCAGGTGGGAAAACAACAGGTAACATGCTGGAAATACGTGCGATGATTATGGTTCATTTCTTTCATTTTCTTTGCTTGCTCTGTCACCCAGGCCAGAGTGCAGGGGTGCGATCATGGCTCACTGTGGCTTCAAACTTGTGGGCTCAAGCAATGCTCTCACCTCAGCCTCCTGAGTAGCTGGAGCTAAATATATGTGCCACTGTGCCCAGCTAATATTAAAAAAAAATTATTACTTTTTTTTTTTCTGTAGAGACGGGGTCTCAACTATGTTGCCAGGTTGGTCTCGAGCTCCTGAGCTCAAGGGATCCTCCTGCCTGGGTCTCCCAAAGTATTGAGATTTTAGGTATGAGGCACTGTGCCTGGCTCCTGGCTGGTTCATTTCTTAATTAATCAACTGTCTCCTTTAATTTCAAAACATATATATTCATTACTATACAGAAGAAATGGCAGGGCATGTTGGAATAAATACAGGGTTTGGTATTAAAAAAGCAAACAAACCTAGTACTGGTTCTGGCATTTATTAGCTCTGTACTCTTAGGCAAGCAATACTTGAGTCTTGGTTTCTTCATCTGTAAAATGGGGCTAATAATAACTAACCCATGAAGGTACATATATATCACAAATACGTATCTCACAAACACGATACATATTTAAAGCATTCTACATAAACTGTTATGTAAATAGAGGTCATTAATAATGATGGGTCCAGAAATATAATGCTGTTATCTATCAACATTTTATATATAATATGCTTAATTCATTCCTATAATGAATCATTTTCTTACAAAGAATAAAACTTCAATGAGAAATGAAAAATTTCAACCCAGGGCTTTTAAAGACCCCCTTGTTTCACAGGAATTACCAAGATGAGTCATCAATCTAGAAGAGGGATGAATCTGTATGAGGGAAGAGATTTGTAAAATAGTAAATCCCCTTAAGCTGGCACTTTCAAAGTTAGAGACAGGGCCAGGCACAGTGGCTCACGCCTGTAATCCCAGCACTTTGGGAGGCCGAGGCCAGCAGATCATGAGGTCAGGAGATCAAGACCATCCTGGCTAACACGGTGAAACCCCATCTCTACTAAAAATACAAAGAATTAGCCAGGTGTGGTGGCGGGCACCTATAGTCCCAGCTATGGGAGGCTGAGGCAGGATAACTGCTTGAACCCGGGAGGAGGAGGTTGCAGTGAGTTGGGATCCTACCAGTGCACTCCAGCCTGGGGGACAGAGTGAGGCTCCGTCTCAAAAAAAAAAAAAAAAAAAAAAAAAAAAGGTAGAGACACATGGGCAATCTGTCTCAGATGGCTCTTCTGCTTTCGGTATCTTTATTAAAAACATTAACTCTTTTGTTTGAACCAGAAATCTGGGAGCCCCACTGAATACCTCCTCCTTCAGGTCCCACTGTTCTCCCTGTCTGAAGTAGACTACTCCAAGGCCTATTTCCACCTGGGAAACTCCAGATCACACTATCAAGTACAGCATCAATATCACTCCCTCTCTGAAGCCTTCCTTGATCTCTCTATCAGGGCACTGTTTCTGTCTCTATGTTCCTATGCTCACTCTCTTATTTTTTTTTTTGTTATTTTTTATTTACTTTGAGAAGAAATTTCACTCGTCGCCCAGACTGGAGTGCAATGGCGCAATCACAGCTCACTACAACCTCTGCCTCCCGGGTTCAAGTGATTCTCCTGACTCAGCCTCCCAAGTAGCTGGGATTATAGGCATGCGCCACCACGCCTGGCTGATTTTTGTATTTTTAGTAGAGATGGGGTTTTGCAATGTCAGGCTGGTCTCGAACTCCTGACCTCAAGTGATCCACCCACCTCAGCCTCCCAAAGTGCTGGGATTACAGGCGTGACCCACCACACCCAGCTTTATTTTCTTTTTTAAAACAACATTTTCTTTTACTTATGGTATGAATGTGTCTCCCCAAAATCCATGTGTTAAAACCTAATCTCCAATGCAACAGTATTAAGAAGAGGGACTTTAGGAGGTGAGCAGGTCATGGCGGCAGGGCCCTCATGGAATGGAATTAGTGCCCTTTTGAAAGAGGCTTGAGGGACACTGTCCCCTTTGCCATGTGAGAAAGCAGCAAGAAGGCACCACCTAAAAAGTAGAGAGAAAGCCCTCACCAGACAGCAAATCTGCTGTGTCTTGATCTTTGACTTCCCAGCCTCCAGAACTGAGACCAATAAATTTATAAATTACTCAAAGTATTTTGTTATAGCAACCTGAATGGACTATGACAACTTATAAAATAATACTTTTCAAATACATTTGCAAGTATGAATTTGGAAACACAGAAATACATAAAGGAATAAATAAAATTATCCTATCACCAGAGAAAACATTGTTAGATTTTATTTACTGAAGTGTCCCTAGAACCTAGAATGGTGCCTGCTCCCCCACGTACTGAGTGATTAAGAAATACTTCCTCAATGAATGAATACCCTCTATGTCTTCTCACCTTCTAAATGAGCTTTTCATTTTTGACATGACAGTCCCACACTGTAAGAACTCTTGTGTCTCAGAACGTTCCTGTTTCATAGTATCCTGTTTTTGTGCCATTGTTCGAACATCTGCTTTTCTCTCTGAAATTACTATGTTTTTCTGTAAATTTTCTTCTTCCTGGAAGTGGCTGTCCTCTCCCAATTTGGGGGTTTCTCTTTCTCTCATGCTACAAGTTTTTCCTAAATGTCTCGGGAGCCTTGGTTGCCTGTTTATATTGAAGAGGCAAACACTGAAAAGTGGACTAGAAGCTTTGAGCACACAGGAGAGGTGTGTCAAATGTGGGCATCATCCCCTTGACTGAAATTTTTCACTTCTCATTGCAGTTTTATTATTTGTAATACAGAGCTGTATGTTTCACTGGAGAGCTCCCATGCCACTCTCTTTGAATTGGTCCAGCTTCCCGGAGGGGAGCCTCTCAGTCCCCTACCCAGAGGGTAAAAGGACAGACTGCCAGTGTTCTGAAAACTGACTGGGAGAAGACAAGACAACTGGGGATCACACCACATTAAATTATTCTTAATCTAAGAACTTCTTCTCTCTGTTTTACATAAGGTACCCCCGGCCCCATCTGTTCCTGAAATACCCCCGGGTCCTATTTTATCCTCTCCAGATAATGAATCCCCAGGTTTCCCTCTGAGGTCAGGGAACATGAGCCCCTTTGCTGCATGACAGAGGAAAGGAATCAGGGGATCTACTTGCTTCTTAAATAGACTTCCAGCCAATCATCCTGAGTTGAACACCACTCTCACCCTCCACTGAATGCCACCGATTCCCAGATCCCAAGAGAGTAAGTCTGCTGTGTTAACTGGGTTGCTTCTTAGCTCTCGCCACTGCTAACGAACTCGGCCTTCTGAAGCCTGCCAAGTCTGTCCCCACTAGCTCATCTTCTTCCCAGCTTTCAAAACTTCCTGGCTTTTGTTCCCTTCACTGTTTTGTTTGTCCTTATCGGTTCACGCCCAATTCTTTCATTGTCGATTTAGTTGCATACTGACAGGTATGACAGTAGCGTTCAATCTGCCATCTTTAACCAAAGGTCTATATTTTAACTCTTACATTTTAGTTATACAGCCCTTTCCTATACTATGTCACCCCTCACCAGGTATCACAATGATTATTTCTCATGTTTGTATTTCTTTCCTTAGACTCTTGGTCCCCTACGGACAGAGACCAAGTCTTTCTTATCTCTGTGCCCCAAGAGCATGGCACAGTGTGTGGCACACAGCAAATGCCTATGAAGGGCTTCCTGCTTGCTAATGCCCATACTTGAGCCCACATATAGAATGTAGTCCTATCTCCTTGCCCAGGAAGTCCCCTCTGGGCCTTCAGTCATCTCTTCCAATCCACTTGCTTTTCTACCGGATAGTTGGATGGTAGAAGGGACAGATGGTACACTGGTCAAACCCCGGGGTATTTTTAAGCTGGAACCGGGTAATTCTAGAAGGGGTTTATGACACAAGGAGGCAGCACAGCAAAGGAATGAAAGAAAACACACTCTCACGCCCAACTCCCTCGCTTTCTCACTATCCCAGCTCCATTGCCTTCTTACAGTGTGACCTGAGGCAAGTGAATCTCTCTGTGCCTCAGGTTTTCTTGTGGGAATAATGGAAATACTAATAGAATCTATCCTTTCAGAGATGTTATAGGGATTAGAGCAGTTCCTGACACACAGTTAAGAGCCTCACAAATTTTAGTTACAAGTACTGCTGCTTCATGCTGAAAAACACCACTCCCAGTTCAGTGTAATGTGGTTTCCAAAGTTAAGAATGAAGTTCTTTCATTTCTTCACAGCAGTGATCTGCCTAAGGCTAGGGCCACAGCACAAGCAGTGTGGGCCCATGTTTAAGCCTCAGCTTGATCTAACTCATCAGTGGGTTTAGGATTTCAAATGACCCACCCTAACTCTCTTTTACTTGGATGGGGGCTGGGAGTCTGTAGAGGTTGGCAAAGTTATTTTGTTGATTTGCGAAGACTGTCTTTAAGTTTAATTTAAAGAAAACTTACTTTAAGCGTACTGTTTTCTTTAAATTAAACTTAAGGTCAACCTTAGCGAATCAGCAAAATGACTTCGCCAACCTGTATACCCACCTAACAACTCTTGGATTCTAAGATCTGTGAAGTAGGAACAAAAAAGGTCCATAGTTATTATTTCCTGGGACATATTGAAGATGACAGTTACAAAGCACTTTTAAGGTGCTAAAAAAAAGAGGTGCCATGAGTGAAAGGTATTTATAGAGTTGTGGGCTATGAAGAACAACTCTTTTCACACTCATTCTGCGTGTGTGATATATATCACTCTCCCAAGAAAAACTAGAGTTATTTTTACATTAAGATTGCATTGTAAGCTCATTGTTACTAGGTCAGCAACCACCTCTCTTGTCTTTCTCAGACTTTCTGCTTTTCAACTTAAAACATTCACTCTTACATGGCTAGATTTCTACCAAAGACACAACTGATTTTAATTTGTTCTGGGTAGCCCAGCTCAATCTGATCGCAAAAGTTATACTGAACACAGATGTCTAACCATCTGTTGAATCTGTTATAAAAAAACCCTAAAGCAAAAAAGGTCTGGATAAGTCTTACCCACCATGCTGCTGACCACAAATTTCTGACTTGACTATTAATTAAGTATGTGGAAAGCTCTTCCCTTTTTTGAGCTTCTTGGGGGTTGATATAACTTTGCTGTGTCCCCACCCAAATCTCATCTTAAACTGTAGTTCCCATAATCCCCACATGTTATGGGAGGGAGCTGGTGGGAGATCACTGACTCATGGGAGCAGTTACCCTCATGCTGTTCTCATGACAGTGAGTTCTCACTACATCTGATGGTTTCATAAGGGGCTTATCCCCTCTTCACTCATACTTCTTCTCTCTGTTGCCACCATGTGAAGATGTACATGTTTGTTTCTCCTTCTGTCATGACTGTAAGTTTCCTGAGACCTCCCCAGGCAGGCTGAACTATGAGTCAATTAAACCTCTTTTCTTTTATAAATTACCCAGTCCCTGTGTTGTTAGCAGGGTGAGAATGAATTCATACAGGGGCCATACCAAGAACAGGGGAAACATTCATCGATTATGGTAGATTGCAAATGTGACCAGAATCCCTTAATCCTCCTTGTACATACATATCCTCTGCAAATGTGACTTCATGAATCCTTTCACTAAGAGGTAGAGTCTGTTCTGGCCTTCTGACTTGCTTCAACCAGTAAAATGTAGTAAAAGTGATGCTGAGCCAAGTTCTAAGGCCTGGCTGCAAGAGGCTTTGCACACTTCTACTTGCTGTTTCTGTGAAAAAATGGCTTGCCTACTAGAGAATGAGAGACCACACGAACTGGACCCAAGTCTGCTCAGCTGCCCCAGAGATATGAGTACCCAAAAGCTACAAACCTAATCTAAAGCTGTACACTCAACCGGCAGCTGACCACTGACATGTGAGGGAGCCCAGCCCACCCAGCCTACATCACCAACCTACAGAATAATGAGTTAAATGAATGACTGTTACTTTAAGCCACCAAGTTTTGGGGTGGTTTATTATATAGCCTTAGAGTAGTAATGGATTACTATTAATAATATTCTAAGGAATCTGAGGATGTCAGTACATAATCATTTTACTTGACTGCTGCATTTTCCTCCTACAATACCCTAGGAATAAAAAAGTGTAACTCTTGGTCTCATCTACAATTTTTAACATAGGGTAGGTGGGTTTATGAAACCAGTGTTTGAGGGATTTCTTGAAGGGTGGTTTCCATGACATCACCCTGAAAGTCTGAATAATAAGATTAAAAGCTACTGTTGACAGAGCACTATGTGCCAAGTCCCCAAATCTAAGAGCTTTAGATGTGTCAACTCCCTTTTAATCCTCACAATTCTATGGTAAGGACCACTGTTACTTTCCATTTTATAAAGGAGGAAACTGAGGCTCAGCAAATAAATTCTCAAGATCTCACAGCGCAAGCGGCAGAGCGAGCTAGAATTAGCAACCAGGCCCTTTGATTCCAAAGACCATGCCCTTAACCACTGTGCATCCCGCCTGTCTCCTTGAAGTAAGCGCAGTAAAATGTGTGTGTGTGCATGCCTGGAGAATGAGGTCCGGTGTTTAGCAGCAGCCACCTTACCCGAGCCAGATGCAGAAGCATAGTCGTCATCATCAATAGGATACACTCCTGAAGCTTCTTCAATGGAGCTGTTGTCAAGGTACATGTCTTTATCGGATGTCAGCTCTGCTCTCTGAGAAAGGAAAGACAAGGGAGTCAGGTTGATGAGAGATTAAGAAACACACTTGTGTATTTCATTGTTCAGGTACATACTGCAGTGACCACCCCCTCCCACTCCCATGGTCCTCTGAATCCACACCTCTGGCCACAGTTTTCCTCAGGCACCGTGACAACTTACAGCAATTTGAGGGGTGAGCACGGATTAATGCCTGCAAGGGAAACCTACACAGCTTAAACCAGTAGAATGAAAACAGTTCAGAGATCTAAACTCCTATCTTTGGCTTATTTTGTTGTATTCCACTAAACTTACCTGACTTTCAGCCATCCCAATGCTAGTTATAAGCCATCTTGGGCATTCTCTTTGTCACTCCCTTACTGGAAAGGGAACGAAACACTTAGGACTTTCTTGGGGATGTATGCAAAGGTATTACGGCTTAGCTTAGGCTAAATAATCACCCAGGGATCCATCAAATCCTACCAGTGCTTGCAGGCCTGGCAATGCTCAGAACTTCACCGCTACAGATGAGAGATCCCCAGTCACATGGGTCCTCGGGCCATGCAGGCCTTTCTACCCCAGCCCAGACCTGTGCTGAGGCCAGGCACAGTGCCCGGAGAGGAGCAGTGCCTTTGAGGCTCACCCGACAGGGAGAAAGCCCACTGCACGCCTGCTTCTAGGGCTCATGGGCTTAGCACAGCCTTAATGACAAATACAGATAAACCCACATGAGCATTCTTTTTCTGTTACTGGCAACTGGTAATAGCAAATCACACGCTTAATATGGAGAGGGATCAGTCACTAAGTATACCAGTTCCATAGCTTCTTAACTCTTCAGTAATAGTTTAGTATTAAAATTCTACCTAATCCTGCCAAAAGAAGAAATTGCATGAACTGGAGACAGAGTAGAGGTATAAGACTTTAAAAAATGGTTTTAGTAAATTGATATTTTACTACCATTATCTCACAAAAGCCCAGAAAAAATAAATAAATAAATAAAGCAGACAGGCAGCTTTTAAATAACTCTTGTTTGGAAACAGGCAACATTCATTATTGTTGTATTTTTAAAAATCATATAGAATGTTTGTTCTTAACAGAAATTATAAAATAATGTTTCCCTTACTACATTGGCTTTCATTACATTTAATCTTAAAACTTTCTCTTCTAGCAGTCCCCATGATTGGAACCTTCTTAAGAGGACAGGTCCAGCCCTCTGTAACAGTACCACTTTATTTTCTCGGGTTTCAGCGGTTGGCTAGCAAGGCTAAAGTATTTTAAACCTGAGCCCACATTCTCCACCAGGCCTCAGTGCCAACTGACAGCAAAGTACGGGAATCTTTTTTGTTTGAGCTATCACACTGGTGGATTCTGAGAACTGAAACCTTAGGGACTGGTGGTGTTCTAGTGGCCTGGACCACCCTGAGCCAAGAGTGTGCTGCAACTTTTCTATTAGAATGGTCAGAACTTAACTCTGCAATCTGACACCACCCTGTGTTACACTGGTTTCCAAGGCTATCACCATTCCAGATTGTAATTCCCAAAGCTTGTGAACTATGTCAGGAGCCCTGTGTTCTACAGCTCTATCATCAACTGCCTCCTCTTAGGTTCTCAGCTCCTTTAAAGGCAAGGCTTCCCTCCCCCAGTCACAGTGCCTAGCATATAGTAGGTGCTCAGCAAACACTGCTTGGGTTGAACCACTTTTTGTGCTCCCATGTAAAAGCCATTCTTAGTCCTGCTTGTCTTAAACTTTGTCCCATTTACTACCCCTGGAGAACCTCCTGGTTTCTTCTCTCAAATCCTGTCTACTATGAAACAGGCTGTGACTTCTCCACTCCTTATACAACTCCTAATTAGAAAGTACTATTTTAGGCCGGGCGCGGTGGCTCACTGTAATCCCAGACTTTGGGAGGCCGAGACGGGCGGATCACGAGGTCAGAGTTCGAACCATCTCCTGCTAACACGCGCGTGAACCCCGTTCTCTACTAAAAATACAAAAAAAGCTAGCCAGCGCGACGTGGCTGCGCCCTGTATCCCCATGCTACTTAGGAGGCTGAGCAAGGGAATGGCGGTAACCTGGGAGGCAGAGCTTGCAGTGGAGCTGAGATCTGGCCAATGCACTCCAGCCGGGCACAAGAGCAGACTGCCACGCTTTGCCTTCTCAAAAAAAAAAAAAAAAAAAAGGAAAGCACTATTTTAGGATTTTGTAGCCTATGAACAGTTTAAGACATAAACCCTCACTGTTACTTTTCATTGTTTCATGTGTATTTTTCTTGCCCCTCAGCAGAGTACAACTCATTGAAAGCAGGTTTTGAATGACCTGTGTGTGTTCTCTGTCCCTCTCAAAATGCATGGACACAAAATAAATATTTGACTGAGATTACTTAAATCAAATTGGCCTTGGACTGAGGTTTCAGAGTTACATGTCACAAGACCTCCAGGATCCTTGTAGTTTAAAGTCTCTCCATTTTAAGCCTAGGAGACCATCTGCCCCAAAACTCCCATAGCTTGCATTGCATCTATTTAAGTAACCTAGAGTCTTAAGAGTAAGCAAAATATTCCCTTTCCATATTAGAAACTTGCTTCCCTTTTCTTAACATCGAATGACTTTCATTTTCCTCTTGGCTCTGTCAGTGAAGTTTGATGTGGCAAGGAGAATACTGAGATACTTAATCCCTATGTGTAAATTGAATTTCAATTCACTAGACGACCCAGTTGTCTGGACTAACACATCTGTCACGCTACCAGGCAGATGGGCCAAAAATGTCTCCCAGAGAATTCTAGCCACCTCACCGTTCAACCACACTGGCAGGCTGACAAGCCAACTGACTTCCTGGGACAGCCGTCAGGCCTGTATTTCAACAAGACTTGGGGTGGAAGTCAGGGTGTGTCTAGAGAAGCTGGCTTGCCATCAGCCACTCAGTTACTTGGGGTCTACCGGGCTCCAGGGTGGTCTCTGGGCTGACCAGATGTTTAATGTGCTTAAAGGTAGCCAAAAGTGTGTTTCTCTATGATCCAGGGTGGTGAAAATAATTCTGACATCAAAGTTCTCTCCCACTCTGATTTCAGGAGCACCAAGAACACAGGAGAAATTACCAGTATCTTTCCATAAAGTCCAATTTAATATAAAGCAGGGCCCTTTTCACTCTGTAGCAGATAATGAATACCTTGATTGTCTTTCCCTTTAAAAAACAAAAAATAAAAACCCCTGCGCTCATGACAAATTCCTTTTATGAAGACTCCACGCTCTGTTCTGAAAGTGTTTCTGGAATGAACATGCCTAGGACGGGAAATGATTTATGCACCAATATTCCCTTAGGACAAGAAGACAAGCATCTCCTCGAGGCCATGAAAAGGGGTGATTCAAAACTATCGATTTTACACCTGGCAAAATGTGGTCTGCTTCACGGAGGAGAAAACCTCGGGACATACTCTGCACACACTCCCTTACTCAGTGGGACCCTGACGCTGGACAAAAGCAACTGGAAGGGAACACACAGAAGCACAGAAGTCCAGAGCTGCAGCCTGGCTGTAGGGTGTCATAACGAGGCTGTTTAATTTGGGACTGACCATCGTTGTGAGGCAGTGCCAATACTGTTGGCTAACAGGGTCCAGAGTATGAGCTGGGAGAAAAACAAAGCTGGTCTTTCAGACCTTTCCCTTTTGGCTGATGCAAGATGTGAATACAGGAGAGCAAAGGGAGGCTGTGGAAAGCAACAAGGTACAACCAAGAGGAAAATGTGCAGCAGACAGATAGAGGGTTCTGCGTAATGCCACGTTCAGCCAGGGAAACTGAAGCACTACACTGCCTCCACAGATGAAATTCCCAGAGGAGAACGCACATCCAATTCAGTTGTGTAAACCCACAATGCCGAGAAGGAAGGTAAGATACATACTTGTCTCCTATCTCCACCCCTTTGCCTCTGGCCCCCACAGCTCTGGCTAACTCATCATGTTGGGCCTGGACCTGGACTAAGGCCTCCTGACCTGGTCACTGCCCGTGTCTGTGTCTTTGAAGCCATTCCATGCAGAGAAACTGTTCTGGAACTCAAACATCATCGTATCACTCTCCTGCCTTTATTGGCTCCCTGCCACATAGAGGATGACATAAAAACTCCTTAGCTGGGCCTAGCACAGTGGCTCACGCCTGTAATCCCAGCACTTTGGGAGGCCAAGCTGTGTGGATCACCTGAGGTCAGGAGTTTGAGACCAGCCTGGCCAACATGGTGAAACTCCTTCTCTACCAAAAATTACAAAAATGAGCCGGGTGTAGTGGGATTACAGGTGGTGCCTGTAATCCCAGCTACTTGGGAGGCTGAGGCAGGAGAATCACTTGAACCTGGGAGGCAGAGACTGCAGTGAGCCGAG
The DNA here is from genome assembly GCF_001698545.2 of Rhinopithecus bieti. Taxonomy (NCBI): domain Eukaryota; kingdom Metazoa; phylum Chordata; class Mammalia; order Primates; family Cercopithecidae; genus Rhinopithecus; species Rhinopithecus bieti. The sequence continues at coordinate 1,008,556 of NW_016806225.1, read as the reverse complement.
ACTGCGCCACTGTACTCCAGGCCGGGAGACAGAGCAAGGAGACTCTGTCTCAAAAAACTAACAAACAAACAAACAAAAAACCAAAAGTCCTTAGCACAGAAGAAAGTTCTTTACCAAGTGGCCTCAGCTGCAGTTCTCGTGTCAGCTGCTGCTGCTTCCTCTGCCTAAACCCCAGGCACCAATACAAAAACACCAAGAAGAGATCTGGTGACACCAATTTCCTTCATATTATACCCCTAAGAGGAAAACTCCTTTAGGATGGAAAATTGAGGAAAGCGATGGTGATCTAGGCCTTCCACATTTGATGATAAAAATTTAGAGTTTAATAAAATGATTCAGCCCAAACTTCTATGGTAGTTGTATAAAAATGACAAGAACAAGCGTTAATTCAATACACAAAAGATCAAGTGTCCTGGAGTCTTGGATTTAGTCAGAAACATCACAAACCTGTCCGTTTTCTCAGCAAAGATAATTTGTAGGACAGCAACTGAACAAATCTATTTGTTTGATTTTTCTCTTGTAGATTTCTCAACCTACAATGAACAAATATCATGTTTCAAAACTGCCAGTGTGGAAATCTGTTATTTAGAAATTCAAGGCCTTGCTTGAAAAACACAATGCCTTACCCACTAAGCAGAGGTCCTCCACATGCTTTCAACCAGTGCGACCAACACAGTGGTCAAAATAATTAAAGCTCAAATTAGTAAATGTCAAATTTACTTTATGGTTTTAACTTGGGTTAACAACGAAAGCAGAAGGTAGAAAACTTAATTATGGACAACTCAGACTCCCAGATCCAACTTTCAGAAAATTAGCCTTTGAACATAAAAATAAAATATCGATGTGGCCTAATAATAATACATTTCCATATCACATCACAGACAACAAACACCTAGATGATGCCTCTGTTTTACGGTAAAGGCACATCCAACCCCAATTACGATTCAAATGTATATTAACTTTTATGATGATTACAAAGTGCCAAAAAGGTTATAACTGTGGCTTATCTTTCCATAGGTGACTCAGTAAACTATTTTATTACTAGCAACACACATTGTAAAGGAAATAATAATTAGCTAAAAATTTCTTTCACCCACACAGTCACTCAGAGATGATATACCTGTCCTTAAGCTAAACTTGCCAATTCTGGCTTATGTCCAGCCCAAAGGAACATATAATTTTAGAGCTTGACTGGACACTAGAGTCACCAAGATTACTGATTTATTTCAAAAATGAAGAAACAGAACACCAGAGTGGCAAAATAGCTCAAAAGTCCTCCGATCCTGCTGGTGGCCAAACTGGAGCCCAAAGCTCTTGACACCTAAGTGTGGGCTCCTGCTGCTGCACTGTAATGCCCCACAACATGAGTGACACCAGACCATTCAGCCTCGGGTTCAAAAGGATTAGCTGAGGCTGTTAGGTGTTTATTATGTGCCAGACATTTTGTGCTTAGCATTTTATAAGCATTGGCTCATCTAATCATCTCAACAATCTCCAGGGCCTACCCAGGGAATTGCTGCCTCAAGTCACACAGCCCGAGAAGTAGGGACTTGGGACCTCAAAATGTGTGTCACTGAGCGTGTTCAACATGCTGGCTACCTCGTCCCTCCCTTTTCCTGTGATTCACACATAATAATAATAAAGGACTGGGGAAGAACCACAATAAGGAGCAGTGTTGAACTTGGCTTAATTCAGCATTTTCAAACTTTGATCATGGAAATTCTCCCTCCAGAATACCGATTTAACATCTTTCAGAACTAGCATTCTTGACATCATAGATGGGGAAAAAAATTGCACTGAGAGTTCCGAGTTCTGGCTTAACAGTTACTTATCTGCCTAATGCCCCTCAAATTTCCTACATGGAAGATGCCTGGAGCCATGTACACCAATTGTCATTCATTAATTTTCAGTAATACCATTTCTAACAAGCAGGTGCTCCATGCAAACTAAACATGTAACAGAAGGAAAGGGCCCTTTGTTTACTGTGGGAAAAAGATACTCTTGTCCTTGAATATGTTAGATATGGCTGACTTACAAGCATACACTGTTGTCTTTACTAGCACTTACTTTAAGCGTTTGTTTACAGAGAACTATCTAGTATGTAGCAATTTCCTAGGCTTACCTTATTATCCTGTATATACATACAAACCATCCATGGAAAAAACCCAAAATCAAGAGTGAGGTCACACATGAAACAAAATTCTTAACTCCCCCTACATAAGAAATTCTTAAGAAAGGTCTTTAGGCTGGGTGCAGTGGCTCACACCTATAACCTCAGCACTTTGGGAGGCCAAGGCGGGCAGATCACCTAAGGTCAGGAGTTTGAGACCAGCCTGGCCAAGATGGTGAAACCCCCTCTCTACCTAAAATACAAAAAGTTAGCCAGGCATGGTAGCAGGTGCCTGTTATCCCAGCTGCTTGGGAAGCTGAGGCAGGAGAATCGCTTGAACCCAGGAGATGGAGGTTGCAGTGAGCCAAGATTGCGCCACAGCACTCTAGCCTAGGTGACAGAGCCAGACTCCATCTCGAAAACAAAACAGAAAAAAAGAAGGGTCTTTAGTTCCAAACTGCTTCAAACATCTTAGATAGTTCTTAATTCATTATACAGAAAGCTGAAGTCTCTTTAAGAAGCACTTCAACATCCCTTCCACAGAGCGGGAATGAATTCAAATGATTTACTCATGCATATTAGGAAAACAAACCCAAAGCCGAAAAAATAATCAGGTTACATGAAGGTAGAGCATGTAAGTCAGCCATATCTAACATATTCAAGGACAAGAGTATCTTTTTCCCACAGTAAACAAAGGGCCCTTTCCTTCTGTTACATGTTTAGTTTGCATGGAGCACCTGCTTGTTAGAAATGGTGTTACTAAAAATTAATGAATGACAATTGGTGTACGTGGCTCCTGGCGTCTTCCATGTAGCTTCACATTTGAGTGGAAAGGAGGCACAAGGATGCCTGGGCTAGTCATAAAGACGTCAAGTCATAGGCAACTTTAGAGAAATTCCTCTAGTTCCATGAAGCTTCTGAAATGACCCAAGGTCTGGGAGGTGACAGAATTCCTACTGTAATTATTCACAGTCCTTGAAGTCTGAACCACTCACTTGGAATGTGCCACTGATGTTGGCTGCTCCTGTTGGATGCCTCTTACAGACTGGGGCTCTTCTCACACCACGGAGAAAGTAAGTTCCTTGAAGACGCCCAAGACCCAGGCCTGAGCCTGATGCTTTGTGCGTCCTCTCCCTTGACTACCATTGTGTTCTAGGAACCAACATATGGTAAAGGCTCAACAGAGAGGAGAAGAAGTCCTTTTTTCAAAGGGGCTGAATCCAAGCTTTACGCCATTTGGTGAAAGGAAATCAGGCCCTTTAAAGAAACTACCTGGTTACCCCAACTGGGAAAACAGATTAATGTTCTCTTACATGGTCTCTTTTTTAAAAAGCTGGAATTCAGCCTTATTCTGTGAGGGGAGCTGCCAGAAAAGGTAAATGTGACCTTGGAAGAAACCCTGGGCTCATGAAGATGGTCTCCAATGAGCCAGGCATGGCTCTGGTCTTTGGAAAACATTTACATGGCTGAAAAGAGTATTAAAAAGTAACACCAAGTTAGGGTACTTAACTGTAGAAATTCTCCTCTTTGTTTAAAAAAAGAACTAAACTTGGTTCAGAGCAGTTAGATTTCCTAAGCCAACGAAGCGCCAAATAAAATCTCTGTTTCGTAAAATGCTCAGTGCAATAATCAGTATTAACCTCCCCCACCCCGCCCCCCAAAAAAACTCCTGCCAGAGGATTACTTGGCACATCTAAACTTGTAGTCATGATTCAATATAATCAATATCATTTTCAGAAAGAGGCCTTGCTGTATGTACATTGGGGCATCTGGTGCTGTAAAATGATTTTTCTTCCTACAGTGTTTGTTTATTGATTCTACAGAACAGTACCTGGCGCAATAAGTGGTTTGTTGGGTAAATTTAAAACAGCATCTCAGATATGATGATCCAGAAAGATCTCATATGCTTATTTAACTGAATGATGTCCCCTTCCCCTGTCCCCAAGCATCACGACACATAAAACAGGATGCACCCGCCCTCACCCTTCTCACTTCTCTTCAATCTAAAGCTTGGTAACAATGCGCAGCCCTGGGTACACACACTCGCTGAGTCTATGCTCACCTCCCAGTCATCACATCACTGGCATATCATTCTACAAACTCATGTCATCCAAACCCCTCAGGTGTTCCAAGCCATCATCTCATGACGAACCCTTAACTGAATAAAACCAGCTAAAAGGAATCTAAACCTTTGCACCCAAACTCTTGACACATTTCATACTTTTTAACCAAAATAATTACAGAGACAGCTAATTAAAAGCCAAATATCCCACCTGGAGAAATAGTCACATTATGCCCTTTTGTTGCTTTTGAATTTCAAAACACTTGCAATACGAAGTCCCATCAATACATTTTTTAAAAACATGCTTCATGAAACTGGTGTATTGCTTACACTAAAAACAAACAAACAAGAAATCTTCCTCCTCAGCTACAAGGATAAAAGGCAACTGGGGGAAAAAGCAAAGCAGAACACACTGACAATTCTTACTTCTGTTTGGGGTGACGGGTTCAGATTCCTGATCCAGAGAGAGAAGGGAAGCAACCTTTGTCTTGAATTAAATTTTCTGGCAACAACAGTAGGGATGTATGAGGCAATGTATACTAAAGCAACGCCTGGGACTTTGAGTGGGATTATGTTGAATATGCATGACACACAAAAGGAAAATGTTCATGACTTACAGATGTGCTCCGCATTGAGATTTCTTCCTTTTTTGGAATATCAAATAGAGGGAAGCAAGAGGTTTGCAGCCATGTTATTATAGGCATCGCCGCCTCTCCCCCTCCCAAACTAGAATATTCCAGTATTTATTTTGCTATCCATATGACCACAGTTTAGACTAGAGTAAAAATAGAAGCTGTGTGAGCCTAACCTGAAAAGCTCCAAGTGCTGTAGAGGGTCAGCATTAATAAATTCTAACTGAAGTAGTGAGATTCTGTTTCCTGGTGGAGTTTGGCAAGGGAAGGGGGGAAAAAGATATTTGGAATTTATTTCGTATTCAGAAGTGTTTTGTAAAAACTACCATAATGGAACAGAGTCCAAGTCAAGCACAGGAAGCCAACAGGCTCTGGTTTAGATTTAATAATTCACTTTAAGGGTTTTTCAACTGCTACAATTCTAGGCCCCAAGGCATAACCACATATATTCTCCTCCCTATACAGGGGCTGACAAAATGCCTCAGAAAGCTTATAGGACAGAAAAATGAGAAAGACCTTGGGGCAAAGGGCAGACCACACCTTTCCAGGCTTCAGCTCAGGTTGAAGAAAGCATCTGAGTTCTGAGACTTGCCACAGTCAATGGATAGAATTTCCAAGCAAGCCTGCGTTTCAGAGGTCTGAGCTAGAACTGAGTCTGAATGTCAATAGGAATATGGAACACACTGCTGCTGGCCTGTAAAAAGAAGCCTTGACTATTTAAAAGATGCCAAGTAACAGAAATTGGCACAGACAATTTGGAAATCACATTGGCAATGTGTTTTAAGAAGCTATGAAGCCAGGCGCGGTGGCTCAAGCCTGTAATCCCAGCACTTTGGGAGGCCGAGACGGGTGGATCACGAGGTCAGGAGATCGAGACCATCCTGGCTAACATGGTGAAACCCCATCTCTACTAAAAAATACAAAAAAAAAAAGAAGCTATGAAATCTTTTATACTATTTGACCAGATGTTTCTTCTCCCAGGAATTATCCTAATGAAATAAAAGTTAGGGTGTTTACTACTGCATTAAAGACAAATCAGGGAGACAATCTCAATGCCCACTATAGGGCAGTACTATGTCTAGTACATTATTATGCATGATATATTAGTTTTTTCAACACGGCCATTAAAAATCATACACCACATAGTAATAAGTAAAAGTATAACAACAAATTAAATTTAAAAAGCATACATTAATTTTTTCTAATATTACAACTATATTGCAATTTCATATACATTTGGCCAAGCACTGAAAAGGGAATGGAAAAAGAAGAAGAAAGATAACTGGTTAGGGTGGTGGATTTGCATGTAATTTTTTCCTAATTGATATTACAGCTACATTTTTGGCACTATAATGTTACTAAAAGCACAGAAAGCACAAGACCGATAAAGTCATAGACATGAATGACTTGGAACCAGCTTTCAGACATCAACTATGCAAATAAACTTTTGAAAATTAATTAACAGCGAATATATCCAAACACAAGACACACACACACACACACACACATATATATAATATATATTATAT
>NW_016806225.1:984675-1002053 GCF_001698545.2 Rhinopithecus bieti | reverse complement strand
TATAAAATCTAAAGCACGTGTCATGAGCTGGGTGCAGTGACTCATGCTTGTAATCCCAGCACTTTGGGAGGCCAAGGCTGGAGGATTGCTTGAGGTCAGGAGTTCAAGACCAGCCAGGGCAATATAGTGAGACCTCTTCTCTACAAAATATTTCTTTAAGAAAAGAAGCAAATATTATGGAAGTATATAAGTACTAAAAAAAAAAAAATTACACTTCAGAAAAATGCCAACTCACAGAACAGTGCCTCGGCCACTCCTGATCCATTTCATCTGTGGTCACAAAGGCAAAAGGTCTAATAAAATGCATGCGCAGTTGTAAGATTTCAGGTTTTAAAAATTCCTGGGTCTAATAACCTGTCTTGTTAGTGCCTCCTTGCTCCTGGGTTATTTCAAGTGGAGAAAGCCAATCCAAGTCAAGGAGTGCAAGCTCCCTTCCAGCTTAGCCTCAGCCAGAGGAGGCAGATGCCTGCACTTGAGGCCTGTGCCTCCAACACACCTGCAGCGCTGACATGCCAGTGAGCTGGGCAGATGTTCCATACTGGTTTTCAGCGCCCACTCTATTACACCTACCTTGTCTGTTTGTAATGGGAGCCTCTCCTTCTGCTGATTACAGGAAAGCCTATAAGTGGACACGGTGACCTGATCTAGGAGGACTTTTGAAATGAAGAAAACGACACTTGCAGCTGGTTCCTTATACTGGGAGCCTAAAAATGTGTCAGCACTTTCAAAGAATCTCTTAACAATTTGAAAATCTAAACAAAAGCAAGAAAGCTAAAACAGAAGGAATAAATCTAAAGGTGATGAGACCACCGATTTCAAAGCTGAAATTAAAAGAAACTGTTCTGAATGGTAGGATTTTTAATACCTAGCATCAAGTCACCAGGGCGGCTGCACTGTGTGCCAAAGAGATTATTCATATTCCTGATATCTACTGGGAAAACAGCCTGATTCTGCCCAAGACTCCTAGCCCCAGGTTCTGTATTTATTTTTGTATATAAAGGAACTGTTCCTGGCCAAACTTTTTAACCAAGTAAAATAAATGATAACAGCCAACTAAGCAACTTTTAAAGAAATGGTTTCCTTGACAGAAGAACCAGGAAAATACTTAAAGGTATTAGAGTCTATTAAGAAATCCATCACAGAAACTGCATGAACTTCCCCAGGAAATGAAGCCTTCCCCGAGCTGTACCATGGCAGTTGGGGCAAAAGCATTAGGCCCTCGTCAAATTGACACACTTCACGCAGAGTATACTGATGACCACATGACCTGTGTCATCTCAAAGCAAACGTATTTTAGAAAGGACTCCTGCTGGTGTGCTGAAGTGCTGTATATGAGTACTTTATCTGAAGAAGACATTCCTGCCAAATGAGGGGGAAAGGAAACCTGTGGACAGTAATAGCTTTTTTCACAAGGACAAATACTTTATCAGCTGTACAAACTGACACGTGGCCAAAGCCCTCAAACATCCAAAAGGTAACCTAATCCACTCTCGTGCTGCCTTCTGTCTTTCTAACCTACCTCCATCAGAATCTATATACGAAGACATTCCAGTGTTCTGCTGACAGAATCATACAGTACTCTTTTACCTTTTTTTTTTTTTAAAGAGAGACGGAGTCTCGCTCTGTTGCCCAGGCTGGAGGGCAGTGGTGCAATCTCGGCTCACTGCAAACTCCGCCTCCCAGGTTCAAGCGATTCTCCTGTCTCAGCCTCCTGAGTAGCTGGGATTACAGGCATGTGCAACTGTGCCCAGCTAATTTTTGTATTTTTAGTAGAAACGGGGTTTCACCATGTTGGCCTCCATGTTCACCTAGCCTCCCGAAGTGCTGGGATTACAGGTGTGAGCCACCACACCCAGCCCTCATATAATACTCTTATCCTTATGATATCAGGGTTGAACAGGATGAAAGGTAAAAGCGAACTTGCAAAATGATAAAATTACATGCTTAATTAAAAAATAATACTTAAGAAGGACTTTTGAGAATACGCTTAAAACAAGAACACACATTATTATTTTTTGCCTCCGAATGAGGCTGATTTATAGTAATTCACTACTGACAATTAAAAGTCTCAGTTGGAACACACATGTGTAAGTACCATTTCATAAGAGATATAACATTTCATTTTCTAAAAATATGGAAGATGAAGAAAAGCAAAACAGGAATTAAAAATAGGTCATCTCCGGAATTTTTTTTTCTCCAAGTTAGTCCAGGAATAAAAAAAGCTGATTCTACTGGTTGTGAGGCAAGCCGTACTACAGAGGCCCCTGTGGGATTTCGCACCCAGGGGTGCTAAATGAAAAGTGATGCTAAATTCAACACTATTTTATAAAACTCCCCATTCTCTCTAGGATCTTCAATTCTTCCCAAATTCATGGGGCACCCCATTCCTGTAAATGCCTTCTGTAAAGCAGCCAATGGCAATGAGCGCACCACTCCCTCTTGTAGAATGAAAGCACCCGGACTACCTGTTATATCTGAATTTTCTAGAGCATACAGATTCTTACTGAGTTAAACTCTGGGAGCCCAGTCCACATGAATGGTCTCTTGCTTGGGCCCTATCCCATGCCCTGTGAGGATGGCACCAATGTTTCTAATATTTAATAGATTTAACTGCTCCAGGCACACTCCCTTCCAGCAGGGGCTCTGCCCACAGAGTGGAGTTTATGATTTAATTGGTATGAGATGAGCCTATAGTCATGACGCTCACATGTAAGATGCCAAACGAAGACATGTCCACTCCTCAGTGGCAACAGGCAACAGCTGAGGATATGGAGGCTTGGGAGCTATCAGTTGCATTATCCCTTTGACTGGACATACCTGGCTTTGGCCAATGCTCTGGAACAAAGACATCCTCTGACTCTCCCTTCCTGCTGCTTAACCTTACACTTTGCCTGTAGAAAAATGACACGCTTCTTGCCCCTTCTGCTTTGGAGGCTGAAGAATGTGGCTGAATGATTGCAGCTGCCACGGTAACCTCTTTGGCATGCGTGCCAGCAATGCCTCACCTAAGAGCCTTTCCCCTGCCTCGCCGCCCTGGCCCACCGGTGATGACCACAATCCGTTCAAGTGGTCACATTGCAGGGCAGCCCCCATGGTAACCCATTTGGAGCTGTTCAAGCTCATACCAAAGAATGATGTTTTTAATACAGATTGTTCTTTTAAATCCTTTACAAAAGCAGCTGTAATCAATCGTGCTGGGGCTCTGTAAAAGCTGCCATTGGGAAAGCCCTAATATTGATTCTTTTCCCTTTCACGGCTTTTGAGAAAATAATCCCATGCTAAGAAACTATAATCAATTTTTCTAGACTTTGCTAACATGAAACATCTAAATCAAAATGTTATCTTCAAAATTACAGAAAATTGTAGCCGATAAAACAAAGCCATACATTATCCTGCCTTTCATGTAAGAGGCAACATGTTTGTTTAAAACAAATGCCAAACAAGTTCAATAATTGTTAAATACTGATTAAAACTCTGCAACTCTTATAAGAGTTCTTTAGCAGATGACAATAGCTTAAAGATTGAGGAAAAAATCTATCTTCATTTGAGATCTGGCATTTCCAATTTTTAATTTGCAAGATAATACACTACTTTCTCTGTGCCTATTCTTAGAGAAAACTATCAATTTTAAGCCTGTGTTTATAGACAGTCATGATTCCAAGTGGTCACATCCTGACTGAACTTTCAAAAACCAGAATATTTTAAGTCTTTTCACAGGAATTATGGTAGATATATTATTCTGTCAAGTTTGCCTTTTCACACCAGGCCTCTTAGAAACTCAAGCATTTCAAAAGGCACAAAGTCAATATTTAAAAAGCTACAATGCGCAGACAAAGCAATTTGGTATTTTCATTTAAAACTTATATTAAAAACCCTCACTAGCATCAACAGCCAATTTCCAGATTAGACATTAAAGGAAAGCACAATGTAATCTAGTCTGTTATCTGTTTAGAAGAAAAAAAATTAAGACTTTATTAAAATGCCATACATAAAACGAATACAGAACCGAAATCTAAGTAGACTGACAGCCCATAATGCTTTATTGTCAGCGTGGCACCTACCACGTGAATGAAATTAGATCTGATCAAATCCAAAGTGCTGGCAAAGAAACAAAACACAAAAAAACTTAACTGCTATTTGCTTTGCTCCCCAATAACAGCAACTGCAGTTTCAAGGAAGTGAGCTACAATTTCTGTGGCAAGTGTCTGATATGCATTCAGGTTTCACATTCCTGGTATCCAACAACCGCAGGAGTTTACTGAGGAAATGGGTGTACAATTTCCAAATTTATTAGTTGGGAAGTTTAACTCCCTTTCCACACCCACCCCATCAACCCCTCAAATTAGAGAGGGCCCCTGCTTTTTCTTTCTTTCTTTCTTTTAACACCAAACTAAATAAGCAAGAGCTGAGAGTTCTGTAAAACTCCTTAACACTAGCTGATCAAGGGCCTAAACCATTGTCAAGCCATGCCTCCTGGGGCTGTCACACAGGGCGCATTTCACAGCTTCACTGGCCTGGCAGCCTTTTTATCTCCAAAGTCATCTTAAGCAACTGTTCTTCAGCAAACAGACCTCTGAGCTTCATCTCTTCCATTGTAAAACTGGCACAAAAGAGCTAAGCATTAAAGGCAAACTAGAATCAGCCTGGTCAACTAATTTCAATCCCGTCCTTCTCTCTGAATGTTTTTATTTGCATTAGGGCTGTCTAATAAAATCTGTGATGATGGAAATGTTCTACATCTGCACTGTCCAAAATAACAGCAAATAGCCACATATGGCTACTGAGTAGCTGATACGTGGCTAGTACAACCAAGGTACTGAATTTTTCATCTCATTTACTTTTCCATCAATTTAAGTTCAAATAGACACATGTGGCTATTTTTCCAGACTTTTCTAGTGGTTACCATACTGGACAATGCAGCTCTAAAGAGAACTTAAGAAACTCCTGTTGGAAGCCTGGACGCATCAAAGCCACCTACCTTTGCTGGGCTAAGCCACTTAAACATTAACTGCACATTAGCAGACATCAGTGACTAACAACATAATTGCCTTTTCCGTCACAACTGTCCCTTGGCACTATATACCTGGCAGGAAAATTAAGGAGTCCATCTAACTAGGTCATTTAATGACTATTTATCAAACAACTGCTATGTGCTGACATGTCTATCATTTGTGTAAAACAGTAAGCTTCATGAATGGTAGACAAACTATAGTACAGCCATACAATGGAATATTATTGACGATAAAAAGATATGAGCTATCAAGCCATCAAAATACATGAAGGAACTTAAAAGGTACATTGCTAAGTGAAAGAAGCCAATCTGAAGAGGCTCCACACTGTATGATTCCAAGTATACAACATGTTGGAAAGGCATAACTATAGAGACAGTACAAAGATGAGTAGTTGCCAGGCGTTCAGGGGAAGAGGGAGTGGGTAAATAGGTGGAGCACAGGGAATTTTTAGGGCAGTAAAACTCTTCTGTATAATAATAGTAGATACATGATATTATGTGTTTGTCAAAACTCATGTAAGTGTATAACACAAGACGCAAATCTTAACGTAAACTATGGACTACAGCTAATAATAATGTATGAATGTTGGTTTATTAATCCCAACAAATGTGCCACACTAATACAAGATATGTTAGCATACAATAAGAGGTGAAATAGGGGAATGGATGGGGGGTATATGGAACACAATGTTCTATCTGCTTGATTATTCTATAAATCTAAGACTCTACCAAAAAAATAGTCTATTCATTATCAAAAATGCAAATACCTGGAGAACTCCTGAGGCCTGCCCATATATTCTGCCCTGACCAACCGTCCCTTCTACAGTGAAACCAGGTTTTAGACAAATCACACAAGAGATGGTTCTTGTTTGCTAACGATGTATGTATCTAGCTGCCTCACCTCTCTGGCATCAGACTCAATTAGCTTCGCCAAATAAACGACACATTCCTGGACTTCTAGAAATTATAAGCAGCCCATTTACAGTTGTAATGAGTATTATACATTCATTCTCATTCATTCATTCCTGCCTACACTGTTACATCAAGCAAGAAAGTAAAATGCCAGCAACAGATACGGAAAGTGTAGTCTTCTCTAGGAAAATGGCTCATTTTTGTATCAGTATTAAATAACGAGTTGCGCCACTTTCCATCCACTTAGCCATCACAATCACTGAGATTTCTCTGATGTATTATTAAACTGCAGAGGAGTAAAAGTCTACTACATCTCAAGACATTCTTGGGACAACTGAGAAATGTAAATATGGATTAGATATTAGAAATGTATTTATCATTAACTTTCTTAGGTGAGATTGTGTTTTCTCCTTAATCCCAGGGGATAAATGCTGAATCTTCAAGGGTCAAGTATCCTGATGACTGAAATTTACTATCAATGGCACAATAAAACAACAACAAAAATCTGCATATAAAGAGAATAATAAAGCAAATCTGGTTAAAAAAAAAAAAACTACCAATTATTGAACTTAGGTGGAGAATACTGTCCTATGCTTTCAACGTCTCTGTATATCTGAGAATTCATAATTTAAAAGTTGGAAGGCAGTAGGGTAACTCCAGCTGAAAAAACTTCAGGTGACACCAGAGCTGGTATTAATCACTAATGGGACCAGAAAGTGCCGCCTTCCTACCAGGTACAAGAATGAGCTGAACTTTGCTAAAAAATTATACCAGCCTGTATAAACAAATTGGGCCCACAAAAGACTGCATGATGTGTTTGTGTGTGGGGATGGGGGAAGGTGGTAACCAGGTAATCTTCTAGGAGAAAAGACGGCTATGAACTTGACAGATAAGCTAGGGCCCTAAAGGGAAAAGGTTTCTTTGAAAATGGAAAGGGGGAAGACAGAAAAGTAGGTAAGAGAGGCATCTTTTATAAGGGCAGAAAACAAGTCCAGTCACGGTAGGAACTTCCCCATCAGAGCTACTTGCAAACTCTTTGGTGCTCTTTCGTTGGGCGAACAAGTATCTGACGTGCAGAACAGACATCATTTCTCTATGTGTGTGGTTTTAATGGAATTCACATATTCAAATAGCTAAAGAAACAGAATTAGAGGTAAACATTTCAGGCTGTGAGTGGCTTAGATATGACCCCCAGGAAACAAAACCTTGCCTCCTTGAACAAGTGAGTGAGGGGAAGTGATTAAACAGTTATGTCAACAGAACAGAACTCAGCACTTGGCTCCTATCGCCATCCTCACCATCCCCCTAATTTAAGAAGAAACTGTTGGTGGCATCAATACATAAATTATTCATGTATTGTATATTAATATATTAAAAGGATGACTTGAAAATTCAAGCTGTACACTTATGATCTGTGCACTTTTCTGACTGTGTTATACTTCAGTGGAGAGTTGACTAAAACCAACATAAAAAGAGTAACCTGAATCTCAGAAACCCTCCCCGCAATCCCACCACTCAGGTTTGCAATTACAGGTATTTACAAGACACCCACCAGGTGGATCTTACAGTTTTTTCAGGATTTTTCATTTGTTACTTATGTATCTGAGCACTGAAGTCAAAGAGATGCCAATGCTCACTCAGGAGACATATTTAGAAGGCTCTGCATCTCTACAGTTTTCATGAAGGAGAAAGGCTTAGATTTCTGGTTGTCTAGAAAAGGGGTTCCCAACTCCCAGGCCATGGACCAATACCGACCCGTGGCCTGGTAGGAACCAGGCTGCACAGCAGAGGCGAGCCGCCACTGAGCATGATCGCCTGAACTCCGCCTCCACTGATCAGTGGCGGCATTACATTTTCACAGGAGCGCAAACCCCATTGTGAGGCGCACATATGAGGGATCTAGGTTGCGCGCTCCTTATGAGAATCTCATGATAAATGTACTGCGCTTGAATCATCCCGAAGCATCCCCCACCCCTGCCCTTGGTCTGTGGAAAAACTGTCTTCCACAAAACCAGTTCCCAGTGCCAAGAAGGTTGGGGACCACTGGTCTAGAACCTACAGGCAATGCAATACATTTTCCATAGTTCTTCCATTTTCCAAAAACATAAAACATAAAGATAGGAGGCATTAAATGTCTTTTTCACAGAACAACAGTAAGACAAGCCTATCACCTCAACACCTTCAGTAGAAAGCAGTCAAATGACTGTGAACAGGTATAATTCCTACCACAGAGAACAAGGTCCTGCAGACCACACAGATAGCAGGCCTGGCTGTTACTTTTCAGCTAATGGAAATTCTGCACCTGGTAACCACAGATAACCAATCTTGCCTGGTTGCTGCTTGGTGGGGAAGGGCAGTTACTTCTGTAAAAAATATTTAGGAAGCAACTGTGGTTAAAATTCTAAATAGCCAAATGGCAGCTCTAGATAAATTTCTGATGAGGCAACTGCTGCTGGCATATATTTGAATTCAGATCAAGCACAGGTAGGCTTTTTTGCTGCTGATAAAGCAGATGTTTTGGTGACTGTGATCTCACTTCTCTTCCCCTTGGGTCCCAGGTGCAGACTCCAGGTCTTCGGGTGCCTCTGCTGCCATCTCAGGGTCTCCCCATGAAGATCTGGTCTGTGTCCAGCCTTGCCACCCTTGGAAAGGCTAGAGACTTGCGAGACCCCCTAGGTTAAAGATGTTGGCTACTGTATCCACTTATACCAAGAGTTAATTCATTTATTCACTGAGCACTGTGTAGGGTGTGTGCATGGTGCTAAGATCCCAAAGCTGAAGGTGAGCTGGTGCTAGCTAAGGAGAGGGGAGAAGGTGTGGAGGGCAGGGGGAGAATGGGGTCAAATGAGGCACGGGGAATGCAGGCATTCAGGGGACCAAGACAGGATGAGAAAAGAGAGGAGTTTTAGTTCTGCATGATGAAGGGTAGGGTGTGTGTTCAGGATAGGTGAAATAAGGCTAAGAAAAGATTCAGATCAAAAAGACTCTTTGGTGAAAAACTAGGAGATTTATATTTCTTCTGTAAGCAAACGAGGGATGTTCGAGGAGAAGGTCAAAATTGTGTGTTTGGAAAGATCAGGCTGGATGTAATGCAGATGACAGATTAGAGGGGCTTGACTGGAGGCAGCGTGATCCATCCAATTACGGCAGGAATTGTGTAAGAAGTGCCAAACCAGAAGGGATTAGAAAGCCAGGGCAGAGTCAATGGTATTAAAGTAAGTAAAATCTACAGGTTTCATCAACTGATTGAATGAAGGGTGAGTGAGAGGATATGATGATTTATTTTTTAAAATGACAATAGTCGCTGCTGTTCTCATACAGCAATTCTGTGTCAGGTGCTGTTATCACTTTACATGGGTAAGACCTCAAAATCCTCCCAGAATCCAACACTGCAGGTATTAGCCCCATTTTGCAGCTGTGGAACCTGAGCCTTAGTGATCCCATGGTTTCCCCTTCATCACCTACACATGAAGTGTAAGCATAGCACCCAGGTTTCTAATTTGGGGTCCTCGCTGAGAGAGAGAATCCTTCACCGTCAACTGCCATACAGGAAGTACGTGTGGGCTCAGACAGCAACTTGTGTCTGAGACACGATGGGAGGGGAGGGGAGGGGAGGGGGGAGAAGGGAGGAGGGGAGGAAGGGAGGAATAGGTAGGGAGGGAGGAAGGAAGGAAGAAGGAAAGAGGGAAGGAGGGAAGGAAGGAAAGAGGGAAGGAGGGAAGGACTGGGAAGTTCAAATGTGGTACAGAACTCCTCCACAAAAGGAAGGAGGGAAGGATGGAGGGAGGGAAGGAGGGAAAGATGGAGGGAGGGAGGGAGGAAGGGAAAGAAGGAAGGAAGGAAGGAAGGAAGGAAGGAAGGAAGAAGGAAAGGAAGGGAAGGGAGGGAGGAGAGGGAGGGGGAGGGAGGGAGGGAGGATGAGAGGAGGGAAGGAGATTCTTGATAGAGGACCGTTTTC
Organism: Rhinopithecus bieti; assembly: GCF_001698545.2. Classification (NCBI taxonomy): domain Eukaryota; kingdom Metazoa; phylum Chordata; class Mammalia; order Primates; family Cercopithecidae; genus Rhinopithecus; species Rhinopithecus bieti. Next base: position 992,172 of record NW_016806225.1, on the reverse strand, counting down.
TTTCTCAACTCATGTTGAATGACTGGCTATTTGTGGTGCTCCTGGAAACTTGCCAGAAGGTCGGGCAACATTGTTGTTGGGATGTCTGAGAAGAGGATCCATCCTGAAGTCAGACACCTGGACTGAAACTCTGAGGTTGAGTTTTTCTGTCTATAAAATGAGATGATAATTGTGCTCATCTCCCAAATTTCACATGAAGATTAAAAAGAAAAAAAAGTGAAATAGTTCATGTAAACTGTAAACAACAAAACAAAAAACAAGAATACAATTATTTAAATTTATGCAGATGCATCTGCTCTTTTAGGCAGGCAAGGCACCACATTAAGAAAGTGCCTATTCCTGGAGCTCAAGCCACCTCCAGGCAGATCACACAGCTTTCCGAGTCCGTGTCATAACTAAGCTGGTGGTCACAACAATCTGTCCAATCCTGACATGAACAAAATAAAATAAACAAATAAAGCTTATTAGGACTGAAAAATAAATGAAGACTCTGCAGCTAAGCCTAAAGCAAACCCCACCTTCATATAAACCTACTGCAATAAGGAATTCCTTGAGGTAAGAAAGTATTCAACTAATGTAGTTAATGACTCATAGCAGTTGAAAATTGGACGGTAAATAAACAAAGATGACACCAACAGTGATTCTACAGAAATGGACCACGATATGTGCAGGGGTGGAAATCTAGAAATTGTGGGATGGTTTCTGGGCACAGATTTCTGGTTTGTGGTTCAGATATCAATAATTACATAATGTGGGGTCTTTGTTGTTTTTAGCAAATTAGCTTACACAGCACCTAGGTTATGATGAAATATCTAGCCATCCCAAGGGAGCACAAAGTACCCAGTCAACTTTGACACTCGGGCCAGCCTGGAGAACCGAATGCAGGCACCTCTCTGCTTCATACCACTAGAACCATTTGACTGCAGAGTGCAAATGTGGCACAGAACTCCTCCACAAAAGACCAGTCCACAGGCAGTGGGCATCACTGCTGGCCAGACTCACTGGTCCTCAGCAGGTGGCCAGAGATGTTTCAAAGCCCAAAAAATGCTTCCATAAAATGAAAGATTTTAGGTATTAACCATCTTCCCCTTTAATATGAACAAACATTTTCCACCAGGGGTTCTGGAGTAAAAAACCATTAAGAAAAAGATTCATTCTGCAGCACCTCCTGTAGGGTTGCCTCTCATTGTCCCAGACCCCGTGCTCCAGGAAAAGCAGTAGTAACACACAATGAGGCCACCGAGGTGGACTCGGGGAACAAAATTGGGTGGCAGCAGTCTCCACAGACTGCTTGTGCCAGCACTGATGGCCTTTAATAGATGGATAAACAAACCCCAATTTACCTTCCTAACAACCCTTCCCTACTGAGAAAGTCAACCCTTCAATTTACTTGTCCTGAGCCAAGACCTTTCCAGAAAGCAAAGTCTACCTGTGCAATAATAATACATGCTCCCAGTGACTTGATAGCGCCAGGATCCAAAGGTGCTAATGATACTATTATTGCTCCCTCTCGGTTTCAAAAGCCACCAAGCTGACAAAGATGAAGTTTATGAAATAGAAAATGTTCAAGGTACTGTCTTCAGGATTTTTTTATTACTTGTGACAGTTTTAGTTTGTGAGCAGCTAGGTTTCCTTTCGTTTCAACACAAATTTTTTGTCAGGCAAAGTAATACATAAGCCAGCAAGAGGGGGTGCTGTCTTTTGGGTACCCACCAATTAGCAAATAATTAGAAAGCAAGGCAGTGCCTTCTCTGCTAGCCAACCAAGTACATCACTAGGTAAAGAATCAAACCCCAGAACCACAAACACAAGATTAGGCTGAATCATATAAATAGGTCAGAATACCAGCAGTTTCACATGGTTTAATCCGTATGGAAATTTGAGTTTTTTATTGCTTTGTTTCTATTTTCAAGTTTTATGCAGAGCAATAGTATTCAAACTGTTCGCTATGGCCCATAAGACCCTGGTGATCGGGGCCCTGCCCCTTTCCATCCTAATTTCATCCCACCTCCTCAATCATACAAACTTTCCCCACCCCACGGCCTTTGCAGCTGCTCTACCTCTGCCTGAAACACTTCCCTCAAGCCTTTTGTGTGGTTAGTTCCCTCTCATTTCATAGGACACAAATGTGACCTTCTCCAAAGAGGCCTTTCCTGACCATCTTACCCATTACTCTCTACCCAGCACAGTCCAACAGAAGTATAATGCAAGCCACATGTGCAATTTAAAATTTTCTAGTAGTCACATTTTTTGAAAGTGAGACACATTTTTTTTGGCTTTTTAAAGTTATAGTAAAATATACCTAAGATTTACCATTTGAACTAGTTTCAAGTGTATAGTTCAGTGGCATTCAGTATCGTCACACATTTGTGCAACCATTACCACATCCATCTCTAGACCTTTCATCATTCCAAAAGGAAACTCTACCCATTAAACAGTAACTCCCTATTCTCCCTTCCCCCTGGTAACCACTGTTCTAATTTCTGCCTCCATGAACTTGACTATTCCAGTTACCTCATAAGTGCAGTAACAGTTTCCTTTTATACCTAGCTTATTTCACTTAGCATTCATTTTAATAATATACTCTAATCCAATGTATGAACATTTAAAATATAATCAATGTAAACATTATTAATGAGATATTTTATACACATTTTTCATACTAAGTTTGAATTCCAGTATGTACTTCACCCTTACAGCACTTCTCAATTTGGACTGACCATATTTCAAGTAAGTACTCAGTGGACACATGCACCTCGTGGCTATCACAGTGGAATGCACAGGTCTCTTTCATTGGCTTGTTTTACTTTCTTCATTTGCCTTTCTCCACTGAAATTATTTTTTCTTTGTAAGTCTACATACTTCTCTATTTCCCCTTAGCAGAGTATGAATTCCCCAAGGCCAGGACCTGTGTCTTTGGGTTTTTGTTTTTTGTTTTTGCCTGCTCTAAGCCAAGCATATATTAGATGTAATACAGTCATATAAATATTTCTAGACAAATGTCTTTAAGGCACATGCTTTTGAAAATGGAAGGATCTGTCTCCAAAATATCACTTTGATCCTGTACCATCTGGAACAAAAACATCACTAGAGACTACTAGTTATCGTTCCCTTTGTACAGGAAGACTGAGCAGAGCTTGGGATAGTCGTTGAAACCCTGGCACCAGACGTGCCTGGCTCTGCCACTTACCAGCTGTGGGATCTCTCTGAACCTCAGGCTCATCACCTATAAAACGGAGAAGATAGTGATAATGCCTACCTCATGCAGCTGCCAAAAGCATTCAATCAGTTCACATTTGTAAGGCACTTTCAACAATGCCTAGCATTTAGTGAGTGTCCTGTGTGTTGGATCAACAAATCACACAAATATATTTTGCATTGCCATTTCAGGGGTGACTCTGGAGTGAGTGCTTCAGGAGACTCCCCTTCCTGTAGTCCATCTACACACAATGTCAGGACTCCTTTCCCAGAGGGCACATGTGCTCACATCTCCCGGCCCCTTATAGCACTAACAGTCCCCACCGCCTCCGGGAGCCACTCTAAATTTCCCAGCAGTTCCAGAGCCAGAAGCAGGGAGCAAAGTGAACGACCTTTGAGAAGACATCCAACCTCCGGTGCCTCAGGTTCTTCATCTAGAAAATGGAATAATAATAATACCTACTTTACAGGTTATTGAAAAGTTAAATGAGTTAATACATGCCAAGTACCTTTACAGTGCCTAAACATAGTAAGCACTCAACAAATATCATCTGGTATTATTACAAGGCTCTCCACAACCGGAATCCAACTTTTACAGCTTCATTTTAATTCATTTAGCAAATATATTTAAGTACCTACTATGTACTGGGCACTGTCTCTACAAGGCTCTTGCTCTTATAGAAGCTTAGAGTCAGATAGGAGAGAGGGAAGAGTTGTGGTAATCCAGGAGATAGATACTCTAAGTGTGGTGTGCTATACTCTACACTGGCCCAGTAACGGAACCTAACCCAGAACTGGGGTGAAGGTCAGGGAAGGCATTTCATGGAGGAAAGGATATCCAGGCTGAGAGTGTAAGAAAAAGGAACAGGCCAAGAGCGGTGGCTCATGCCTGTAATCCCAACACTTTGGAAGGCCAAGGCGGAAGGATGGCTTGAGGCCTGGAGTTCAACACCAGCCTGAGCAACACAGTGAGACCCTGTCTCTACAAAACATTTTAAAAATTATCCAGACATGTTGGTGTGCACCTGCAGTCCTAGCTACTCGGGACGCTGAGAGGAGGATCACTTGAGCCTAGGAGTTCAGGGCTGCAGTGAGCCATAATTGTGCCACTGTACTCCAGCCTGGGGGAAACAGCAAGACCTTGTCTCAAAAACAAACAAACAAAAAAACAAGAAGGAGGAAGCAGTGAGCATTCTACCCTTCTTATCCAAGCAGCAGCCATGTGAAATTTCCCTTCCCTGACACCCAGTGACTTTTCCTTACTCTTCACACTGCTCACCTGCATTGCACTCTGGCTTACATCTGCCTATCCCAAATAGATGAACAGTTCCCCTACCATGAAGGAATACATTTGAATGAATTCACTTCTCTCCTAGTTTCTCTTAGGACTAAAGACCCATACTTCTAAAATGGTGGCCTGAGTTATGTCCTAGAGAGGGCTGCACCAACCAGCTTTGGGTTCAGCACACCCATGCTCAATTTCCAGTAGTTAATCAGTTCACATTCTCCAAACCTGCAGATATAAGAAAGGCGTATTTCTGGGGTATTTATTTCTACCTATAAATCAAGAACTCCAATCAAGAGCTCCACTTCCAGGTTTTCACTTTGGCAAGTTTTTCCACCTCTTTGACCACACACATCACTCCAACCACCATGCCCGTCTGGCAAATACAGTCCACCACCAGACACTAAAACAATCATGTTAGCAACTGACAGTCAATTGGTATGTCTGACAGGTTATGGTTATGTGTTTAAAGTACCTATGAAGAGCAGATTCTTTCAAGCTGTTCCCTACTTTTGTTTAAACCAACTCTTTGGGTTGGCCATTGATCTTACTCATTACAGTTAACATTTCATTTTCCACCCCCACAAGGTATATTCTTTCACCACAAGATGTGCCAACAGTAATTAAGAACTTCTGGCCGGGCGCGGTGGTTCAAGCCTGTAATCCCAGCACTCTGGGAGGCCGAGACGGGTGGATCACGAGGTCAGGAGATCGAGACCATCCTGGCTAACACGGTGAAACCCCGTCTCTACTAAAAAATACAAAAAACTAGACGGGCAAGGTGGCGGGCGCCTGTAGTCCCAGCTACTCGGGAGCCTGAGGCAGGAGAATGGCGTAAACCCGGGAGGCGGAGCTTGCAGTGAGCTGAGATCCGGCCACTGCACTCCAGCCCGGGCGACAGAGCGAGACTCCGCCTCAAAAAAAAAAAAAAAAAAAAAAAAAAAAAAAAAAAAAAAAAAACTTCTGAGGAAGAGAGGAAAACCTGCAGGATTTGCTGGAGAGAGAGGGTGTACCTAGCTTAACCCTCCTGTAACTTTGTAATAGAAGGCAAAGAAAATTGAGGTAATTCTCCTTTAAGTTTACTGATGCTAAAACACAAGAATTTGTTTTACTGCCATACATTAGGGTAAAGAGCCAGTAATTATGCCTCTATATGAAAGCATGGGAGAAAATATGGACCTTCTAGTGTGCAGCAGACCTGGGTTCAAATGATAGCAACACTTTGAAGGAGTTTCCTCTTCTAAAAAGTGAGGATAAAACCATTGCATTCTATGGGAGTTATAATAACTGCCTGCACATTATCTAACAGTACCTGGCACATAACAGGTGCTCAACGGAGGTTTTACTCCACTTCATCTCTCAGACTATGGGTGAGTAATTAGGTGTTTATGATAAAAGTAAGTTTAGGAAAACATATCTATGACAACTAAATTATTCCTATGATTCTTAATCAGATTAAAAATGGCAGAACAAGAGCAAAATAGTGTCTTTTACAGCAACTTGGATAGAACTGGGGGCCACTATTCTAAGTGAAGTAACTCAGGAATCAAAAACCAAATACAACATGTTCTTACTCTTAAGCACAAGCTAAGCTACGGGTGTGCAAAGGCATACTGAATGGTAAGGTGGACGCTGGAGACTCAGAGTGGGGAGGAAGAAAGGCGGGTGAGGGATGAAAAACTACCTACTGGGTACAATGGACACTATTCAGGTGACAAATGCACCAAAATCCTAGACCTCATCACATACAATTAATCCATATAACCAAAAACCATGTATCCCTAAAGCTATTGAACTTAAAAAAGTTTTAATGGCAAAACATGCCAAAATTAAGACTTCTATAAGATGCCACTTTCTGTTGAAATTGCAATTGAGAGGTACAAAATCTTCCCTTTTTGCTACCAGAAGTTTTGAAGTCAGGCTTTGACTACATTTGAATAGACACTGTTATTGGTATGAAAGCTTACTATCACCTTGTAAACTTTAAAAAATAAAGATATAGGCCAGACACAGTGGCTTATGCCCGTAATCCCAACACTTTGGGAAGTCGAGGCAGGTGGATCATTTGAGGTTAGGAGTTCCATACCAGCCTGGTCAACCTGGCAAAAACCCATCTCCACTAAAAATACAAAAATTAGCCAGGCGTGGTGATGGCCGCCTGTAATCCCAGCTACTTGGGAGGCTGAGGAAAGAGAGTCGTTTGAACCTGAGAGGCAAAGGTTGCAACGAGCTGAGATCATGCCAATGCACTCCAGCCTGGGCAACAGAGTGCGACTCTGTCTCAAAAATAAAATAAAAATAAAGATATACTTGAACGTATATATATAAACACATAACCACATCCCTCCCTAAATATAGATGCTTACAATAAAATTAAAGCATGAAAACAGGGCACATGCTTCTCAAATTATAAGGTCAGAATGACTTAATTATAACTAAAAAAATATATATATATATATAATTCCCTCTCCAGGACAATCCAAGCTTCAGTAGGGCAGGAAATTTGCTTTATTCATACTGTACCCATGAAACCTTGAAGAACATACAACATATAAGATGTTCAATAAACATTTGTTGAATGAGTGAATGGGATAGAAAACTCTATGTATCTATGGGAAAAACCAGGAAAGCAATCTCTGTTTATCCAAGAAAGGATACAGAATTGACACATAGACTAAGTTATTGGAACATAAAAGTAGTTTTGAAATATATTAGTCCTGAGAGAGTATCATGGCAAAGGGACTGGAAGTAGATTAAATCCCAAATTCTAAATTAAATCTATTTAGTTTCTCTTCATGTTGTACTTTACCACTGATAGTTGCCACTAGGAGCCTGATTCAGGTAAGACAATTAGAGAGATTTATTTCCAGGTAGAAAGAACAAAGAAAAGGTTAACACCTTATCCAATGAAGATGTATGTAGCTATCATGTTACCTATACATGCATACTCAGACACAGGCACAACCCCCACCCACACACACACACACACACACACACACACACACACACACACA
>NW_016806225.1:931775-981757 GCF_001698545.2 Rhinopithecus bieti | reverse complement strand
AATAATTTAATAAAATAGATCAATCTCAGAGAAACTAAATACAATCAGCAAAAATTTTTTGTTATGTATATATGCTTGCCAGTTGTATTTCATATAAAACTAATAAGTATGAGAGTTATAAGATCCTCTTTAGACATGAAAACATACCCGAATAAAATTTGTTATGATCCACATTTCGATAGTTATGAACAGAATGCCTGAAAACCCCTGCACGATATGCTTTATCATTCTAATGGATTCAAATGAATTAATGTTTGTTTCCAGAGCTATCATACCACTAATGGTTTTATAACTCCATAGCATTAGGACAAATCAAATGCTCTGAAATAATCAAGAAATATTTAGAGGTCCTGAGAGAGTTGAAGGGTTTCAGTTCATGAATTCTCAAAGTCAACTCCAATATTCTTACATTATACGCATTTTTAAATTAAAATTCTGCCTTTAAGAGAAGTATCTAAGAAGCCCATGAAAAAGTCGGCCAACAAGTGTAACAATCATGACAAACCACTGAACTTTCAGTTTGCTGCTTTACATCTATGATGGGCTTTCACACCATCCCAGTGAGTGCTCACTGTGCCCATGTGAGGAAGACCAGGCAGTGGTCATTACCAACATTTTACAGATGGGAAAAGGACTTCGTCTAAGGTCCTCCCCAAGATCACACAACTGGTGCATGGTGTACAGGGCAGGAAAGAAGTAGGACTCAAGCCCAGGTCTTCTGGGTGGCCTATTTTTCACTAACAATATGAATCTTCTGTGGGGTAACAAGGCAGCTATGTCAGCTGGCTGCAGAACTCTGAATTCTATAGCTTCGTCGTCCTTGATCACTCCACTGCCTATCCCTGAATCCTTCACCTCCCATTCCCAGGAGGAACACCATTACATTCAAACTGTATTCAATTTCTTTATTGCAATTATCTACCCAGCCTTTCCAATCAGATGGACTTTGCAGAGGGAAGGCAGTCTTTCCCAGACTATGTGTAATGCAGGTATGACTGGAGTCGGGGAAAACTGAGACACAGACATAAAGGCCACATATTCAGTACTATGGTTATTGAAGCAACTGTTGCTAGGGTCCCAGATTTTCAATTCTCTGTCTCCCAACACCATACTTCCTATTATGTCTCTACCCTAATACATATACATATAGATTTATTTATGTTAAACTCTATTCAAAACCCTATTAAATTAAAACTCAAACTAAATTCATTTCAGCATGGAGAAAAAAATGAAGACTCTTCTCAGTACATGGACCCTACAAGACTCTGAGATATCTTCTGAATCAAAGATTACATCAGATTTAGGGGTTGGGTGCGGTGGCTCACGCCTGTAATATCAGCACTTTGGGAGGGTGAGGTGGGTGGATCACAAGCTTGGGAGATCGAGACCATCCTGGCCAACACGGTGAAACCCCATGTCTACTAAAAAAAAAAAAAAAAAAAAAAAATCAGCCAGGTGTGGTGGCACACACCTGTAGTCCCAGCTACTCAGGAAGCTGAGGCAGGGGAATTGCTTGAACCCAGGAGGCGGAGGTTGCAGTGAGCCAAGATCGCACACTGCACTCCAGCCTGATGACAGAGCAAGACTCCCCATCTCAAAAGAAACAAACAAACAAAAAATCAGATTTAGGATGGTCTCAGTGATCAGAATGCTTACCACCCTGTAATTTTCCTAAAAATTACTTTCCCTTCCTCAATGTACATTTTTTAAAGAATAAATATACCTAGGCAGAAAGGGATATATCCCACTGCTAACTTATCGAAGTTTATGAAGCAAAGTGAAGAATGTACACAGATTGACTAAAATGTAACAACAAACAATTAAAAAGCTGGTTTTCTAAACAATCACAAAGTTCAACTTCCAAAACAGTGGGCAAGATGCTTTCCCAAAGCACTGGCAGGGCAGACTTCATCACTTACCTATGGGATGTGACAACACGTGTAAGCTGAACTGTAGGAAAAAAAACCTGGAATCTTGAGGTATTTCCTTGGAAAGTTTTATTTCATTTCATGTCAGATATCAAAAGTCTACAGGTGTGTAAGGAAAACATGAAAATATACCCAAATAAAATGTATCATAGGTACATTTGCCAATCAGAAAGCACTCTGCACACTTTTACTTTAGAATCCTTCACAAAGGTCCATTAAATTAAAGGACGTTTACCTCTCTGTGTGAGACTAATCCACGTGCAACTGACACAGCTCTACGGTCAAGGGGCTGCAGTCTACACCACCAAAATGCAAGTGCAATGAGAAGTGAAAAATCCATGTGGTAAAAAGTCTATCAGGTACTGATTCTCTTCTAAAAAGTTCCAGATGCCCTACTCAAATCACACTCACCCTTGGACATCCCATCCCCCTGCAAAGTTGAAAGTACTCAAATCAAGTATCTCTAATAGGCTATAGGCCTGGACAGATGACATGTATCCACAGCCACAGTGACTCCTCACCCCTCCTTTCCCCGCCACCACTAATGGTACAGGTGGCTGACAATTACACTGTGAATGAGACAAAGGAATGATTCCTACATTTTTTAAAAATTCCTACCTTTAACCATAACACTAAAATGCAAAACCTTTTACCAGTACAACTGGGGACAATTGAGTCTTTAGAAGGGTGGAGTTACCAAGCTACAAGACAACGCCTAGGCCTGGTAACAGCAGGAACAACAGAGATGCTGGCATCCCTTGGCTAAACTGCCTGCAGAATACAAGCCTGTAGTTTGTTAATTGGCAGTTGACTGGCTGTAGGGCCTGTTGGTCTGTAATGACAGAGTGTAGCCGCCAGTGGCTCACAGCTAAATATGTAAGTGTCCTCAACCAACAAGCAGAGAGGAAACACAAGTATAACCCTCAATTCATCAGTAGTTTTATGGACAAAGGGCCTGTCAGCTGGCACCAAGTAGGGGCTCAAAATGTATTTATGTTCAAAACACAATTTTAGCACTGTTGGATGTAAAATCCAGTGCACAGATCTGAATAACCAATGGCCTCCTAATGAATTAGATATTTCTTTTAACTAAAACATATTAGAATTACAGAACTGCTTAGAAGAGTGGTTCTCAAGGTGCAGTCCCTGAGGCAAGCACCATCTCCTGGACACTCGTTAGGAATACAAATTCTCAGGCTCCACCCCAGACCTAATGAATCAGAAACTCTGGGAGTTGGGCCCAGTGTTCCTTGCTGTAAGGCCTCCATGTAGAGTCCGATACATTCCTAAGTTTGAGGACCACTGGCTTAGAAGTCTGAGAACAAAGACATAAAAGGGGAAAAGTACAAGATATTTACTGGCAGGGCGCGGTGGCTCACTGGCCGGGCGCGGTGGCTCAAGCCTGTAATCCCAGCACTTTGGGAGGCCGAGATGGGCGGATCACGAGGTCAGGAGATCGAGACCATCCTGGCTAACACGGTGAAACCCCGTCTCTACTAAAAAATACAAAAATCTAGCCGGGCGAGGTGGCGGGCGCCTGTAGTCCCAGCTACTCGGGAGCCTGAGGCAGGAGAATGGCGTAAACCCGGGGGGCGGAGCTTGCAGTGAGCTGAGATCCGGCCACTGCGCTCCAGCCTGGGCGACAGAGCGAGACTGTCTCCAAAAAAAAAAAAAAAAAAAAAGATATTTATAGGAAATGGAGGGAGGGGAGAGCACTCAGCTTAGTTAGGTAGCAAAGAGCATGAGAAGATGTGCTAGAATTAAAGATGACAGTTACATAAAAGCCAGGAAATTCAAGACACTGAGTCCTAGCCTAGGAAACCCGCACTCTCCCTGAAAATTGGGAGATCTTGAAAATTTTAGAGGCAGGAAGTGAGGCTGTTAGAATTGTGGGCTAGGAAGGGCTGGGAAGGCCAGATGGAAGGCTGTCAAGACAGCTGATCCGAGCAAGACTGAATACAGGCAAGGGAGAGATTTATAAGGTTTCAAAACTGGAACCTTTGACAAGACTTGGCAACACAGTCACCTCGCTGAGGTGTCTGACACGGACAGCATGTGTCAAGGGAAAATGTCTTTCAGGTAGCTGGAAAAATGGGACAGTAATTGGAGAGAAAGGAGTACAGATCTACGAAAACAAATTAGGGGTGATGTGCATGAAAATGATAGTCTGAAGCCAAAAAGTTAGGAAATACTGTCAGGAAAGGAAAAAAAAGAGTGGCGCTCTACTGCAAACATGTCCCCTACCAGAGTCACTAACCTGTCACTAAATTCACCTTGGTCTCCAGAGGAGAACCATCCAAGTCCCCAAATGGGAAATTTGGAATGGAGGTCAGCCTGAAGACATGGAAGAGAAATGGGGTAATTTAAGCACAAAAGCTCTGCTTGAAAGCAGTGCTAATTTTATTTTAGGTTTCACTAGAATGAAGATTTGAAGGTAAGGATTACCAATTCTAATTGTGTCGATGGAATTCCTGGTTCTAGTAGCTACACAAAATTTTGCTCTAATTATCTCATCAGTTAGAATGAGTGCATTAGGAACGAGAAGCCTGCACAAGAGGAGAAAATGAGGAAAGGTCTCATTAATCCACGAATGCAGAGCTTCTGACGTTCACTCCAGTAACAATGAGTCGCTTCCTCAGAAGCCCCCCAGAGCTACCAAGTCCCACAGGGACCCCCGCCAACTCCCTGGCATCCTGACTTCCCAGGCTGACTGTGGCCTTCAGAAATCTTGCCATGGACGAGCAGGTGAGGCAGCCCCAGGCAAAGATGTCACTTCTTTTCATCATTAAGTCACTGAAAGGTTGTGTACCTGATAAGACCCACATAAATACAGGAAACTGATCTTTGACAAAGGAGCAAATGCAATACAATGGAGAAAGGACTGTCTTTTCAACAAAGAGTGCTAGAACAATGGGACATTCACATGCAAAAACAAAATGAATCTAGACACAAATCTTAAAAACTCTTCACAAAAATTAACTCAAAATGGATCACAGACCTAATGTAACAGGCAAAACTACAAAATGCCTAGAAGATCAACAGTGGAGGGGAAATCAAAATGACCTTGGGTATGGCAATGACTTTTGAAATGCAACACCAAACACATGAACCACAGGAGAAATAACTGATAAGCTAGAATGCATTAAAATTAAAAACTTCTCTGTGAAAGACACTGTGAAGAGGATGAGAAGACAAGTCACAGACTATGAAAAATAATTTTTTTTTTGCCAAAAAAAAACAAACAAAAAAAACCATGCCTGACAAAGGACTGTTATCCAAAGGTTGTGTGGCAAGTGGTCTGCCCTCTTACTTGATAGGACCATCCAGCCATTCCATTAACTAGTATTTCTTTTCTCCTCTTTCCAGCCCCTGAGTTTTGTTCTCAGCTGGATTCTTTCACTACTAGTACCCAAATACTTCCACAATAATACATCTCAAATTAAGGGAAGCAACTGGGGAACGGACTTGGTAAGGAAGAAATTTGCTTTATAGACATGGTAAGAACATTTCTGTTACATGGATTGAGGGATGCTGTACTGTTGGGCCATCTAACAACAACGAAATAAACAATAGTGGTTACTAAGTGGCCTGTGAGTAACAGCTATCTGGAGAATAAACTCAATCAGGCCGCCTGTACAGCATTCCCACTTCCCCCAGGGCCTTTGGGAATCCAATGCTTGTTTGTACAAGCGCTCTAAAATGGGCAGCCCAAAGGGTATTGCTACAGTATGAAAGGCACTCTGGCTGCCTATTCTTCCTCCCCTCGCTCTGTCTTCAAGAGCTGTCTTCATGTCTTCTCCATGTATGATGTATTTATAATCTCATAGCTAGAAGAAAATCCCCCTTGCTTGAGCAAGCATATACTGGGTATACTTTTATATGGACAACAGAACATATTGAAAATTGGACAGTAAATACACATACCTTGGGTCGACTGGGGTGGAATCACTTGGTCCAGCTTTGAAGAATTATTTTATCTCTCTTTTGATGATGATGATGATGATGATGATGATTTTGAGACAGCGTCTCGCTTTGTGGTCCAGGCTGGAGTGCAGTGGCGCCATCACGCCTCACTGCAACCTCTGCCTCCTGGGTTCAAGTGATTCTCATATGCCTCAGCCTCCTGAGCAGCTGGGATTACAGGAGTGCCACTATGCCCAGCTAGTTTTTGTATTTTTAGTAGAGATGGGGTTTCACCATGTTGGCCAGGTTGGTCTCGAACTCCTGACCTCAAGTGACCCGCCCACCTCAGCCTCCAAAAGTGTTGGGATTACGAGCGTGAGCCACCACCCAGCCTCTCTCACTTTTTAGATAAAGGGGCTCTTAACCTGGCATTAGGGACTGTGTAAATAGTTTTAAAAGATCCATGAACCTCTTGATTTTTTTCTGGAAAATCAAGTGTATGTACATAGAGAGCTTTCCTGAGATTCTCAAAGGGTTTTATGATCCAAAAATAATGTAAGTACAACTACACTAAGTTCTCCAGGGAAATTCAGAAAACTCCTTCCATTTTAAAAGTCAAACCATAAAATCACATACATGATAAAACCATGGCCTTAAAAACATAAACTCCATCCTTTCCTATCCAAACATTTATTATGTGTTTTATTATGTTCCACCAACTATTTAAAAAGATTAAAATGAGACCACTTAATAAAATAATTCAGTTATACATCTTTGCTAGAACAGTTAACTCATATAGCGCGTAATACACTTTCACATAAATATCCTTTAATCGTCAAAATAATATGGGAAGATAGGACTATTCGTGCTTTACAGATATGGAGACAGATTTCACAAAGTTAAGAAATTTTCTCAAGGTCATAGTACTAGCAAGCTGAGGTTGAAACCATCTTCTGATAACAAAATCCATAGTAACATTTTGTAAAATACTAGTTTAGAAAGATATCAATTGAACTAGAGATAAAAATTAGATTGGTGATGGCCTAGGACTAGGAAGGGTTGAGAATGACAGGGTAGGGGTAGGGGTGACTGCTAATGGATACAGGTTTTTCAGGGAGGTGACGAAAAAGTTCTAAAATTGATTGTAGTGATGGCTCTGCAACTCCAAATATACTAAAAACCATTGAATTGGACACTTTTTAAATGGATGAATGATATGATATGTAAATTACATTTTACAGCTGTTAAAAAAATCAGTTGAAAATTAAGGAGGCAAATGAATTATTGATATTTTGTCATTTTAAGATCAAATTATCAAGAATACAAACTCAAAATGAAAATTTAGCCTATGTGTTTTGTTCCAAAACAGACAATTCATTTCTCATGAGGAAGTTCAGTAGAAAGTGGAAGAGAAAAGGTGGCTTACTATTCCTGGATGGATTCCAACTTGGTTAGAATTCTGCTGAAGAATTCTTGAGTTCCATCTCTCTTCTTAGAGAATGGAGATTACAATACCTACTTGCACTCTGTAACTCACAGACGTATAAAACTCAAGACAAAACTTGATATTTAGAAAGGTTTAATCCCTAAATCATCACAGGTCATCCACTAAAAAGGGAGGAAGGCAAAGCCTGCTGGAGGCAGTATCTGGTATAGGGCTACATAAGCAGCAAATTACACCAGTGTCATGAGAAGTACTCATGAACATAGCAAGTCTTCTCTTCAGAAATCTGCAGTGGTTTCCTATTACTACTTATTTTAGTAAATCCCAATTCCTCTGCCTGGCCCCACAACATCATGTCATTTCCCACCTTTTAACAACAGACAACCTCCAACAAGGTCGGTCACCCTCTTCACTATTCAATCTCCAAGTTAGTGAAGATTCTCTAGCAATTCCTTCCTTTCTCCTTCTCTCGCTGTTAAAATCTGAAATCTTTCAAGCCTCACCTCAAGTTTCACCTCCTTGGACATTCAAGCCTTGACACTCTTGTCTCATGTCATCATACCCCACACAGCCACTATTGGCCCTTGTGTCAAATAGGGTAACCTCACTTCCACCAGCACTCCTTGGGGAGATCCCAGATTAGCAAGCACCCAGCCCAGACCAAGCATAAAGTAGATGACTGAATCATTAAATTACTGTGAAGAAAATTACTCATCAATTACACTAAGTCATGTAAAAACAGTCTAAAAATAAGCCAGCTCCTCCACTGGCAATCCATGAAATAATCTGGAAATTAAATGTGACTTTTCAAACAATATTTGCATTAAGACTTTTCATTGAGGTTCTTTACTACTGTGTATCACTTAGTTTACTATTACATTCACAATGGAAAGAAGTGGTGCTCCAAAGCTTTGATTCATTAAGATGTTTCAGAAACAGATACCAATTTATAGGGACTTATTTCATTTAAAAATCACTTCCATTCATTTATTCAACAAATATTTCTAAGCACTTACTAGGTATAGAAATTCAGTTATGAGAACCTTAAGACTATCTCAGTAGGTAAAATTCAGAAATTCTGTCTTGTATGTTTACCTTAAAAAGATTTCCTCCGTGGCAAGGCTGTAACTGAAGACCACCATCTACACAGGCAACATAATAATCCATGAAGGCCTATCAGCTGCATGCCACAAAACACTATGAGCCAACTCCTCTGCTTAATCATTGCTCCCAATGCCCAAACTCTGAGCCAGAACCCCCAACCCTGAGTTAGAATCCCCAACCCCCTCTCCTTTCCTAAGAATAAGGGCAAATCCAGCTCCTTTCCTCTCACTCTATATCCACTCACCAGAAAAGCAGCATGTCTGAACCCTAGCAAACCATTTCTAAATGACACACAGCTCTACTCTACACTTATAATCTTCTCAACCACCAAGAACAGAATGAATCCTTCTCTGAGACAGGTTTCATGCAATTAGAACTGCTCTAACTACTCATGTGTACCAATTATGGGCTTTATTTACAAAGTACCCTAAATGTAGACATGGGTTAGACACACCCTAACATCTATCCTCAGGATACCTTCAACACACTGTGTTCCTCCAGTACTTATGTATCTTCCTTTGAAAAACAAAAATACTCAGCATAGAGGATCTTCCTGCTACAAAACAGTGTGTTCCTGGTTCAGGGCAAGTCATCAAAGAGATAAAAATACTGTTCAGCAAGAAATAGTGCCGTTCTTATAAAAAGACACTAACTGACCAGACACGTGGCAAAGTATTTAATCAATAAAATCCTAAAACTGGTTAAAAGTGTGTGTGGGGGGGAGGGGAGTAGCTGAAGAGGAGGAATAATTTGTTTCTTTCTCTGATAAACATAATACAGTTTCTTACTAAGGCTAATACATAGTTAACTTCTCAAATTATAAGCCCCGAAAAGGGGAACATAAGGGTGGGAAATACGAAATAACATTACAAAAATAATCCAAACCATAAACTCTCTAGTCAACTGATTTATCTATTGACTTTCCAGTAGATAAGCACATTTGAATGTGTGTGTGTCTGTGTGTGTGTCTGTGTGTGTGTGTGATATTCTAATAATTCATTCCAAACAAACTACATTTTGGCAACCAAACTTACGAAGTTGAAAGGTGTAGCTTTCACTGAGTTTAACAAGGTATTACAGCTCAGGCTGGACACAGCCTATTCTTGGACTAAAAGAAAATTTACACTATCTCAAATCTTCCCTGCGACAAACAAAGAAGTTTAAAATGTGGGTTTGTACGGCTGCCCCAACTTGCACTCATCTTGCACCCAGGGTCAATAAAGGGATTTTGAAAAATGAGCTAAGAAAATACATTGGTGAAGAAAATGCTGTCATATTTGAAGCGTAAGTTTTATCTGGAGTAACTGAGAAGTAGCCCCATTTTCTGAAAACGTTCAAAACCATGAAGTATCACACATCAAAGGGAAAGATTTTAAATCTAGCCTAGTTTATTAAATTCTACAGATGACATAGCTTATGTTTAATATGTGTGCATATGTTTATGTAGCTCCCCTCATACTGGTATTTGCTCTCTGCACACTTTGACCTGGCGGCTTCCAGCAACTACTTGAATCATGCTTGATGCTCTGTAAACATGAAAAAATGCTAAGATAGAGAAACAGAGAAGACAACAGAGATACAGCACTTCACATTCTGCCTCCCTCTCGATAAATATTGGTTAATTGATTGGAGTTAGAACTAAACAGAACACAGGATTCCTAATTTGTTCAAATTTAGCCAAGTGCTAGATGACCAGCTGATTCCAATGGTCTAAGAAAGGAAACAAAGTCCATATAATGAAAGAATCTACATTATTCATTCATTCATCGATCCATCCACCTAAATATGTGGGTACCTCTTAAGTATGAGGCATCCTGCTAAGGGCTGAGACTACAATGGGTGAAAAACTGGCCAAAGATCCCATCCTCCCAGAACTTAGCCTAAGGACAAAGACACTCAAGCACTACAAAAATACACTGCAGAAAAAGAGTTCCAAGGAGAGGGAAGTGGAGTTTGAAGAGTATACAGTGGGAAAGGCGGGAGCAAGCACTGACGTGGAGGGTAATTAGGCTTAAATTCGGAGAAGGAAAGGAAGAGAAACAAGGAAAGGGAATAGAGTTCCATGCAGAAAGAGCAGCTTCTGCAAAGAAAGGCTCCTGGGGGGAGGAGCTGGGCCCACAGGAAGAGCTGTACAGCAACCTGTGCTGAAGGCAGGACGTCAGGGAACACAGCGTTTGAAGACCAACCCAGAACAAGCAGCCGCCAGACCTGCAGCCCTAGTCAGTTACCCCTGTCTTAATATAAAAAAAGAAGAAAAACAAAATCAAAAGGCTTCTATGACCTAGGAGAAAGCAGACTGGATCCCAAATCAGATAACCCGGACTAAGTCCTAACTGCCAGTTCAACCATCCCTGGGTGCCCAATATCCTTGTCCTAACTGCCAGTTCAACCACCCCTGGGTGCCCAACATCCTTGAGCCATCTGTCCCATCAGTGTCAATTGATAAGAACACCTCACTTCAGAGCATGGCTGTGAATAACGAACTAGATAAAAGTATGTGAAATTGCTCTGTAAAGTGTTCAACAAATTAACAGCATTGTAAGATTAGAGGTCTTTTTTTTTTTTTTAACTAAATGCTGGAATATAAACCATGACCTGCTTAAAACCTACTTTTTTTCTTTTAAAATCATATTAAGAAACACGTGCCCAAAGATATAATAGTTTTATATGAACAGCCTAATACTTGAGCTTTGCTAAAGAAAATGGTATTCACAAAACTGAAAACTTTATTAAAATTTAGAAGTTAACTTGTATTATAACTTTACAAATGGCAGGCTACTCAAATACTTACATATTTCGGTACACCAGAGTCTTATATTTTAAGTAATTACCATGTAAAAGTCCTTATAAAACATATTTCTGGCATAAATCCAGAACTGCATATTATCTTATCAATTATCTTATCAATTACTTACTTTATTATATAGAGAGCTTAAGTCCAAACCAGACACACAGATTAGGAATCTTTATATAAAATTAGGCCAGGCACAGTAGCTCACACCTGTAATCCCAACACTTTGGGAGGCTGAAGAGGGCAGATTGTTTGACTCCAGGAGTTCGAGACTAGCCTGGGCAACATGGCGAAACCCCGTCTCTACTAAAAACACCAAAAATGCCAAAACAAAAAGCAAACAACAACAACAAAACTGGCTGGGCGTGGTAGCATGCGCCTACAGTCCTAGCAGTTACTCGGGAGGCTGAGGTGGGAGAATCACCTGGGCCCAGAAGGTCAAGGCTGCAGTGAGCCGAAATTGTGCCAGTGTACTCCAGCCTGGACAACTGGAGTGGATCTTTAAACAAAAATCATAAATAAACAGGTGTACAATTTCACAGTCTAAAGGCAATATTCTGAAGTGAAGTAATCGAGCATAAAGAATAACACTTGTGGTTCTGTAAGATCGATAAATGGCTGTATTACCTACTCTGCTACTGGTGTGTGCGGTGTTTGTTGCCAAAAAACAGCAAGAAAAAAAAATCGAGTGGCTCTCAAACTGGTGTTGGTATAAATTTAGCTTATCTCTACAACTTCCCATTACCCTTATCTCTTCCTAAGAGGAAGATATTAAAGCAATCAAACTTAGTTGTGGACTAAAAAAAAAAAAACCCTGTAATTTTCTGAAAATGTATCTTAAAATGTATTAACTCCTGAGTCATTTATACTTACAATATGCTGTATCTTCAAAATTATTTTAAAATCAAAATAAAACAATATTAAAATCCAGTAAGAATGCATTTTCACATACAGCCTGCATAAATAGAATATATATTTTACAGATCAGCATCAAAATTGAAAACTTGTAATTAATCTTTTCTAAAATTAATATCAACAGAAATAATGGTTTGTGGGGTTGAGTCTTTTAAAAGTTATACCTCACAGACATACCTCTATTTTAAATATTTATGAGATAAAACTTACTTTATGCCTTTCAGTAATTTCTCCCTCAATGTAAAACAGCATTTTCTAAAATAAATGTCAGATTTCTGCGTCATTTTAAAATTTGAAACTTTTATTACATATAACCCCACATCTAAAATGGCTTTCTTTTCATCAGTCTGGTTATAAAACAGCTATTCAGGAATTCCTGAAATACCTACAATTCTTTTTCATTCAATACCAGAAAACTCTTAGTAGCTTAATGAATTGGAGAAACATGACTTTCTAAAAAGATGCTTCAAGACACCAGAGGAATTTCATCATTCACAGTCTCCTAACCTGGGAGAGGGAAAGTGGATACCATTTTATATGAAACATTAACAAAATACACTCAACAACTGTAAAGTATTCCTTCGAAAAGAACAACATAACCAAGAAACAAAATAGAGCTTCAAAGCAGTACAAAATGACCTTAATTACATGCTATAAATCAGTGACAAAAATCTACAAACTTCTTTGTCCTCTTCCACCCGAAATTTAGAGGAAGACAGCTTGTAAGTTAAAAAATTTTGTTGAAGTAAAATTTAGGACTTTCCAACAATACTGAATCAGAGTAAATCCTTACCTGTGGCACATATTAAATGTATTGAACTGATCCATTTTTTAGAATGGCAAAGTGTAAACTGATTTTCTGTTACAAGACTGCAGCATGATATATTTCCATTCCTTTAGAGGTTGAACAGAATTCAGCCAAATGCACAGTAACAACTCAGCACCATTTACTTCTCTCTCAATTTTGAAACCCACATTTGCCAAGATCAATAACATGGGATATAATTCAAGAACTTTAATAAATCAAAACAAAGGAGGGAGAGAAGTTCCTCAGGGCCTCTGGATAGAATATGGTCCCAAGATGGAGCTCAGAGTAAAAACAAGTGATGGTTTTATATTAGATACTAAAATCTGTATTTCATTCCTCATTTCACTTGGAGGCTGAGATATTAACTCAAACAAGATTTGAGTAAAGCAGGAGTTTTGTCCAAGCCTCGTGAGAAAAGAGCAACATCATATCAGAGGCAAGCCAAACACATACCAATGTGTGGCTGGTTCTGTTACAGAACTAAGTGATGTGTTACTTGCCCAAATTGCGGGACATTCAAGATGTCTAGGGATGCAGCATGAACACTCAGCTCCCCTACCAATCAAGCCCCTGACTCATGGGGATACATACCCTGCCCCCAACAGTAAACAGGTTCATCTTGTTTAAGAAAAAGGAAGAAGGAAGGGGAGATTGGGAGAAAGATGGAGATTATCTGAGAAAATCTATTCCAAGAAAAGGGTAATGGGAACAAGAAGATTTGGCACCCAAGTTCATTGGAATCACAGGGGGAAGCAAGGAAAGACCCAGAATATGGAGGCCTGCCAAACTTATTGAGTAAGGTCTCTTTCTTGGCATATCCTACCTGCCTACTCTCATAAATGATTAAATTCAATCACCTGTAAAGCTCATCGGCTCCAAAATTAACCACTCTGAAACTAGCTTGCATTTGGTGATGAGAGGCATGAGAGGTGAGGAGGTGGGTCTTGGAGCTGGATGAGTTATTCCAGGTTCCACTGGACCGGGGATCTTGGACAAGTTACTGAACTGCTCCGTCTCTGGCTTCCTCACGTGTAAACTAGGGCTAATAATAGGATACCTGTCTCATGAGATTGCTGGGAGGATTCAGTGACTTAAAATACACAGAATGTTTGGAATAGGTACTTGGCACATAGTAAACAGGTAGTATATCAATGTTAGTTATTAGTAATTATTTACTGTTTTGTACCGTCCTACTGGAAAGAGGTGAGTTTCAATTAGGAAAATTGTAACTATGGGCAGGTTTTCTCTCAATCCCACTTAGTGAGTGAGAAGTGAACTTCTTGGAGCTTTCAGGAGTGCGATGCAACCCATGGCAAGGGTGTGACAGGTGTCTCTGCACGTGCACCACCTGCCTAGGCTAGGTGTGGGCCAAAGAAATCCTCCCCGTGCTTGAACCAGGCAGAGCTCCCCAGGGAGAGCCACCTACTATTCCGGCAGCCCTGCTGGCCAGTGGGGACTTGCATGAACATGCTATCATTGGCTGGGCAGGAGGCAAGTTTCAAGTCCTCGCCAATAGTAACTTGTGAGCTGTGGACACCTGGAGACCTTGCCAGACAGAAGATCACAAAGATTGCAGAAAGGAACCCACAGCTGATACTATTAAACCTAGAAAAAAGATCAGGACACTCATCAGCCGGAAGCACTCTGACTCCTGTCACCCCACGGGTGAGACCTCCACAGGAGGTTCCTAGAGGCTCCTGAGGCTGATGAAAAACAATCACAAAAGGGCACTGGTCTGTCTTGATTTGTGAGTTAATCTACGATGAATCACTGTAACATACTTTAAATAGAACATTTCTTATTTGCTAATGAAATCTGCCTATACAGCAGAGGTCAGGGGTCTTGTTTGGGCTGCCTAAGTTATTTCTCCATGGTCCTGAGGTCTGTGTGTCGAGTGGGAACCAGCTCAAGTCAATGGACATGCTGGAGAGAGCAAAACTCCCTATGTCACAACCACCTTTGACACAAGTGTGAGTTAACAATAACAATAACACCATCGGTCATTAAACTCGCCAGTGGAATTTGTCTACCTCTGAAAGTGACTGTCAACATTCTCCACCAAGTGCTTGGATTAAATGGGTTGAGTTGTCCCATATCCAAAATGCTTGGGACCAGAAGTGTGTTGGATTTCATTTTTTTTTTCATATTTTCCAATATTTGCATTATCCTTACCAGATGACAATCCCAAATCTGAAAATCCAAGACCCAAAATGCTTCCGTGAGCATTTCCTTTGTGCATCACGTCAGTGCTCAAAAAGTCTTGAATTCTGGAGCATTTCAGATTTTTGGATTTGAGATCCCCAACCTATAACTGTATTTTAATCAAAGTCCTAGTGAGAGGCTAGAAAAATCCTGTTTTCATTTTGATTTTCATTTTGCATTTTACATTATACTTATTCATTTGTAAATATGAGATCTTTGAAAAACTTTTGAGCTCCCAATTTCAGATGAGCTCAGAGACCCATCTATGTTGCCTGTATTTGGAAGTACTGTACCCTACCAAGGAGATTCCAAAATTCCAAGTTTAAAATTCCAAACGTAGAAGTTAGAGCAGTCTCAAAGGTGAGCTGGATTTCAGGTTCGACACTCAAAATTGATGAACTAGAAAGCAGATACTAACTCTACTCTTTTAGCTAAAAAATAAGTGTATATGCCACTATATTACAACAGTTTCTAGGCTCTGAGTCAAAATTAGGAAATAATTTTTGTTTAAAACATGTTTATTCAACTAAAAAATCAAATGTAATAGTAAATACTTATTGAGTCCCTAAACAAAGGCATTTGGAAGTATGCAAACATACATGAATTATTACTCCTACTCTCAGAAGAGAAAGTGATATGAACACTTGCAGAACCACATTTTCCTTGATGCGAGGTACCATGATAACATAGCTTGATGAACTTACTCTAAATGAAGACAAACACAAGTCAAATTAATAAACATCCCCCCAAACTATTGGCTCCAATTAGCCGACTAGGGGCCAAATTGGTTCTACCTATCAGCTGTATCAGAGACTGCTCATTTCCAAAACAGCTGCCCAGTTTGCAGCAGTCACTGGATAGTTCTCAAACATAAAGACTCCGGTCCCATTTCAGGGCTATCTACATGATAAGGCTTTTGTTATTCGCCCTCCTCCTATCCTATACTTCACAGGGGAGGCTTCAAGCCACCAGGCTGCTCAAGGGGGTTGTCATTCAAGAGTAGGAAACAGGAAAAGAAAAAAAGATCTTATTAGTTTGTTTTCTCTAAGCCAAGGCCTCTGGTTGGAGAAAAAAATGCAAAGGAGAAAGTTTAGGCCGGGCGTGGTGGCTCAAGCCTGTAATCCCAGCACTTTGGGAGGCCGAGACGGGCGGATTCACAAGGTCAGGAGAATCGAGACATCGCGGCTAACGACCGGTGAAACCCCGTCTCTACTAAAAACAAAAAACATGCCGGGCAGGTGGGCGGGCGCCTATCGTCAGCTACTCGGGAGGCTGAAGGCAGGAGAATGGGCATGAACCCGGAAAGGCGGAGCTTGCAGTGGAGCTGAGATCCGCCACGCCACTCTTACGTTTGGGTGACAGAAGAAGACTGCCGTCTAAAAAAAAAAAAAAAAAAGAAGTTTAGAAATATCAAGATTATTGTTTTTAAATAACATGTTTTCCTAAGTTTTCCTGAGAAACTGGTGTCTCAATTTTAGTACAAGAGTACTCAGTTTTTAGATTCCTAAACTCAGATTATCTAAGAAATGTTTCTGACAGATATAATTTGCTATACAAGAGATAAAAGGTACACAGGCACATTAGAGCTCAATTTACCGGGGCACTGTGCTAAGAGGAAATTTTACACAACACAACATTATGCTGCAAAATCCCATTGAATATGGCATTGACTCCACGTGCACACTGTTTTCTAGAATGCTCTAGGAAGTTCTGCCCCTGCGGAATTGGGGTCAAAGCTTTTTCATTGCCATAGGCCTACTTACCAACAACACTGACCTCAAGTCAAGGAAGCATACGACCCTCAATGCTGCAAATTCCTTGTTTTGTGTTCATTGCAAAGCAGGTGCCCAATACTAAAATTGGGAGTTTGAACAGAAGACCTTCTGGAGACAGCTACTTCTAGGAGCTCCTCACCTTTCCTAAGATTCATGCTACTTCAAGAAGAGAAAAAGGAGATTTTGAAGTGATGGAGTAAAGTACAGGTTAAAAACAAGTGAAAAGGTGGCACTTTGCTTACTCCTGTCTGCAGATTACCTGAAGAAGAGAAGAATCCCTCTGTCAAGATGAATCACATCATGTATCTGCAACAAAAAGCATCTGTGACTCTTAGAATGAACTTTCTCTTTGACCCTTCGTGTCTGGAGAAACATTTTGAAATGTATCCATTATTCTTACCAGTTGAGAATCCCAAATCTGAAAATCCAAGATCCAAAATGCTCCCATGAGCATTTCCTTTGTGCACCATGTCAGTGCTCAAAAAGTTTGGAATTTTGGAGTGTTTCAGATTTTTGGATTTGGGATGCCCAACCTGTAACTGTACCTTAATCAAAATCATACAGAGAGGCTGGGAAAACCATCCTGTTTTTCATTTTGATTTTAATTTCTGCATTTTAAAAAATCAGCTGCTTCAGTTGAGACCACTGAAATTGCTCCACCTAGCAAATAGTAGATATTTCAACTATGTTTATTAATTTATCATTATTATTGTTGGAAGTAACAAACATCTACAAAAGCTGCTATCAAGGGGTTAAGAAAATCAAACAAGGACTGGGCATGGTGGCTCACGCCTATAATACCAGCACTTTGGAAAGCTGAGGCAGGCAGGATGGCCTGAGTCCAGGGGTTTGTGACCAGCCTGGGCAACACAACAAAACCTTGTCTCTACAAAAAATTAAATAAAATTAGCCGGGTATGGTGGTGTGTGCCTGTAGTTCCAGCTACTTGGGAGGCTCAGGTGGGAGGATCACTTGAGCAGTGGGAGGTTGAGGCTGCAGTGAACTGTGATCATGCCACTACACTCCAGCCTGGGCAACAGAGCAAGACCCTGTCTCAAAAGTAAATACATACATACATAAATTAAAAAAAAAAAAAAAATCAAACAAGGATCCATACCAAGTCAACTCAGATATTAACACAAAGAATCCTTTAAACCTATACCCTCATGCTTCTGCATACGAGCTACCCTAGTATCCTATATCAGCAGGCAAAAACATATACTCCCCAGGTATACCCAGACACCTTTCATTCCCATCTGTAACTCTTAGGAAGCGTGCACACTAGCATCAAGACTGAATGCGGTGATGAGGCTAATGAATAAAGACTCTGTTAGCCCGACAAATGGAGCCACCTAACAGTTCCTGGTGGCTTCTTCCATCAATAGCCCAGTGGACAGCATTGGTGCGAAGGTGGTCCCCAAGTTTATGGGTGAGCTTGAGTCATAATTAGGACTTCTAGATCCATATTTACTGACTGTGACTCACACTGTAAGTGGAGCTGTAGAACTCTTCTATAGTGTAAGCTAATGAACCAGATTTTTACATCTATTGTCAAAGCATGAGATGCAAGTAGACCTTTCAACAGCAGGTAAACATCATGACCAAAACGTTGTCAACTCACATCTTTAAGATACAATAACAATAAATTAAAAACAGCCTGCATCTTTTTCCCTCAACTCAGATATGAAACTATTCAATCCAACACAAAAAGGTTTTGCAAATCAACAGGCCATTTAGAAATGGCTCATTTTCATTCCAGCATGATGGCTTTTTAAAAATTATCACACCCAATATAGCAGCCTACAGGCTGCGTGGAAAATGCCAGTTCAGAAAAGCTTTGCTCATCAGCAGACGGAATTCATAGCAGGATGCTCTGCTGGGTCCATTAATCAATATATGGAAATCCAGACAAAAGGCTTGTTTAGCCCCTCTTCCCAAAAGCATTTTTAATTCCACAAAGGAATCAGAAGCCAGAGATTGAAGCATGGTTAGAGAGCTAACCGTTCTGATGGATCTTTAATGAAACACTTGAGAAATCCATTCACACATGGTCCTGTTTCACATACCAGCTTTCTCCCCAGCTCCAAACTTGAGAGCAGTAACTAGTAACTCACCTCCTTACTGTTAACATAGCCCACTCTCTGTCTACTTCAGCTGAAACCACTGACACTGCTCCACAAGGAATAGAAAATTTCACTACACGTTCTGCAAAGAGCTTCTCAATCCCCCTTTCCCCCCATTTATTATTAATAATGGCACACCCACCCAAGCAAAAATAAAGGAGGGTCGTCTGTTGGAAAATCTAGGGCTCTACTATCATTCTATCTTACGGTCTGAGGTCTTCTTTGTTCTTCAAGCTATTGTTTCTTTTTCACTAATAGGAATTTGTTGTGGGTCTTTAAAAAAGAGAGGAGAGAGAAAGCCAGCCACCCAATGAGCCAAGTACTAAATCATCTTATCTAAATGCAAGTAAGGGCATGTCTGAGAATGTGGTCAAGACTCTAGGACCTCTCTCCAGAAAACATGCATCCATATGAAATTCCAAAGTTTCAAGTGAGTTGCCCTCAAGTCCATCCAGGGTTCACAAATTCTAAGTCAAATCCTCCAATTAGACCAGTCTCTGATTTTAGGCTACTTTGGACACCTGTGAGGGACCACCGTCAGGTCTTTAGAGGGGTGGATTAAGGAGGCTACCTTTCTGAAATATGTCAGCAGATTACAAATCGAAAATTTCTTTGTAATTCCTTAGCAGTTTACAGAGGAGTGAACTCCTTTGTCAGTGGTCTATACTTTCTTCTGAGGATAAGTTCTACCCTGTAGAGCCTGATAGCTGCTGCCTCACTGCACGCATCACCTCGCCGGATTATGGAGCATCCCTGGACCTGATTTACCAGCTAGAGCTCTAGTGTCCCCATCTTAACTCCGAAACCTCATCTAACACGGTAAGGACTGCCAAAATGCAGTCCCTGCTGCCTTGTCAGCACACCCTCTTTTATTCCATAAAGCAGGGATTCCATCACTCCAAGTTCAGCTGGATGTCTGTCAGAAATGCAGATGCCCAGGCCACCAGACCCTAAGCCCACAGAACACCCAAACAAGGAATTTCGGCGTCGGGGTGGAAGGCAGGAATGTGGCTACTTAACAAGCCCATGGAACACTTCTAATGCACCCATAGTTTGAGAACATTGCTGTAAAATAATCTTCCACTGAAAGCTGGTTAGGGTCCTCCTTGCCTGCCTTCCCTCCTAATATTACGTGCTCATTCTCCCCGTAGACTTTGCTCTATTTCTTACCTTCACAAGGAAATCATCTCTCCATCCACCTAAATCTTATTCATTTTGAAAGGCTGATCTCAAAGTCCTCATTCCCCAGTACTGATCTATCACGGTGTCTCTTGAGGTGAATTTTCCCGTCTCCCTAACATCACAATTACCTTGCTGGGGGAAGGGGAAGTGAAAGGGTTATTTAAAATGCCAGATCCTAGGCCAGTCCAAGATCTATAGGATTAGAAAAAAATGGAGTGAAATGTAAACAGTTTTAAAAACCAAAAGTTACATAAAACAAAGAGAACCTTCAAAACTATCAAAGTCTCATCCATTGAATTTTGACTTTCTAAAACCCTCTAAAATATTTCTGAAACCCAGGCTAGGCAGAGAAGAGTTAAAAATCTTAAAACCTGTTCTCTCAGCTAATGCAATGTAAGAGCCACAGGAGGAAAGCCAGTCAGGTGGGACAGCTGTGCTGAGGCTTAGCCTAACAGGATAATACAGCCAGCCAAGGGGCCAACTCACTGAGCTTCTAAAAAAGACCTCAACTCTGCACTTCTTCACAGTAGCATTCTAAAAAGCATCTATGCAATTTAACTAAATGGTAGGCCCATAAAAAACTGTACACACTTAAAACAGTACATGATAACCTACTGCATAAAAATATACAATTACATTTTAATTATGTACAAACCAGGTGATAATTATACCAATATAAGGTTCTCTGTAATCTCCATGTGCTGTAAAAATCTACAATCACCTCATATCTTATGAGTGGGTGTAACCATGTTTAAACCCATTCATTTATTTAAAACAAAATGAACTGCAGAGTTTCCAAGGGATGTGGCACTGTGCAAAGTGCTGTGGGGACACCAAGATGAATGAGAAAAGGCCAGGGCCCTTGAGGAGCTCACCACGATCTTGTAGGGAGGAATATAATAAAGACAAACGGCTATGGTGTAAAACAGGGTGTGATAAGGTCCAGAAGAGAAATTCAAGGCACTACAGGAACTCAAGAGAGAAAACAGCGATCACTAGAAAAAATAGAGAAAACATCATTGAGGCAGCAGCATTTCAGGTGGTTCTTGAAGGATGAGCATACGTCTTTTAAGTGGAGGTTAGAATAGAAAAGACAGTCAGCAAGCAGGAAGGACAAGAGGTAAAGAATACAGACAGAAAAGCTCCTATGCTACAAACGTACTGAGACAGCAACTGAGGCAGAGTTGTCAAAAGGATCTTTGAAGTGAGACCACCAGCAAGGTATACCAGTAGGATAGTGATAATTTTGCATCAGTAAGTACACTCTGCAGATAGGTAAGTACACATCCAATTAGCCCAAAGGCACCCAAGTTATTTTTTTTTTTCCTAACAAGGAATACTGCAGGACAACATCAAATTAAACAAAATTTAAAAAGCAACTGTAAAAGAAAAATTCTTTCTGAAATATACTGGGCAAGACATTTACAAGTCAATATCATGGCTAGAGCGATGGCCATAGAGTCAGAAGACCGAGGTTTGAGTCTAAGTTCATTCTGACAGCTTTGGCACCTCGATTCAGTTACTAACATGCAAAATACAATCGATAATTTCTCCATCCTGTAAAATTGTTTGCTGATCCAATGACATAAATAGTCACTTCTAAAACTGTAATGCTCTTTCAAAATGTAAAGCAACACCACCAGGTAACTTTGAAAAATTATAAATTTATGTTTAAGTACACAAGGAACACACACATATAATACACACTCATACACATATACTGTTATGATTTTTTAAAACTCAAATATGATGGCTCTCCCAGAGCAAGGGGAACATTTGGCTCAGGCTGAAGCAGACAACAGAGACGCCAGAGAAGAGAAATGGAAAGACACAGGATGCGGCTGAGATTCCTGGGCTGCTGGATACAGCAACCCTAGAGCACCCTACATCTAGACTTTCCATTGATTTAAAGTGATATTGATACAATCCTTCACCAAAAACCAGCTAAAACTGATTTAAACAAAACTTTGAATATAAAATTCCAAAATGATACCTGATTCTAAAACACTTATTTTGTTCAGATTCCATGATGTTCCCTTAACAAATATGAAGGAATTAATATGGTCCTACCTAATTTCCTTCATTACCAAAGTGGCTTTTCCTCATACCTAAGGTTAATCAATATTGAATATCCACTATGCCATTAAGTTAAATACATATGGAAATAAAAACAGGATTTTAAACAGAGTAAATTCATTTTCATAGTTACAGAAACAAATGTGATATATACACACATTTGTACAGTATAGTCTTTTGCCATTAGCCATAAAATACCTGAAACTCCGAGTATATACATTAACCTGTTAATCTGCACTAAAAGATCCTATACTATGACTGATTAAATAAAATCTCCCTTTGATCAAGACTTTCAAACCCTAACTTACTAGACTAGCTTGTTTATCATTTAAAAGCCAAACAATTTTTTCCATCCAAAAAACATCTAAATGTTTGACTACACAGCTATTTCTCACCTTCCTTATCTTCTGAATCTCCAGCAGCCGGCTTAAGTTTCCCTCCCTCTTTCTCCCCACCTTCCCCTTTATAACTGTCCTCTCTATATGTTCCCCCTTATAACAAGGATAGCAATAACATTTATCATCCAAACCAGGGCACTCTGAAAGGGGGAGCTATTAATAATTAATCCAGGCAAATAGGTATTAAAACTGGGACATATGGTCGCCCTACTTACAACTATCACGCTGGACAGAAGGCAAAGTCTATTCACTGAGGAAAGAGATGGAAAATCTCATATTTAATAAGCTGAACTAGAACATAAATATTGTGACTTACCCCCACCCTGAATTCCCACCTTGGAACCATGCACCCAGAGGAGAAGATGCTTGTCTTCTCAGGGGGAAAGCTGCCCCACTGCCCCGACTGTCCCTTTCATTCTCTAGGATGCTAAGTTCAGGTCAGTGTGTACTAGGGCAACACCTGACAAGAGAATTGAGACCACTGGAAAAAGCCTGAGGGCTTGTTCCTTCTCTGCTGTAAAGAGAAGACTATCTAGTCTTCACGGCTAAAGAGGCGTTAATAACCTTCAATTAAATAGGCATTAGGCATGTCAGCTTCCAACTTCAGAGCCTAGTCCTCATCCAAAACATTCATTATGGTTTACTGTGCTGGGTGCTGTGAAGGTCAAAGTGCATAGCCCACATCTTCTCTGAATTTATAGTCCAAGATGAAAAATGATGTGGGCTATAAAATGGGAGATACATGCACATCAAATAAAGGCCTTACAAGTGCAGGCCAAGGAGGAAGAGCAGAGCTGGATTTAGGAAACGAGCAGAAGACAAACCAGTTAAAGCAGCAGCCAGTATAAAATGATCCACGGCATTAGCTTTGGGATGCAGCAGTGGGGCAGCACTACACGTTGGGAGGGGAAGCTGGGGAGAAGTGAAAATTACAAAAAGAACCATTTCTGGTCCTTTTTCACGGCTAGGTTCAGGTTCACCTGCACTGAGGACCACAGCATCCTTAACCGTGACAATGACCTTGTGTTCCCTATTCCAAGGGCATCACACTCTCACCTCTTACTCACCTGTCAGCTCCCTCAAGGCTGAGGGCCTTTGTTTCAGTCACTGGAGCTCAACTGGAACCAAAGAACAGGTGCTCCATAAACATTTTTTTAAATTGTGGTAAAATACACCAATATAAAATTTACCCTCTTAACCATTTTTAAGTCTACAGTTCAATAGCATTAAATATACTCACATTGTTCTGCAATCATCACCACATCCATCTCTAGAACTGTTTTCATCTCAAAAAACTAAAACTCTGTATCTATCACATACTAACTCCCTATTGCCCCCTCTCTCAGCCCCTGGCAGTCACCATTGTACTTTCTGCCTCTATGAATTTGACTACTCTAGGTACCTCATATAAATGGAATCATGAAATATTTGTCTTTTTGTTTCTGGCTGGCTTCTTTCACTTAGCATAATGTCCTCAAAGTTCATCCGTGTTGTAGCATCATTTCCTCCTGTTTTTTTTTTTTTTTTTTTTTTTTTGAGATGGAGTCTAGCTCTGTCACCGGGCTGTAGTGCAGTGGCGCGATCTCGGCTCACTGCAACCTCTGCCTCCCAGGTTCAAGCAATTCTCTTGCCTCAGCCTCCCAAGTAGCTGGAACTACAGGCGCAAGCCACCACGCCCAGCTAGTTTTTGTATTTTTAGTAGAGACGGGGTACAGCCTCCCGAGTAGCTGGGACTACAGGTGTGTGCCACCACGCCCAGCTAAATTTTGTAATTTTAGTAGAGACAGGGTTTCACCATGTTGGCCAGGCTGGTCTCAATCTCCTGACCTCGTGATATGCCCGCCTCAGCCTCCCAAAGTGCTGGGATTACAGGTGTGAGCCACCGCGCCTGGTCCATAATTTCCTTCTTTAAGGCTGAACAATATTCCACTGTATGTATACACATATCCATAAAAATACTTTTTTGTTTATCTATAATAAATACCTTTTAATCAATTAAATAACTATACTTCAGAGATTGAAACACTATCTCCTTAAATTAAGAGAATTTCAAATCTCTTAGACTGGAATATTTGAAAATTCTTAGATAAACAGAGATGAACTAGTAACTTTTCAAAAAATCAGGTAAGAAAATGCTTCTTCAAGGCTCTCTTCTATTTCCTACCACTCAAGAAGAACGCACCACTCAATAACCTACTTGGCCTATGTGAACTGAAATGTTTATGGTAAACTTCCTTGCTCTTATCAGCTTATATTTTAATACTTCACTTTCAATGCTGTGGTAAAACCTACTTCATGCAGGCCAAGAGGATAGCCTCTTCAACCGGAAAGAGAAAGCCACTACAGAATGAAAAAAACACTGCTACATCTCCTTTTCAAATCCTGACTTCCATAAACCACAGAAAGTTTGAAATGGAAAAGGAAGTGTTGGGGGAAAGGAGGTGTGGGGTGAAAGGGAAGTGTCGGGGGAAGAGTTGTGGGGAGGGCAGGCCTCTGGGCCGAGCCCCACTGTCTTTCTAAAGACTGGCTTCCTAAAAAGATTGGGCGGGTGAGTGAGCAGAGCAGGCCCAGCTGAAGTTTACAAGTACAAGAGTTTTTTTTTTTTTGGGAGGCGAGGCGGGATCTCACTGTCAGCCAGGTTGGAGTGCAGTGGCGTGATCTTGGCTCACTGCAACTTCCACTTCCCAGGCTCAATCGATCCTCCCATCTCAGCCTTCTCAATAGCTGGGACCACAGGCACACACTGCCATACCTGACTAATTTATATATATATATTTTATTTTATTTTATTTTATTTTATTTTTTTTGTAGAGACAGGGTTTTGCTGTGTTGTCCAAGCTGGTCTTGAACTCTCAAGCTAAAGCAATCCACCCACCTCGTCCTCCCAAAGTGCTGGGATTACATGCCTGGCCTCCTGTGCAATTCTGATAGTTGTCAAGGCTGTACCTGGGGGGTGCTATTTTTTTCTTTCCTCTCCCCTTCTTGAGATTCTGAACAGACATCAGAAAGGCATAATCACAGATGATTTTCATGATTTCATATAATAAACACTACATTTTTCTTCCTACTCCTTGAAACTTACTGGAGGCTTGACTGATTTTAAAAGGATTTCTTCCGTCAATATGTTCCCATTTTCCCTACCAAGTTAACTGGTCAAAACTAGCCTGGGTGACAGTGAGAGCCCGTTCCCAAGTAGATTCCCTTCTGTGGTTATGGAAGTCAGCATAAGTTAATTTATATCATATGGTGTCCTAAGGGTAGGTAAGGGTTAAATTATACCTTGCTCCAGAAATGACACCTTAGAAACTTGGAAAACCTGGGTAGGGGAATGACCAAAGACTGTAAATGAGAAATGCCATCTAACACGAGAAAACAGAATGAATGAAAAAAAACGGAGTAGACTGCCTTGTTAAGTGAAAACCTAATTAAATTCATGTCATATTGCTTTGCAACCATGAATAAGAGGTTATAAAATCAGACCGGACAACTTAAACGATGCAGGCATCATTTCCTACATTTCCTTTTGATCCCTATGGCATAGTGCTAGGCAGGCAAATATGTACTATACTTAACACACAATGATTTAGAGATTGATGTTTACTTGACTATTAGCAATAATGTAAGATGATTGTTTCTCTTCCTTTAACATAATTTAATCATTTTTAAAAATACAAATTCAACCAGAAAATAAGAGTCAACATATCATAAAATCCATAAATACTTCAGTACTTTTATATGTACACAACCCTACAAAGCACAAAATCTAGTCGAGAAGATCAGTAAGAAAATACAAGTACCCAAAAATGTTTGAAGAAAATACTTTTATATCATCTCATTCACAGGTAGATGGGTTTCATCTTTGAAAACATGGGAGATAAAAGATCTCCCTTTCAGGTCATGCGTGCAGGATCTGACAATTCATGAAGGCATAGACATGGACACATCAAATTCTATGCTCAGCACTGGTTATTGCAAGATAATGCCAGTCCCTGGTTTGTCCCCTTATTTAAAAGGAAAACCAGAAATTATTACAGCATAAATGTGGTCTTTTAGCCAAAATTTATGTTGTTTACTTTCTTCAGACACACAAATCATTTCTCAACACATACAGATTAAAGGAATACATCCTAATGATACTGTCATCAATCTAACTCAACCAAAGACAGCTCAACCTGTTACTGCCTTTCCTAAGATTTTCACAGGGATGACCAAAACCAGACGGCTATCAGACTCACCAAAGACTACGTCCAGAAGGCAATGCCTTTACTAGTGGATTGGTAAGGCTGACTCAATAGGGGATAGCACAGACCCAGCCAGCAGTTTGGTCTAACTGTGCACAGGGCAAATGATTTTCTTTAGCAATTGCTCTTCACATTCTGAAGATTTGATTGAATTCTTAATACTGCATTCACAGCTCAGCAAAGAATATCCTTCTGAAATGTCAGAGCATGGGTTACTGAAGAAGTTGCCATGGAAACTGCCCCTCTTTCAACTTTTAGCAATTAACAAACTTTCCAGCATTTCTACACTTTTCATATGCAATAGAATTGGAAGCAGATAACTCTATTTTTTTAACACAATTTGAAAGTCCTTGAAACACTGGGGAAAAAATACCTCTATATGCTTTAGAAAGACTTGACATTGGACTTTAAAAGCTTCAGCAGAAAAAATTCCCTGAAAGTAACATTTACAGTATAATTTTTTTTTATCTTCAGTACCTTTGTTTAAAATAGTTAATATGTGTATTTAAGAGGTATGTTCATATTTTTGACACATTTTCATATTGACTTTATTTTTATAGTATAAAACTGGCTTTCAGGAATGGAAGTCCAATATATAACATAAGCTTTGGCTGGGCACAGTGGCTCACGCTTTTAATCCCAGCACTTCGGGAGGCCAAGGAGGATGGATCACAAGGTCAGGAGTTCAAGACCAGCCTGACCAACATGGTGAAACCCCGTCTCTACTAGAAATTCAAATATTAGCCGGGCCTGGTGATGGCGCCTATAATCCCAGCTACTCAGGAGGCTGAGGCAGAAGAATAGCTTGAACCTGGGAGGCGGAGTTTGCAGTGAGCCGAGACTGTGCCACTGCACTCCAGCCTGGCGACAGAGCAAGACTTCATCTCAAAAACAAACAAACCAACAAACAAAAAACATAAGCTTTACAGGTAACACAGCCTGCAGAAAGTAAGAGTTTGTGTTATGACCACGCTTCAAGACTAAACATTCAGGAACCAACTAGGCCTGAAGTCAGGAGTCACTTGTCAATAAAAAGATTTTAAAGGCACAACTGACAGGTATTTCTAAGGTGCATCAGTCCTTGAGCAACAGAAGAAAGACCTTTTAAAATCTAAGTTATCTTTCATATTCATGGGTCTACAAAATACTCATTAAAATAGCATCTGAAACCAGTCAAAAATAACCAAAATACCCCAAAGCAAAAATCATACAGAAGAAAAGTTATTAATTTCTTTTAACTTCTCTGAACACCTAGTCATTGATTTCTATGCAGGTTTTCTGACCTAACACCTCATTACTGCCTGATTTGCTATTTTCCCCAACAGAAAGCGCTGCCATCGAAGAATACTCCATTGCATACGTGTGTCCCTGAAGTATATGGTTTTCAGAATTTTCGGAGAACTTTATGACTATTCTCGGATACCTGGACACCATGAGACCCTGTAAACTTCAGGCTTGGGATCCCAAGCAGTTCAAGACACTTTTAGAACACAGGCAAGAGTTCAAATTCCAAAGGGTTTTAGAATCAGAGTGGGTTTTTTTCCTTATCTAGAAAAAGAAAAAAAAAATCAGAACTGCTAAAACCACTAGCCATCTTTCATTTTCTGTACCATTTATAAATTCTTCTGATAAAGAGGAAAACCTTATTGTCACAGTACAATCTTTTAGCCCCTAAAATTGATCAAAATGTCATTAGGATGAATCAAATTCTATTATTTTTCATTACAGCAGACCCCATACACACAAAGGTACTGATAATGCACCAATATTAGAAGGTACTCTGTCTGATACTGGATGGAGCATGCCTTCATCATTTTATAATACAGAAAAATTGATTGGCTGATTTTACTGAAGCCCGCCATTAGTCAGTTTAGAACAGCTGCTGAAGATTATGATGTAAAACTCCTCAATAGGGGACCTAAAGTCTGATGAGCCTTCCTAACAATGCAGAGTTACCTGCCAGTTATCCAGTATTCTGGCCAACAGCAGACTGAGTCTCCAATTGCCACAGAAGGAAAAGCATAGGTAATCAACCCTAAGGAAGCTCCTAGAGGCCAGAATTCCCTATCCTACCTGGTCTATCTTTGCATTTCTCAAAGTACCTACCATGATAGCACACAAGCTCTACAGAGCCGAGACTCTGCCCTTGCTAATTGTTGCTACATCCCCAGCACCTAACACCATGCTAGGCACTCAAATTTGATGACAACCCACCTAAAAGGTACTCAGCTCAGTGGCTCATGCCTGTAAGCCCAGCACTTTGGGAGGCCAAGGCAG
The DNA here is from genome assembly GCF_001698545.2 of Rhinopithecus bieti. Taxonomy (NCBI): domain Eukaryota; kingdom Metazoa; phylum Chordata; class Mammalia; order Primates; family Cercopithecidae; genus Rhinopithecus; species Rhinopithecus bieti. Next base: position 952,590 of record NW_016806225.1, on the reverse strand, counting down.
GGGGATTGCCTGAGTCCAGGAGTTGGAGATTGGCCCGGGCAACATGGCAAAACCCTGTATCTGCAAAAAATACAAAAATTAGCCAGGCATGGTAGCACACACCTGTAGTCTCAGCTACTTGTTGAGGCTGAGGTGGGAGGATCCTTTGGGCCATAGAGGTTGAGGCTATAGTGAGCAAAGGTCACACTATTGCACTCCAGCCTGGCAGACCCTGTCTCAAAATAATAAAATAAAATAAAGTTAAAGGCACTCAAGAAATATTCCTGAATCATCACAGTGCAGCCTCTGTGTGGAAGTACCCACGTCACTGCCTCCCTTCACTTGATTATTCCTGTCCATAGCTGTGGCAGACCCATTTCTGTCTCTTGGGAGAAAATTTTTGAAAGAAACGAAAGAAAAAAAAAAAGAAAAGAAAAGAAAAGAAAAGCTAGGATAAGCCACTTTCTTTTCAAATTTCTCACCCATAAATTAAATTCCTTGAGGGGCAAGTCCATGTCATCTGATTACTTCGGTAGTCCCAGGGACATTCCCATAAATGGTAGCGGGCTGACATACACAAATCGTTCCTTTTTGGTCTTTCCCTTTCTACATCCGTGCCTTTGAGCTGCATGAAAAAGCCATTGCTTTTCAGTTTCATAACACTGCCTCATGTCATACTTAACTGGTCTGACCATCTTTTTATATTGTGTCTCAAGTCTCCACCCCCAAAACCCATTCATGACATCCTCTAAGGCAGGCTTCTTTGTTCTGTTCAGTTAATACCTGATCATTAGGACTGTGAATTAGGTATGGAAGACAATACTTTTCTAAGTTTTGAACGGAGCTGGAATGGCATGTGGATATAAAACTGAACTTTCACCTACTTCCAGAGTTGACACTCAGCCCAAAATACAGACACCTCACATTTACCAAGTGATCTCCCAAATCGAAGTCAATATATATCTCAACCCCTAAAATCACAGGATTTCCTCTCCATTGTCATAATCTCCTCCCATTAACCTGCTGGCATTTTCTCTTTAAGTTCTTCAAAACAGGGCCTTAGGAAATACCTGAGAAGCAAGCCTCTTTTATTCTTCTTGGCCGAAAGATGCTGCCGTGTGGGTAAAACGTTATAACGGGAGAATTGGTACAGATATTCATAGAGTGTCCAGACTTAAAAATACAGGATGCTCTGTTAAATTTGAATTCCAGATAAACAAATAATTTTTGGTGTAAGTATGCCCCAAATAGTGGATGGGCCACACTTAGGCTAAAAAATTATTTGGGGCTGGGCACAGTGGCTCACCCCTGTAATCCCAGCACTTTGGGAGGCCAAGGCAGGCGGATCACAATGTCAGGAGTTCAAGACCAGCCTGGCCAACATGATGAAACCCCATCTCTACTAAAAATACAAAAATTAGCTGGGCATGGTGGCACATGCTTGTAATGCCAGCTACTCGGGAGGCTGAGGCAGGAGAACTGCTTGAACTGGGACCCGGGAGGCAGAGGTTGCAGTGAGCTGAGATCACGCCATTGTACTCCAGCCTGGGCTACAGAGGGAGATTCTATCTCAAAAAAAAAAAAAAATTATTTGGCACTTATCTGACATTCCATCTTAACTGGGTGCCCAATATTTTATCAAGCAACCCTATTTGTGATAGAAGAAAAAAAGACTAACCCATCAGTGAGAAGGCAAGAACAGTGAGGCTTTGAATTGTGACGGTGAACAAGGGTAGCAAAGACATGAGCAACAAAACTAAAGGAGCTGAAATAGCTTAGAATGCTGCTAAAATGTTCCTGGGGGAGAAAGGCAGCGGGAGATGAGCCTGAGAACCATTAATAGAAAGTAAAAAGGCCAGCCAGGCACTCTTGCAGGTCGAGGTAGGAAGACTGCTTGAGTCCAGGAGTCTGAGATCAGCCTGGGCAACATGACGAGCCCTCATCTCTACAAAAAATAAAAAAAAAAATCCAGGTATGGTGGTATGCGCCTATAGTCTTGGCTCCTCAGGAGGCTGAGGTGGGAGGATCGCTTGAGCCCAGGAGTCTGAAGTTGCAGTGAGCTATGATGGCATCACTGCACTCCACCCTGGGCAACAAGGCAAGAGTCTTGAAAAGAGAAAAGAAAATGAAAAGCCACTGCCATGAAACAGTCTCAAATGTGCCACCGCAAGAAACTGCCCAAAGTATGCACTTAAGAAAAAAAATCCCTTTAGCAAAGATGAAGTCAGAAAAATGTGGGCAATTTAGGGCACAGGGCCTATGCTGCTGGCACTTTGCTAGTCTCTTACACCAGCTTACAGCACCTCTAGAAGATGACTCCAAACCTAGAAGACCTACCAGAGAAGGTGAATGCACAGCCCGGATGTACTCAGCCACTAAGTTGGGCTAGGCGCTGCACTCAGCCTGTCTGAGTTCCCAGCTCCTGCTCTTTCCCTCACAGTGTGTTTTTTCGGGGGGATGGGGGTGGCAGTGATAACTGAAAAAGTGTCATGCTGTCTAACCCATAACATGCATTCTCAGTCTAATGTCTAAAGTTGGAATCTTTACCCCCCCTTCTGTTCCAGAACATTTCTGCAAAAGAATGACTGGAATTTAATGTTAACTAAGGGAAAAAATATTTTACCCATGTCCCTGGAGGCAGACTTTCTTTTTTTTTCCCCCCCAAAGAAAGCCCTACCAAAAAAAAGACACCTCAATAAGCAGAGACTCAGGGGCATCTGGTAATAAGAATCCTATTCCTTGGTGCCCCAAGAACTCAGGAGACAACTATTTTTATAAAACCTGAGACTGACAAAGCGGGGTGCGTCTTGTTTATACCTGGAGGCCCCCTTACTGCTCCCTATTCAATGACAACTCATAGCAGCTATTACTAACAATGGTGAAGAAAACGGCCCACATTCACTGTACTTATTTATCATGTTTATTTCTGCGTGCACCAGGTGTCGTTCTCAAGACTTTGCATTAACTAATGCATTTAATCCATACAACAATCCTAGCAGGTAGGTAGTCTGTCCTCCACTTCACAGATGAAAAAACGGAGGCAAAAAAAGAGATTATAGAACTTCTCCAAGGTCAACCAATTATCAATGGAAGGTGTCGCTAGTCTACAACTACCATCTTGAGGTCATGGTGGAACCAGTCAATCTGATGTTACAAACCTAGTGCCATAAACTGTCCTGAATTGGCACATAAATGTTGTGGTTCAAAGAACTGAAGACGAGATGCCATGTTCCCACGTATATCTTGGCTGGCACACACATAAATATATATAAGGCTGAACCAAGCCCCCATTACACGAGAATCTGAATCGCCATGGGGTTGAAGGAGAATTTAGAGGTAACCAGAACAGAAATATAAAACCATGACAAGTAACCATGGTTTCCTAATATTCTTAAAGGGTTTAAATAGTTGACGGCTAAGAGATCTAAGGATGGAGGTAGTGGTGAGTCATTAAAATGCTTACAATTTTAATTTTCTTTTCCATCTTACTTTTCTCTCTTGACTTTTTTAAAGTGAGGCAACCGTCAGCATACAAGTTTCATAGCCTGAGTACATTCTTGGTGCAAATAAAATATTTTTAAATCGTTTTATTGTTTTACATATATTAGACTAGTTTTAGCTTCGTAATCTTAATTTTAACTTGAGTTTGGGGTTTAAAAGAGCCTTTTATTCTTTAGGTTGTCCAAAAGAGATGTATCTATAATTTAGTAATATTAGTCATACTTCTCCATATACAATATGGCAGAGGTAAAGAAAACACGCCCTATAAAAGTGTTATGGTTTAAGGTGCTGTAAGAATAACATAATAGGCTTGCAATGTAAAAGAGAAGTTATATTAAACTCCAGTTTCTGAAATGCTCAAATTATATTTATCATAATGTCACTAATTTGCTGTGTAACCTTGAACAATCTATTTTACCTCTCTGGGTCTCGATATGTAAATACAGATGTGTCTCATCTGTAAAATGGCAGGGTTGGGTTAGATGACAGTTCCCAACTGGAATGCCCCAGGACAGCTGTGCCAAGATTCTGATGCCCATCAGCCCTCAGGTGAGCTGGACACAGCCTAGGCTGGAGGCCTCAGATCCACCACCTCCAGCCAAGAGCAGTCATTTGTTTCCCCAGGGTGTGCTGTGCACCTTTTCAATGTGTGCCATAATGTGAAAATGGCTGGGAAACACTCAATTAGATGACCCTGAGGTCCGTTTTAGCTCTGCCATTCTGTCAGTCTTCCTGAGATTGTAAGGCTTCCTGAGATACTGCCCATGGCCAACTGTTACGTGGTTCTATAAACTGCAATGTAGAGCACAGTGCTTCATAAACAATATAAAACAGTATTTCTTATTATCTTCATTTGTTATCTATGCTCAGAAAGTTAAGGTACACTGTAAGGCCCTAAAATGTTATATACACAAAATAACCTATATTTAGCACAGCTTTGTTTTGTTTCGTTTTAGACGGAGTCTCGCTCTGTCTCCCAGGCCAGAGTGCAATGGTATGATCTCGGCTCACTGCAACCTCTGCCTTCTAGGGTCCAGAAATTCTCCTGCCTCAGCCTCCCAACTAGCTGGGATTACAGGCACCCACTAACATGCCCAGCTAATTTTTATATTTTTAGTAGAGACGGGGTTTCACCATGTTGGCCAGGCTGGTCTCGAACTCCTGATCTCAGGTGATGCACCCGCCTCGGCCTCCCAAAGTCCTGGGATTACAGGCGTGAACCACTGCACCCAGTCTAGCACAGTTTTAATACTAACAAGGTGGTGGCATATTCCGATTTTGATAAGTAATTATGTTATAGCATATTAACATAGCTATTAATCATTCCAAAATACTGCTCAAAGGTTATAATGACAATTAGTTTTCTAATTCCCCATATGCACTCCACCCCATGATTTAGACAAAATAATCACAATTCAGAGAACTAAAATGTTAGGAGTCAATGAAAAGTAACCCCTTTAGGAAGTCAGAGAAAACGTCATTTAAACATCTTTAATGTATATAGTGTTTATCTCGAAGTAAAGCAAAACCAAAGGGCAGAGAAAGTCTACTTCCCCCCCACCGCCACTGAATCTGGTTTAAACTAATAGATTGGAAAGTTTGAAGTACGTCATTCCCAGAAAGATGTAAATAAGCAGAATAAAGCTGGCAGGGGGAAGGCAGTAATGCCTAAGGAATTAGATGGGCTGGCATATGAGGGACAAGTTAAAAATAGAATCTCTGTGACTCAGCTAAGTGGGCACCAGGGATTTCTAACTCAATACACCCCGGGGATTGAGAAGAACAAAGGAGGAAAGGAATTATCAGCAATTCAGGGGTCGCAGGGAAGGGGAAAAATAAGGGAAGAAAGCATTGAAGGTGGGAGATGGAAAGAAGACTTTTGGGATCAGCCGCCCCAAGGAAGAAGGCTACTCACTCACTCTACAAACAGGCTTTCTGCTCAAAGGTTCTTCCTCATACCTGAAACCAGCCTTGAAAGTAAGCACTGAGCAAGAAACCTAGGAATGAAAATGTCCCAGGATATTTCCATAATGTGAAATGGGCCCATGTTTGATGTTTTATTTTTGTTAGAGTCTTAACTCTGATAGCCACAGCCATCACTTGTACTCAGGGAGTTTTGAAATATAAAAACAGGTACAGGTTGGGATTTGTTTTAAACAACTTTTCCTATTTAAACTTAAATTCTTAACAGTAAATTTGAATGAGGCAGAATATTATAAATAAGGAAATAAAAATTACCTGTAAGTCAATCACCAGAGATAATTACTAATAACATTTTGATGTGCTTTCTTCCATTCATTTGTTAACATACCTATTGAATACTGAGTGGCAAGGATGAGTGGTTCACTGTGACGTCCAAAATTATCTCCTCTTTCACATAGCTCTCACCTCTTGAATTTAAGAGTAAGACAACTCATTATCTAAGAGTGCATCGGGAGTGATTTGTGGTACTATTTTCCTTGGGGAAAACAAATGGCTGCCCTTGGGTGGAAGTAACTGACCTAGGGCCTCCACCCCAGCTCTGTCCAGCTGTCTTGAGGGCCAAGGAGCATCAGAATCTCAGCTGGGAAACTGATCTAACCCAACCCTCCTATTTCACAGATGAATACACTGAGACCAAGAGAAGTAAAGTAGCCTGTTCAAAGTCACACTATGAATTACAATTTAAGCACTTCAGAAACTGAAACCCTATACGACTTCTCTGTTACCTAAAATGCCTCATTATAGTCTTCTTCTGGGCTATTAAGGATCATAAATCCCCTTCATAAGGCACATTTTTCCAGTTTATCTCTCTGTCATTTTTTATATGGAGAACTGTATGATTAACAATAGTAAATTATAGACATATAATTCGTAATTTTGGACAGCCCAAAGGCTAAATGGTTGTTTAAAATCAAACAAATATTAAAAACCAACATTATGAAACTAAAGTTAAAAGACTTTTATTTTGAAATAATTAACTCTAGTATTTAAATAGTAAGTTTCCCGAGCATATGTAAAACCAAATACGTAATTTTTTCTTTGGAATTTATTTTAACATTTTTTCCTTCTAGAAAGTGTCTAGCCATATTTTTATGAGCACTGAGTATTTACATTTTCTAAATCTTCTTTAATTTTATGAGAGGACAATGAATACTGTGTGTTTTCATTTTTTTTTTTGACATTTTTCTATTCTAGTGAGCATTATTAGTTATTTGTAATTCTTCAGTAAAATGAATACTGTTGTACTTAAGTTGAGCAATCACTTAGAGTTTCTGGCTTTTAGGCTTAAAAAAATCCTCTTTCTCAGAGATCAAATTTTCTCCACATTTTTTTCTAGCTTAGAGTTTTAAATATACATATTTAAATCCAATCCATATGAAAGATATTTTGGTGTGTTACAAAAGCAAAGATATAAATAGATTTTTTAAAATACCCAATTTCACAACCCCCTTTATCAAATAATCTGTTCCTTCCTCAATGACTTATAATTAAGTTATTCCATACACTGAAAAAAGTTTTGAAAAGTGCTATTTTGTTGGATTATTTGCCTGTTTTTATGCCCACATCATCATCTTTTATCATCATCACTTTATGTGTTTTAATATCTGGTAGAAGTTTCTGCTTCATTTTTCTATTCTAAATTAACATATCACACATGTAGATGTATGATATACATGTAATATACATAGTCTTCCTAATGAACTACAGAATCAGTTAAAAAACAGGCTTTTGTTTAATTGATTTTTGAAAACTATATGCACAGATCCCTTAATACCTCAATTTTCTCTGGTGACTTAACATTAATTGTTGTACTCCATTCCAAACATTCAGTGCCTTTTTAAAAAATGCACCCTACAGATCCATCCCAAATATGTTGATTCCCAGTTCATTTGAAGACCCAACTCCAAGTATCTTGGTTTTAAGACCCAACAAGTCTAATTTGGACTGGTAGGTCATGAGACCCCCCCTTGAACAGTCTGCACACAGAGGCCTTGGGACTTGCCGCTGCAGAGCACGCAGGACCATATCACGTAGGGTTCTGTGTGCCACAGCAGTAAGGCGCTGGGGAGCCACTGACAGGCATGTAAGTAAGAGAGTGACCTGATCACATTCTGTTTTAGGGAGAGAGAGAGAGAACGGTGCAAGTGGAAACTAGATCAGTGTCACGCACCCAGCAGAGGCAGGGAGACGATTAGGAGTCTCCTATGATGTCTGTCTTACAAGAGCAGTGATAAGGACAGGGGCGATGGAAGAAAGAATGATTCGAGTGGGATTTGTGTTATTGCAATGTTTCCCCTATAGCAAAATAGGGTGCATTCAAACACTCCCAAGGCGGAAATAATGAAGCTCCCGAACCTGTCCCTAAGCACGGTCTCTCTTCCCACCAAGTCAATAGGCAGAACGTGCCTGCCCTCTTCCCCCTGTGGAGTGCAGTATTTACTAAGCACCTACTATGGATAGGTCAGGCACCATGCTAGCTGCTGAAATAAATCCTGGATGGGTCAATGCCAAAAATCAGCAGGAGACATGGAGAATGAAGAGTATGACTCTGACATCCAAAAAGAGAGCCAAGTATTGGGAACAAGAGTCACCCAGACATCAGGAACAGACTGTTGTACAGAGCTACCACCTCCCGAGAGGCTACTTGCCTGTCTGCTCCAAACCAGCGGCCAGGCTTCGTAACTCCCCTGCAGGTCCGAGCCTTCTCTGCACCAGAAAGCAGTATCACTGGCCTAGTTCTACCAGTGGATGGTCAGGGGAAAATCAGAAGCCCTGGCCAACACAGAATCCAACTTTTAGTTCCCTGACTTGACCCTTCAATGCTTGGTCTTTGAGGAGTACACCAAGTATTTATGAAGGCCCTTAAAAACTGTCCAACAACAACAAAAAAGGCCTCTTTTCACTTTTACTAGCTTGATTCTTTAATTTGCACTCAATTCCTTCCTCCTCAACAGTGGTTTCCATAGTTCCCTGGGTACAACCTGTGTTGGCCTTCCTGCAATCTGGAAAAGATCTTCTATCTCCTTGCCTCCTTGAAAATAGGCAGATGTTTCATCTACTTTTTTAAACTTCAAGGAAGAAGAGAAGACGTTTCTGTAACTATAAAATATTTGGTCACTCCGCTTACTGGAAATATGCTACATAACAAGAAACAAGAAACAAACAATCGTATAACAACTGGGTGGTTTTTACAACCGCTTTAAGGAGATCAGCTTGGTATGTTAAGCATGTAAAATTCTCATTTTTTCCTTTTTCCTATGTGAAACTATTTTGGATGCTTCATTACAATAAAACTTTAAGTATTAGCTTTATAGAGGCCTATGTTTAAATTCAGAATCACAAAAAATCAGTACACATTCACAGAATTCTAACTTCCTTACACCCATAACAAAAATAGGTGCAAAGCCACTCTGGGGAGGCCCACAGGACTGAAATATCAGGAAAAGAACCACATGGCGAAAACATGCCTGGCCCGCACATCCAAAAGCCATGACTAACTCTACCGTTTGATGGTTAAACTTCAAGCCGAATGCTTAGCTTTAATAAGCCTCCATTCAAGGTCTCTGGGCCTGACTTTGTTCATCTTTGAAACAGGTCAATGATGCCTACCTCACAAGGTTCCTGTGCGGCCCCACCCTGACAATGTGTGGAAAGTACTCTGTAAATAATGTCGTCCCAGACCCTTTTCCGGAGGCTTTCATTATCTTAGTTTTCTTCCTGAAACCTCCCCTTTCAATTACATGAATTTATCGTCTTATTCTAATTTTATATGTGGAGAAACTGAGACCCAAGCAGCGTTTTTTTCCAGGAAAAGAAAACTCCAACAAATTAAGAGATGCCCTCGGAGATCAATAAAGACTTGTGAATGCAGTTTGCCAGTAAGGTAACATCTTAGACACGTCCTTTAACCTTTCTGAGCACCAGTGTGAGTTCAACTCACCTGCCTGGAGGGTAGACCAGCTGAGGAAGGTTTTGTCACCAGAGAGCTCTAAAGGAGATGGCAAACACTGGAGGAACTGGACCTCACATAAAGCACCAAGGGCAAGAGACTTCTCCATGCCCCCAAGCAACTCACAAAGTAAGCCCAGGCAGGCAGGATGGGGCGTGGCCTCACTCCAATGGGAAGGGGGCTCTGATGAGGAACTTGTCCAGTGACCTCAGCATGGTATTCCAGTGCCACTGGAAAACAAGGCCTGCAGGTGGAAGTGAGCACAGGTGGGAGGCAGCTGTTAGAAGAGGAACAGAAAGGAGACTACAGCAGCACCAAGGGGGATGGTTTCCCAAGGCCAGGCACAGAAGCTTCTCCAGGACAGCCAGGATCAAGACAGTGCCAGTTCCTGCCCTAAGTAGGGTCACACATCGACTGGAAGCCTAACCACAGAGGGGGAACGGACAGCCTTGAACATTTCAAGAACACTTGGGCACAGGTCAAAATCACCCCTGAGGTTTGCATGCAGAAGAGAGGGAGAGCAGGGCTTCCAATCATTCCTCTGGAATGAGCTGAAGTACAGACTACAATTTTACATTATTGTGGCCCAATTATTCCAGTATCTTCATAGCTCATATGGAGATCCATGTAACCTGATAAATAATGGCCAAAGTCTTATCTCACTCAAACTGGTTCCACAAAAAACTGTAACTGATAAACCCTCAAACCCCGCATCTTCCCAAGATTGAGCAGTAAACTACACAAAAATATAAATAGGAACCACCCACTAAAGTGCACAAATGATACTATATGAGGTCTCATTAAACAGCCCAATGAAGCCAGCAGTATTTATTAGGTGGAACCACAGCAGTGCTCTGACTTGTATTGGAAAGGAGAAAAAAGGAGGAGGAATGATTTCTAAATATGACTTGAGCATGTTGATAATAAGCTTTCCGGCACTGGTTCTTTATTCCAGCCACCGTGCAATCATTAACCCCAGGTAGCAGTAGGGAAGCTAAGACAAAGAAACCCACTGCCTTGCCCAAGGACATTTCCTCATGCTGCCTTCAACAACAACTTTTAGGAAGTCATAACTTCCACTTTTGAAACCAGAAGAGTTGATACCCTAAACTGGAATATATAACTGAAATTAGTTCTGACTGGTTTTAATTAAATCTTTGTAGCCAGTTGTCAGTGTGCTTGAGATTTTTCAAAATCTCTCTCTCACATGCTCAACAGATGTGGGCGGTAATCAGAGCCGAGCTGATTGGAGCTGCACAGACAGCGAGCAGCAGCTCCCCCAAACAAAAGGTCAGCCATGATAATGACATCCCCAGAGTGATGTATGTGCACATTAAGAAGTTAAATCTCATGAAAAGAATGTACAATAAAGTCATCAATTTTATTTTAGGTTCATCTGGCTGCAATTTCTGCCTACAGTCATCTTACTCCAGGAAAAGTTAGCACCGTGCAGGCACCTGGATTCACTTTGGGGTCTTTGGTATATGAACTATGACATTCCACACATAGTTTCCCAACGCAAGTACTGAAACGTCTGCGCCCTACTTCTTAGCTCACTGTCTGTAAAACATTCCTTGCCCTTTGATGTGAAAGAAAAATACTCCACTTTACAAGATTACCCTGGACTGGACTTCTTTTTTGAAAGAAGCCTAAAACAACACCACCATTGTGGCCACCCTGAGTGTCTGTGGCAACAACCACACAAGAAATAATCTTAAAGTTACCAACACGTTGAGCAAATTTACACCTACCTAAATCCTATTCCCCTGTATGACATTTTAAAGGAAAAGAAATCATTAGTAGAATTTCCCATAATTATCTTTGAAAAAAAAATCCACGTCTTTTTTTGAATGGATTCTTGCACCAAATACTTAAGCATCCCTCTGTCTTTAAAGCACCAGGATAATCTGTTATTAAATGCACGCTTAAACCAACGTTTTATAACCTTGCTGCTGTTTTCAATGAGTCTCCGCCTCTTCCTACCAGGCATTTTGGGCTATAATAGCAGTCCTAGAGCCACCTCCTACTGAATAATTATAATAGTGGGCCAATTAAACTAATCACCTTTCCACATATTTTTATCTGGCTTACAGATGTAAATCTCCCCCAGAATGCTGAGAATGAAAGGTTTCCTCTCCAATAGCACCTAGGACTCCAAGGGTTACCCCTGGCAGAGACTCCATCCATTAGAGGCAACCTTAACACTCAACCAAAACTAGTAAGTAACACATTCGAATATGTGATATTCACAGATATTCACCAGACACTCATCTTTCCTCTTCCAGGAAATCTAAAGGATTCATGAGCTACTTTCACAGCACCAAAGTTTAGACTTCGTATTAATGTAGTTTAGCTTAAGCAGCAAAACAACACCAAATCCTCTAAAAAAGCGATTACCAAGAATGACAGTGCTGAACAGTGCGGGATTTTAGATGCTCAGCAATCCATTGTATGCATGTTTTGGAGGGAAAAAAGATTCTAAAGAAAGATTTCAAATTCAGAAGTTTATCACTGTTGCATGAGCCATTTACTATGGAGCAACTAACTGAATTAATAACTCCTTGGAGAAATTTTTCTTGATGACTCACACAGAAATCTTCTGGCTCTGAAAGGGAGGATACGTTTCCATCCAACGCCAAGTAACAAGCAGTGAAAAGGAAAAATTCCAACCCCAGGCAAAAGCAGCAGGTGGGATTATACACTCATTTGTGTAAAGCTAATCCAGAAATAGATGTTTTCCCCTTCCTAGATAAAGCCACCACCTGAGGAATGTTACTTCTTCTGGTCAGGGTGACAATTTGGAGGCAGTTCATGTACCAGATTTATCTTATACCTTACATCCTGAAACTGCTCTATCTTGTTCTCTAAAAATCCAATTATATAACTTAATAACTATTTCAAATACGAATCATAGATCCTTAAGCTATTTCCCTTACCTTAGTAGTTCGGCAATTTTCCCCAATAGTTTTATAATACATCCCATAAACTAGAATAACTGTCTACAGAGAAAATCGCTTTTAGTTGACTCCTCTGATATCACAGTACTGAGATAGCTTTGAGAAAGTGCTTCTCGGTAGGGTGAAGAGACACTGCAAGCAACTGGGGACAAAATGGAGGAAAGGATTAACCACCGTTTGATACCTTCCTTCTTTTTCCAAAGCAGCCAAGACTGTGTCTTTAGTAAAGAACAACAAAAATAATACACAGCGTTCTCTTCTGTTCTAACTTTTCTCCAGCCAGAGGAGAAAAAAAAAATTAGGTAACCACTTGAAAAATTCTCTTTCAGGCAATAAGTATTTCAAAAGCTCATCCAACAACAAACAGACACAGGCGTGTCCTGATTAGGTTACTAAATAAAAAGCATTTCCCAAGGCATACCTCTAAGGCACGACTTTTTTTTTCTACTTGGGACCTCTTGTCCTACCATGCACTCCAAGCCTTCCTTTACCCCTTTATTACAGCTGTAGATATAACCAAAATCCTAGAAAAGAATAAATGCAAACAAAGATATTCCACTATATCTCAATAGGGCATCCTAAATGAATAATTTTCACTTGAGTTTTGCAAAAAGGATGGTGGGACTACAGAAAAAGACACACACTCAGCTCACATTCAACCTTTAAAACTAAAGCAATTTAAAATCTCATGATGAAAAGTATAAAATACATCCCAAATCTACTTAGAATTTTAGTGAATTAGGCCATCCTGATTTTTCTCTTGGTTACTCAAAATGCTTTAGGTTGGCAATGTTCAGTAAGCACTCCCATATCAAACAAAACGTGAACAGCTCAATCTTTTAATTGAGCAAAAAGAGAAGGCACACATGTTTTAGTGACATGCTTGGATTTAATGTGTTATTTCCTAAAAGAAATTAGCTCCCCAACCTTTAAAAGGAAGAAAGCCGAGGATCTTGTTACAACCACAAAGCAAGGAAAATGCTCACTACCCGACACAGATGTGAAATAAATAACAACATTTACTCTCAAAGAACTCTAAATAGACATATTTTTTTTGACAGTCTTTTGTTACCTTGACAGCCTTAGGCTCAAAGACCCCACACACTTTCTTCCAACACAGATAATGTGAGCCCACCTACCTTCTCCAGACTGGAGACTATAAATTCTCCAAGGCTGCCCTGATCCAGACATCGCCATGGTTGAACAAAAGATTTCATTCCATAAACATCCTTCCTTGTTTTCAGAGCAGTCTCCCTAGATCCAAGTTTTCCCTTCTAACACCTTCCCAGGATGCCTATTATGCCTTTAAGAATCATACATGGTATGTACTAGAATGATCTATCTACCTGTCACTTATTAAGATTTACACACTGATAAAATGCTATTTGAAAGAAAAATCTGAATATCCCTAGACAGTCTATAAAAAGTGATTAACACATAATTCAAAATGCTTTTGGTTTCCTCTCAGCGCAGTTTTCAGAAATGCACAACATATTATTTATAGGAATGTGAAAATCATCCCATTAGGGATATGGTGCTGCATGAAACAGCTTAGCTGGGAATGAAGACACCCAGACTTCAGTTTTGACTGATTCTCCTTGGGTAAGTCACTTCTCTGAGCCTCTGCTTCTTGATCAATAAAATGAAAGGGTCTTAAAAGGCATTTCCAGTTCCGAAATTCTACAATCAGTTTCCTTCCTAGATTGTTCTCTCAAATCCAGTCTCCCAGAGCTCCGCCTTCTCTTAACCTCCATATTGTTTTGGCTTTTGCCCCTGGGTGTCCAGGGGAAGAGTTCTTTGTTTAGAAGACAGCCCTGAGGTTCCCCAGGGGCCCAAGGGTTAATGCAGGTCTCAGGATGTGCATAATCAAACTCAGACAGCAGCTGCTGAGTTGTAGCTAATCCTTAGAGAACCGCATCAGACCTCCTCTTTCTCTCACAGTGAAATCGCCTGGCACCAGGCCTGTTCCGGCTGTTTGGACCTTATGTTTTGCGCACATTGCAAACAACATCTTCTTGTGGATTCAACTCTCAAAACGCCAGTGGGTTTTCTGTTTTGCTTTTCTAGCTAGCTCTCCAGAAGCAAATACTTAAAACATAAGCACACACCCTGTCCACAAGCTGAACATCACATATAAACAGCTTGGGAGGTGAGGAGGGGCTCTGGAAGGGAAAAGGCAGTAAGACTCCCTATTAATGAATTATTACTGCTCCTCTAATCACTTTGACAAGCAATATTTCAGGAAACAGCGTAAGTGAAGCAGCAGAAATCACCTTTAGAAACTGCTAAATGTATAGATCTCACGCTAATTTCTAATACTAATCTGGTGTTTCCATAAAGTCACCACCTTTCTCTACTTTCAATGGCCCTTGAAAGTGACAATTATACTGTGTTTTCTTGGAAATATAATGTGACTAACACCCTAGCTTTAGTAAAATGGATTCTATTTGTAGATTCAAGAGAGCTTTTCACAATATATACTTTTAAAAGTAAAAAGTTGTCACTACAAAGTTTTATTGGCTGGATTCTTATATCAGCTCTACCCAGCAAAAGTCATCTTGTTCCAGGAAGTTCCGCGAGGAAGGTGAAGAAGACATGTTATGAGAAATCATTTAGTTCCAGGTAACAACTATTTACTAAATTAATGGGCAGCATAAATTATAAGAAGCTATCGACTTGTTGATATCAATTTTATACTACTACTTCTAAGGTCGAGCGTGGTGGCTCACGCCTGTAATCCCAGCACTCTGGGAGGCTGAGGTGGGGCGGATCACTTGAGGTCAGGAGTTCGAGACCAGCTTCGCCAACAAACCCTGTCTCTACTAAAATACAAAAACTGAGCCAGGCATGGAGGTGCGCACCTGTAATCCCAGCTATGGGAGGTTAAGGCGCGAGAATCGCTTAAACCCGGGAGGTGGAGAGATTGCGCCACTACACTCCAGCCTGGGTGACAGAGCTAGACTCTGTCTCAAAAGAAAAAAAAACTTTATACTACTTCTAAAAAAATAATTAAATTGGGATTTAATTGTTCTTTACCCCTTAAGTGTAAATTTAGGATTTTTTTTCTCCCCAGATTATCTAAAAGAGGTTTCACTAAATAATCTGATATTATGATGTGTTCTCCTAAGACATCTATTTTGTTAAACTTTCCCAGAAAACAACCTCTAACCAGATCACTCTTCAAGAACACATTCCTTTTTTAATCCTTATTCTCTACTAAATATTTCTGAAACATTTTGAAACATTTTGAAAAATTGCTGTATCATGAAATATTAAGAAATGAAAAGTAAACATCACTAATAAATTGTACTAATAGTTTCAAATTTGAGGATTTTACAAAAGATAATATGGGGGGAGGGGCAGGGAATAAACAACTTTCTAAATCAGCTTTATGATTTCCAAGACTACTCTCTGGGAAATTACAGCGAGCACCGTACTCTGGACACTCTGGGTCGGCCTCCATTCACAAGAGACTTAGAGCAAACCCCCTCTCTCCCCTAGCAAGGCTCCTCCCACTACAGAGGGCTGCAGGAGAGGCTGCAAGCTCCCTCTAACTTAGATACAGGAAACTGTCACTCAAGGGCTCTGTAGTGAGAGTGGCTGGATGGATTTTGTTGAGTGTGGGCTGGATTTGCATGCGTGTTTTTAGATGGAAAACATTAAAATCAAACCATAGAAATCATTGTAACAAATTAGCAGGACAAGACAGACATGCACACTTCTTGACTGAAACCTAGGATGAACCTCCTCCAAATGGTCTCACTTGAAGATTGTGCCAGCCTTCTGATCAAAAAAATTCAATGGATTAAAACTAACAGCTTAGGAGGTGAACCATATTATTCCTAATTATTATTGCCGCTCTATTCATGCACCAGCTGTGAACAATTAAAAGCCTATATTTCTAAATTCCCACGGACCCAAGAATAAAATTAAGACATTTTTCAGAAGAAGTTTCAGCTCTTTATCTGTAGCTAAAAGCTCTCAAGGTAGGCCAGGCACGGTGGTTCATGCCTGTAATCCCAGCACTTTGGGAGGCCGAGGCAGGTGGATCACGAGGGTCAGGAGATCAAGACCATCTGGCCAACATGGTGAAACCTGTCTCTACAAAAAATACAAAAATTAACCAGGCGTGGTGGCGGGCACCTATATGTAGTCCCAGCTACTTAGGAGGCTGAGGCAGGAGAATGACGTGAACCCGGGAGGCAGAGCTTGCAATGAGCCGAGATCGCGCCACTGCACTCCAGCCTGGGTGACAGAGTAAGACTTCGTCGCAAAAAAAAAAAAAAAAAAAAAAAAAAAAAAAAAAAAAACTCTCAAGGTAAGGCAGTCTCTCCAACTAGGTCCACAAGGCAGAAGCGCACTGTGTCACAGCAAAGTCTTGGGTTTTCTTTTTTTTTCTGTCAGGCATTTTGCCCATTAAAATTAAAATAACCAAGAAACATTATGAAGATCACATGACTAGGCTTTTTATACCATGAAGCGAAACAACTTAGAAAAATCAGCTGCTTAAGAGTGAGGAGGGAGGCATTCAGAACTCATTACGTGTCTTAGCCAAGACCTCACTGTCAGGGCTAAGCCAAGGACCAGAGATATGTAAAATGCACCCCACTCCAAAACACTCTGAAAAGCATTCCATTTCAGGGAGGGAGAGAAAAAGAATAAAACCCCACAGCAAACCAATCGTTCTGCAGCTTACCCTTTGTATCCCTGACAAATGGGCTCAGCTGACGCAGGAGGGACTTCACGGTCAAGTCTCCTGGTGTAGTTCACGTCTTTAATTCCTACCTATCAACTTGCCCATTTCCCTGATCACCTAAATTGAGGCCAAAGGAAAAGCAATTTTAAGATTCACGTGTGCATACACACACACACACACACACGTATTTATACACACACATATATACATACAAAAATATGTACATATATTACTTCATATAAATCAAACAGATAAAAGGAATAGAATTAAAAGTACAGAAATAAACCCTTACATTTATGGTCAATATATTTTCAACAAGTGTGCCAAGAATTCAATGGGGAAAGAATAAGACTTTTTGAGAAAAAGTGTTGGGACAACTGGATACCACATGCATAAAGAAGAAAATAAACTGTACCCCAACACCACAACATATGCAAAAACTAATTCAAAATGGATTGTAACTCTAAATGTCTAAGAACTAAAATCATAAAACTCTTGGAAGAAAATAGGAATAGATGTTCGCAATTTTCAGTTAGGCAATGTTTCTTATATGAGACACCAAAAATGCAAGCAACAAAAGAAAAAAATTGGTAAGTTTGACTTCACAAACATCTAAAACTTTTGTGCTTCAAAGGACACTATTAAGAGAATGAAAAGACAACCCAGAGAATAGACATTTGAATAGACATTTCTTCACGGAGTAAATACAAATGACTAAGAACACAAAAAGACATCTTGCTCAACATCATCAGTCAGTAAGAAAATGAAAGCCAGAACCACAGTAAGATACCACTTCACACCCAATAGTGACTGTAATCAAAAGGACAGACAGTAAGAAGTATTGATGAGGATGTGGAAAACTGGAAGTCTGTGCATTGCTGGTGGGAATGTAAAGTGGTACAGCTACCTTGCAAAACAGTGTGGCAGTTTCTTGAAATGTTATAGAGTTACCATATCACCCAAAAATTCCACTCCTAGGTATATAAAGAGAAATGGAAATGTGTGAACATGTAGCCCCATAAAACTTGTACACTTGTATACAAATGCTTATGGCGGCATTACTCCTAATAGCCAAAAGGTTAAAACAACCCTAATGTCCACCAACTAACAAATGGAAAAGGGGGTATGGCTATATACAATGTACAATAAATATTTATTTGGCAGTAAAGAGAAATGAAGTACTAGTGCTGCAACTAGTGGATGAATCTTGAAAACATGCTAACTGAAAGAAGTTGATCGCAAAAGGCCCTATGTCACATGATTCCACTTACACAAAATGTCCAGAATAGGCAAATCTACAGAAACAGAAGGGAGATGAGTGGTTGCCTAGGCTTTGAAGTGAGTGGAATGAAAAGTGGCTGCCAATGGATACAGGTTTTTTTTGAGGTGGGGGGGTGTGATTAAAATATTCTAAAGTTAGATTGTGGTCACTGTTGCACAATTGTGTGAATACACTAAAAACTATGCTTTAAATGGGTGAATTTTTGTGGTAGGTACATTATACTTCAACAAACCTATTCAATGTTACGCACCTATCTGTACAACTCTAAGTAGCACAAAATATTATTTGACAGTTATCCTATTGCATGGCTAAATAAACTCTTTTTAAAGGAATAAATAATTTCTAGATAATGCTTGCTATGTTTTGATCTTTAGCTCAGTGTCAAATTTTGCATTTTAGAGAGGGGAGGGCCTTAGATCTAGAACTAAAAACCCCAAAAAGGTTAAGCAGAGAGGTGGGGTCCACAGAAAGCCATTACAAGTTTTCTAGGTTTTCAGCCAAAAGCAATGATTCTGTAATTTCAGTATGTTTCAGCTACATTCAAATGCAGGGTCTGAGGTGGGATGCAAGAATGTGCATTTTTAACAAGTAACCCCAATCCCCAAGACGATTCAAACACCGGCAGTGTGAGAACAGCACTTAGGGCAAAGAGATCCATCAGCCCGGAAGGGCTCCCCTTCCAGCCCAACACTGGGTTCTTCTGCCAGTCCCAGAGCTAAGGAGCCATAAGTTGGTGAAAGTGTCATGATCACAGTTGAGCAGCATTTTCTACTTGCCTCTAATAACTCTTGCCATCAAAATCATAGGCATTTTGGAGATTTTCAAATTTGAAGTTTTCTAGGTACCTCATGCTGGTAAAATATTCGCCTTCGGAAGAGAAGATTCGTCAACTTCTTGGGACCTCAGAATACAACACCTGTGGCCTCACGATCTCTTTGGAGTATATTCATTTGTCCAGTGTTTAAGAGAACTATCAGATTCCAGGCAAGACTCTATGTTCAGTGTATAATATTCAGAGCCAAAAATACAGAAAAAATCTGCTGGGAATTTTCATCCATAGAACATGGACAACTGGCCCTTTGCACCCCAGTTGTTTTCTGTCTCTAACAGGTGGACATTTTCCCCCTACAGTGGAACTTTACCTCCTACTCCGACTTCTATTTCCTGTATCAAGAGCAACCTCCATCCATCCTCTTATCTGTGAGGAAGAAATCCGAGCTACAGCAGCTAGACGAAGTGGCATCTCTGAGAGAGGAAATGGTTAGTCAGGAAAGATTACCGCATTCTAAATGACAACTGTAACCAATTTACTTGGCTGCCAAAGGAGAAGAGAGGAAAACAGAACACAGTGTTAAAGTCTGGACTGGAATTTTAAAAACTTTATTGCAAGGCAGCAGGTAGAAAGTAGGGGGGAAAAAAATGACTCCTTAAGAAAAGCATAGCCATTATAGAACTATTAAAGGTTTAGACTGCAGAGACTAGCTGGTTTTACAAAAAGGGAAACTGAGGTAAAAGAGGCTGAGTGATTTGCCAGAGGTCACAGCTGGTTACTGGCAGAGAAAGGCCAGCCTATAAGAACTCAAGTCTTCTAGCTACCTGTCCAGCATTCTCTTGCTTTACCTAGAACAAAGAAGGAAACATGGAAGTGAGTGCTAGCACGGGAAAAATCAAGAGGGAGAGAAATGGTTCATGACCTAGAGCAGGGGTCCCTGATCCCCGGTCTGCAGACCAGTACTGGTCCATGGCCTGTTAGGAACCCAGCCCCACAGAAGGAGGGTGAGTAGCCATCCAGCCTCATTACTGCCTACACTCCGCCTCCTGTCAGATCCGTGGCAGCATTAGATTCCTCTAGGAACACAAACCCCTGTGAATTACACAGGCAAGGAATCTAGTTTGCACGCTCCTTGTGAAAGGAGTCTGCTGCCTGATGATCCAAGATAGAACAGTTTCATCCCAAAACCATCCCCGCTAACACATGTGGAAAATCTGTCTCCCATGAAACTGGTCCCTGGTGCCAGAAAGGTTGGGGACCATGGACCTAGAGTCCTTCTGAGCATTAAGTATTTCAGGGTTCTTGTCACACTGGCCAGTTAAGCCTCAGAAGGAAAGCTCTGCACTATGGCACTTGGGTCATGGGTGATCAAGATCCAGCATGAGTGGCCCTGTCTAGCCTAAGAAGGGTTGCCAGGTCTAGGCAGCAAAGTGTGGATAAGTGAATGCTTGGGAAACTAGGAGTGCTTCCCAAACCCCTGGCAGGTTGGGACAGTGGCCACTTTCCCTTTTTTTTTTTTTTAATTTTTATTTTTTATTATACTTTAAGTTCTAGGGCACATGTGCACAAGGTGCAGGTTTGTTACATATGTATACATGTGCCATGTTGGTGTGCTGCACCCACTAACTCGTCATTTACATTAGGTATATCTCCTAATGCTATCCCTCCCCCCTCCCCCAACCCCACGACACATCCC
>NW_016806225.1:924155-929000 GCF_001698545.2 Rhinopithecus bieti | reverse complement strand
GCTACTTATCTGTAAAGGATTTTATTTCTCCTTCACTTACGAAACTTAGTTTGGCTGGATATGAAATTCTGGGTTGAAAATTCTTTTCTTTAAGAATGTTGAATATTGGCCCCCACTCTCTTCTGGCTTGTAGAGTTTATGCCAAGAGATCTGCTGTTAGTCTGATGGGCTTCCCTTTGTGGGTAACCTGACCTTTCTCTTTGGCTGTCCTTAACATTTTTTCCTTCATTTCAACTTCGGTGGATCTAACAATTATGTGTCTTGGAGTTGCTCTTCTCACGGAGTGTCTTTGCGGCATTCTCTGTATTTCCTGAATTTAAATGTTGGCCTGCCTTGCTAGGTTGGGGAAGTTCTCCTGGATAATATCCTGCAGAGTGTTTTCCAATTTCGTTCCATTCTCGTCACTTTCAGGTACAACAATCAGACGTAGATTTGGTCTTTTCACATTGTCCCATATTTCTTGGAGGCTTTGTTCATTTCTTTTTACTCTTTTTTCTCTAAACGTCTCTTCTTGCTTCATTTCATTCATTTGATATGCAATCAGTGATACCCTTTCTTCCAGTTGATTGAATTGGCTACTGAAGCTTGTGCATTCATCACGTAGTTCTCGTGCCATGGTTTTCAGCTCCATCAGGTCATTTAAGGACTTCTCTACATTGGTTATTCTAGTTAGCCATTCGTCTAATCTTTTTTTCAAGGTTTTTTGCTTCTTTGCGATGGGTTCAAACTTCCTCCTTTAGCTCAGAGAAGTCTGATCACCTGAAGTCTTCTTCTCTCAACTTGTTAAAGTCATTCTCTGTCCAGCTTTGTTCCATTGCTGGCGAGGAGCTGCGTTCCTTTGGGGGGGAGAGGCGCTCTTATTTTCAGAATTTTCAGCTTTTCTGCTCTGTTTTTTCCCCATCTTTGTGGTTTTATCTACCTTTGGTCTTTGATGATGGTAACGTACAGATGGGGTTTTGGTGTGGATGTCCTTTCTATTTGTTAGTTTTCCTTCTAGCAGTCAGGACCCTCAGCTACAGGTCTGTTGGAGTTTGGTGGAGGTCCAGTCCAGACCCTGTTTGCCTGGGTATTAGCAACAGAAGCTGCAGAACAGCGAATACTGCTGAACAGCAAATGTTGCTGCCTGATCATTCCTCTGGAAGCTTCATCTCAGAGGGGTACCCGCCCGAGTGAGGTGTCAGTCTGCCCCTACTAGGGGGTGCCTCCCAGTTAGTCTACTCAGGGGTCATGGACCCACTTGAGGAGGCAGTCTGTCCGTTCTCAGATCTCAATCTCTGTGCTGGGAAAGCCACAACTCTCTTCAAAGCTGTCAGACAGGGACATTTAAGTCTGCAGAGGTTTCTGCTGCCTTTTGTTCAGCTATGCCCTGACCCCCAGGCAGGCCTCCTTGAAGGGCAGTGGGTTTCACCCAGTTCATGCTTCCTGGCCGCTTTGTTTACCTCCTCAAGCCTCAGCAATGTGGGTGCCCCTCCCCCAGCCTCGCTGTGGCCTTGCAGTTCAATCTCCAACTGCTGTGCTAGCAATGGGGAGGCTCTGTGGGCATGGGACCCTCCAAGCCAGGCCCGGGATATAACTCCTGGTGTGCCGTTTGCTAAGACCGTTGGAAAAGTGCACTATTAGAGTGCAAGTGACCTGATTTTCCAGGTGCCCTCTGTCACAGCTTCCCTTGGCTAGGAAAGGGAATTCCCTGATCCCTTGTGCTTCCCAGGTGAGGCGACGCCCTGCTTCGGCTCACACTCGGTAGGCTGCACGCACTGTCCTGCACCCACGGTCCAACAAGCCCCAGTGAGATGAAGCCGGTACCTCAGTTGGAAATGCAGAAATCACCCATCTTAGCATCACTCACGCTGGGAGCTATAGACTGGAGCTGTTCCTATTTGGCCGTTGTGCAACCGCCCCCACCAACTTCCCCTTTATACTCTTCATGCTGGCCTGTGGGCCCTCTGTCTCTCTTCACTCATGGTGTCTTGAGTTTGCATTTTCTCCCAGGCACTCACTGCTCTGACTCAAACCAGACAGTCAAGTGTGCCATTCTGCCTGGTTAAAGTACCTGTCAGAGTCTCTTGAAGTTTGAGATAATGTCAGATTTCAACGGTTACATACACAGTCCCCTAACTTTGGCAAACAGAGATTTTGCCATCAGTTTAACAGGAAGTTGGTCCTAGAATGCTAGACTCCTTCAACTACAGGCAACAAAAGATGTCTAGTGTCAGTCAGACCTAGTTATCAGGAAAGGAAATAAAATATAGTTTAAGTTGCTCAGCACTCACCTTTAAAATGTTGTACAGAATTTTCTAAGGTTAGAAAGAAGCTATAAAGGTCAGCGACTCTCCCCAGCCAGTTGATGGCTTGAATCTCCTCTAAAGATCCTCAATAAACAGCCATCCAAACACACACCAGCTTAGCTCCAGGTATGGGTCCTGCCTCCTGCTGAAGTAGCCTGTTTAACCACCTCTTAGAAAGGCTTTCCTTTTACTCAATCGAGATCAGAAATTTCCACCCTTTTCACTCTTGGTTGTCCAAAAGTATGTAAGATCCAAGACGACAAAGGGTCAGATGCAAGTCATTACATTACACCTTTCTGGTGCTTATTAGATGATGATACTACCAAAAGATGTTTTTGTTGTTTTTAAAATTTCCAATAAAAGAAAAAACAGAACCCCTTGCACATGTAGAATGCTAAAGTTGGTTTATATTCAATAACTAAAAGGTTCTATTGAATGAATACTAAACACATCTGTAAATAGTTTATAGTATTAAATTTGTTTGCATCTTCTGGGTTTTCTGCCTCTATTTATACCTCAAGGCACAAAACAACAAAAGCAGCCTGGTGAAGGCTCAGACGCGTAGTTAATGCTCAAAGGACAGAAACAACAAATGCCAGGAGGCACATCCCAAATGCTCTCTTAATATTTATTAAACCAACAATAGCGTTTTGGGTAAATCTTATTAATGGAATACACAAAGTTCTGGGCAAATGAAATTTTAATTCGTTTATAGCAGATGTGCCTACAATCCACATTTTGATTAAAAAGACAATAAGCAGTTGAGAGCCTTGGAAATACCATGTTATTTTGAATATGATATATTATTTTTCTATCACGTAAGACTGTCAAACCTTTTTTTAAAAGCAGGATGTAGTATGCTTTTAGAATTTTCTTCTAAAGCTTGTGAGAAAGGCCTCAGTCTTGGAAATTACCTCAAATCCTTTGTGTAATGTATAAAGTATAAAAAACGTACTAAGTATAAAGCATTAAAAAACACTAAGAAAACAAAATATTGAGAAGGAGATGGTAAATACAAGTTCAGTTCATCATCTCTTCAACACTCATCGTTGTTTGATGCACTAAAGGCTTCTATTTATATAATCTTTAGCAATTAAAGCTTAAATCATTTAATTTAAAACATTTTCAAAAGCATTTACCAAAGTTTATCTTTTCTTTTATTTACCAACGACTAAAATAAGAGATCAGAAGATCAAAAGTACATTGTTACAGTCTCCTATGCTTATTAAACTCAGCAAACACATTTACTCCTAAATACCATTTATGTCACGTGCTAATAATCTTCAAATATTCCATACTTGACTAACTGGACAGTAAAGAGCCCCCAATGCCCCACACCTGGCTTGAGCACCACCATGTTCTCCACTTTCCTTTCTCATCTGGGTCCAAATGCCAATTCACAAAGGAGTGAGGTAAAGGTCTCTCTGTTCTATGCTTGCTATTAAACAGTTCTCTTTGGGGAAACAATCCTTTTCTATCACAGTCCAAGGGATTCTGGGGACACTTCTTCATGTGTAGTTCCCAGAAATTAAGGAACTAGGAAGCTATTCTGGGATTCTTACTGGAAGAATAGGAAAGAGTAGCGCTTTATACTGCAATTGCTAAGAGGACGGGCTGTTAACCTGAAGTTGCCAGACTCCATCTTGCCACCACCAGAGGAGAAGTCGCTCCTGGTTGTTATCAATACCTAAAGTCTTCCCTTTTTAGTAAAATAACATCCCCAGATTTTAGTTGGGCCCGTGGCCACCCATGTAAAGATTACATTTCCCAGCCTGCATAGCACCTTGTGTGACCATGTGACTATGCTACAAACAGTGGGATACAAGTGTAAGTGATGTGTTACCCCTCCAGGCTGCGGCATTAAAAGGAATAGGTATGTTCTCCCCCTTCACTCTCTTTCCTGGCTAGGAAATAGTATGGATGGACTGGCCACCTTGGACCAGCAGGTAAGAACTGCGTGTGAGCACAGCAGAGTTATGCCACCAGACCTATCTTGGGACTGTTGTGTCAAACAGAAATAAATCTACTTTAAGCCACTATGTTTAGGAATCTCTTTTTAACAACAGCTTAGCTGTTACTCTAATTCTATAAAACCTCGAAGTGAATCTAACAAAGGAGGGTTGAGCTGAGTTATATAAGACCTGAGGCTGATTAAAAAAAAAAAAAAAAAAAAAAAACCCATAAGCCTCTTGATGCAGCCAGACCTGAAAACAGAACCACTCCTGAACTTTTCCATTATCTGAGCCAAAAAGTTTCCACTGCTTAAACCAATCTGAGTTGGGATTTTCATTACTTGCACCAGAACTCACTTGATGAAATGGTCCTGGGTCCTTCGCAGCTTTCATTGCTTTCCCTTGCCCCCAGTGATTGCTTCCCTGAGTCACTGCCAGGCAGAAGCCAAAACAGCTGTTCTACCTCCTCACAAAACTTTTAAATTAAGGGTGTTTTAAGGGCTGGCTTCTACAAAGGAAACTCACTATTTCTATAAATCAGGGTTTCACAAACTTTAATGTGCTTATGAGTCACTGGGAATTTTTTTTTTTTTTTTTTTTTTTTTTTT
>NW_016806225.1:911126-921604 GCF_001698545.2 Rhinopithecus bieti | reverse complement strand
GGCCGGATCTCAGCTCACTGCAAGCTCCGCCTCCCGGGTTTACGCCATTCTCCTTCCTCAGCCTCCCGAGTAGCTGGGACTACAGGCGCCCGCCACCTCGCCCGGCTAGTTTTGTAGTTTTTTTTAGTAGAGACGGGGTTTCACCGTGTTAGCCAGGATGGTCTCGATCTCCTGAGCTCGTGATCCGCCCGTCTCGGCCTCCCAAAGTGCTGGGATTACAGGCTTGAGCCACCGCGCCCGGCCGGGAATCTTGTTAAACTTCAAATATGATTCAGTAAGTCCCAGGTGGGGTTTGATAGCCTGGATTTCTAGAGAGCTCCCAGGTGATGCCCACGCTGCTGGTCTGGGACCCCCATTTTGGGTAACAAGGTCCTAGAGAGGCAGCCTCTAATCCTGACTGAACACTGGAATCACCAAGGCAGCTTAAGAAACAAAAATACTGACACCCGTGCCCCAAAACCTGAGACTCTCAATAGTGTCTGTGCTGTCAAGGATGAGAACTGTAGCTCAGAGGTTCTCGAACGTTAGCGTGCAAAAGAATCCCCTGAAGGGCTTTTTAAAGCTCAAGACTGCTGGGCCCTATCTGCAAAGTTTGATTGCTTGGTCTGTGGAGAGGCCTAACAAGATCGGAGGAGCTGTAGATGCTGCTCATCAGTCCCTACTTCGAGAACCACTGGCCTAATCTGTTACTCCTTGTAACAGACCTCAATTTCCACTGAGAAAAAGCACGTATATCTACTAATTGTATTACATGAATGCTCTGGAACATTTATCTATCAGGCATACACTCCTAACGGGGAGAATGGAGAGAATTCACATTTGCAATTTCTCTGTGCATGCTTAATACTTTGTAAAGACACATTTAACCCTATCATCCCCAAAATAATAAACTGATGTTGAATTTTACTCTAGATATTACAGACTTACTGGGTTTAAAAGCCTATGAACCATAGTAAATGGTTCATTTTAATAGGCTTCTCAGAATAATCCCTCTTCCAACTCCATTGTAGGACAGATACATGTTGAGTGGCAGTTTCTAAAGGGTCAGCATTGTAATGTTATCCTGCAGAGCAATTTTTAAAAGCTTTGAGAAATCCAGAATTCTTCAACAAGGGTTTGTTCCCTGAGTCAATTAAAGATAGACCCTTTTATTCAATGGATGGAAAACTGTGTGTTTTAGAAGTGAGTGGGGCAAGCATGCTCCCAAATTAGATACCCGAACAAAGTAAACTATGAATAGATTAGATGATGGGCTGCTGCTTTTGTGCTTAAGCATGAACTAAGGACAACTCAGATGTCTTGTTCACAAGAAAGCCTAAAGCACTCTCTCTTCCAACTTCAGCCGCAAACAATACAGCTCCATGGAATTGATGCGACTTGAACCAGGTCCAAATTGCTGAACTTAAGTGCAGGTATGGTAAGAAGGCCATTCTTAAGACACCTATGTAGGACCTATACATGATCAGTATATTCAGTCAAGTCAGAGAATGTATTTCCAATCAGTAAAACAGACAATTTTTCTGTTCAAAGTATGAACTCAGGCAAATCTAGTAAGCTGGCCAAACATGCTTCTCTGCAACCAGACCAAGAGGACAAGTGTCCTTTGTTCCACTAGGAAAAGTTCTCCTTCAGGAAAGGCAATGTTTGCATTTTTTTAAAAAGACATCCTCAGATAAACTTACTTTGTAGCTATATAGTCTTCTGTCTAAAGACTTCTCAAATGTTTCCAAATCCACCAAAATAACTTTCGAAAGAAAAAAGTATGATCCAGCAGAAAAGACGTTGGAGAAAAAGAAGAAGCTGGAAGGGAGCAAGGATTTCCCAGTTCCACACTGCTTAGACTGACAGGCAGCAGATGAGTCCTGGAAAGCCACCTCATTCCATGGGGCTTAATCACAGCAGTAGAAAGCATACGTTAAGAATACAAAATCTTAACTGCTAGACTGCCCTCTAAACTGGAGACTAAGAAGTCCTCTAGAGCAGGGTTCTCAAGCCTTCTGGAAGTGAGAATTAGCTTTAACAGGGAGCTGGACCCCCACCACATAGATTTGGATTTGTCTGGAGTGGGGCCAAGGCATGAATAGTTTTTAAAAGCTCCCCAAGTTTATGTAATTGGCAGCAAGGGTTGAGAACCCGTGATGGAGAACATGCCCTCCACTACCCAGATGGAAAACCTAGAGAAACCAAAATGCCTCCTCCTTTCACCAAAACACAAAAGCCACAAAAAGAAGAGGAAAAAAATCAGTCTGTCCTTCTGATCTAGTCAGTGGCACTATCATTCTTCTCTGCCTCATGTTCAAAACCTCGAAAGACTATGGATACCGTCTTCTTTGATCAGCACATCTCATGAGCTGTCCATTTCGCTCATCGCCAACACTGAGAGTCTAGCACAGGCTCTATACTGCGCACTCTTATTAGTGCTGGACACCCATTAATTAAGGCATTAGCCCTCACAACACCTCTACGAGGTGGCTACTATGACTCCTCCTTTTTACAGACGGGAAAATCGCAGCATAGAGACATTAAATCACCTGCCCAAGTCCAGAAATTGGCAGAGCTGAGATTTAGAGAGGTTCCATTAATTCTACCTCTTAGTTCTCCCATTACCAGACTGAAGTTGGCAGAGAGAAGCCATTAAAGCAATATGCTAAAAGTTGGTAAAGAAATCAGAATATCAGTGACCTCGAAGATTAGGCCAACTAATGAAAAGGAAGAGTCTGACGCTTCATGATTGGGGGCTGCAACCATTCGTTAGATACTTCATGATTTGAGGCTGCAATCGTTAAGACACTTCACGATTCAGGGTTGCACCCATTAGACTACATTAAAGAGTGGTGATACATTTAGACGCTTTCGCTGCTCTCTTGAATGATTATAGTATCATAGCAAGACTATTTAAAGCTAGAAAAACTGAGGCTCTAACTTGTGCTGGGCCACATAAAATGCAGCCCTGGCAAGTAATACCACCTAGCAGTTGAGAGACAGTTATAGACAATGAATGGAAAATGCCTATCTATAGCAGAAGGCTGTAGTAATTTTAATGTTACTGCCTTTTAATAAAATTCTTTTCTTAAAATATCTCACAGACTTATTTTCTGAAAAGCTTGACTCAAATACATTTGTGTTATAATAAAATTTATAAAACTCATGTTCTTTTTTTTTTGAGATGGAGTCTTGTTCTGTCACCCAGACTGGAGTGCGGTGGCTCAATCTCGGCTCACTGCAAGCTCCACCTTCTGTGTTCAAGCAATTCTCCTGCCTCAGCCTCCCAAGGAGCTGGGATTACAGGCACCNNCTCTCTTGAATGATTATAGTATCATAGCAAGACTATTTAAAGCTAGAAAAACTGAGGCTCTAACTTGTGCTGGGCCACATAAAATGCAGCCCTGGCAAGTAATACCACCTAGCAGTTGAGAGACAGTTATAGACAATGAATGGAAAATGCCTATCTATAGCAGAAGGCTGTAGTAATTTTTAATGTTACTGCCTTTTAATAAAATTCTTTTCTTAAAAATATCTCACAGACTTATTTTTCTGAAAAAGCTTGACTCAAATACATTTGTGTTATAATAAAATTTATAAAACTCATGTTCTTTTTTTTTTGAGATGGAGTCTTGTTCTGTCACCCAGACTGGAGTGCGGTGGCTCAATCTCGGCTCACTGCAAGCTCCACCTTCTGTGTTCAAGCAATTCTCCTGCCTCAGCCTCCCAAGGAGCTGGGTTTAAGGCACCCCCCCCCTCCCCTTGTCACTTTTTTTTTTTTTTTTTTGATATGGAGTCTCACTCTGTCTCCCAGGCTGGAGTGCAGTGGCGCGATCTTGGCTCACTGCAAGCTCCACCTCCCGGGTTCATACCATTCTCCTGCCTCAGCCTCCCAACTAGCTGGGACCACAGGCGCCCACCACCACACCGGGCTATTTTTTTGTATTTTTAGTAGAGACAGGGTTTCACCATGTTAGCCAAGATGGTCTCGATCTCCTGACCTTGTGATCTGTCCACCTCAGCCTCCCAAAGTGCTGGGATTACAGGTATGAGCCACTGCACCTAGACTATTTTTGTATTTTTAGTAGAGACAGGGTTTCACCATGTTGGCCAGGCTGGTCTTGAACTCCTGACCTTGTGATCCAGCCATCTTGACCTCCCAAAGTGCTGGGATTACAAGCATGAGCCACTGCACCTGGCCAATATTCAAGAGGAAACTCTTGGGAGAAAAGAGGCGCCTACATCTAAGACTGGCAAAAAGAAATAGGTAAAAAAGCACTTCTATCTGGGCTGTAGGTGTATCACACTCTCTCCTGGAAGGCACTGACATAATTTTAGTATAAAATCCAAGGAATGCTCTTTTCTCTTAACTGCAATAGCAGCCTTTCTCCCCCCAGAAAATGCAGTATTAATTCATTTAATTTTGCTTCTGGTCCCGATTCTTATCTCCAGGAAGCTTTTATCTCCTTTTCTATCTATAAGTCTCCACAATCTTCCTAAGACTTACAAATCAACTCTATTTCAGTCTCTGGGTCTTCCAAATCTCAGTGCTCTCAACTCTTCTCCTATAATTAGCCCGAAGTTTCACCAGCAGGTAAAGGAATTAGTTGGAGCACAGTTTAGATGGAAATTGAAAAAGTATCTAAACACCAAAGGATTCTGCACAAAACCCTCTAACCACATTGATGCTGAATATATAACATAAAATGTATGTTCTGTGGTATTTCATTTATTTATTGAACATGTGCCAGAAATAAGTGCATTAGGTGCTAATCATTAATGTGGGGAATGAGGGAGTAGAAGCAGCCAGAAAAGGAATGTTTTATAAGAAAATATACTACTAATAAAACAGCCTAGGCTAAATTTACAACTCTGCCGCTAATTAGCTATGTAATCTTGGATAAATCACTTAACCTCTCTGGATGTGTTTCTTTTTAAAAGTCCATTCCAGCTCTAAAATCCATTGTTACAAAAACTAAAAAAGCAAAATCCAAAAGAATACAGTGAGAATTATCCCAACACTTCTATACTTCTTGGATTACTTAGCTAAGGCTATTCGATCTTTTTTTTTTTTTTTTTTTGAGACGGAGTCTCGCTTTGTTGCCCAGGCTGGAATGTGGTGGCGTGATCTCGGCTCACCGCAATCTCTGCCTCCTGAGTTCACGCCATACTTCCACCTCAGCCTCCCAAGTAGCTGGGACTACAGGCACCCGCCACCACACCCGGCTAATTTTTTGTATTGTTATTAGAGACAGAATTTCACCATATTAGCTAGAATGGTCTTGATCTCCTGACCTCATGATCTGCCCGCCTCGACCTCCCAAAGTGCTGGGATTACAGGTGTGAGGCACCGCACCCGGCCAGCTATGGCTATTTGATCTTAACTGAACACCTAATATAAGGTCCACAGCCTGGGCCACATAGTGAGACCCCACGTGAACAACAACAACAAAAACTTAGCCAGAACTAGTGCCTGTAGTCCTAGCTACTCAGGAGGCTGAGGCAGTAAAATGCCTTGAGCCCAGGAGATCGAGCCTGCAGTGAACCATAATCACACCACTGCACTGCGGCCTGGGCAACAGAGTGAGACTCCGTCTCTTATAAGCTTTCACCGGATACATATAATATATGTAAAGTATATAATAATATGATGTGGATAATATATAAGTATATATTGTAAATATGTATTTTTTACCTGATTACATATAATATATACAAAGACCCAGCTCTCACTTTGAAGAGCCCACAGTTTATAGAATATGGAGAATCAGACTGGTTGAAACATAAGGTTACTTTCTCCCCTGATAGAAATATCAACAGATCATTCAGGTTCTAAACAATTTCTTACTCTCTCTACCTTTCGCACATTTTACCATTTGGAAGTCTTTCTTTGAAGAGAAGATTGGGAAAAGAGAAACATATGAAAATCAAGTGTTTCCAAGTCATCAACAGAATTCTCATTTTTCTCCAACATACTGTGCCACTCTAAGGAAGGTTTTAGGAAGGTTTTGTTTTTCCAGGAGACCAGTGACTTATCTTCTACAAGGGGCTCTTCTTATTCTGCATTGTGGTTTTTTGGCAATTTTGATTGTACAAATGCCCAACCAGATTCAATGAAAACTGATGCATATTTTACATATAACACATATGTTAAGTATTGGCCCAACTCATTTTCAATTCTCTAGATAATCATAAGGTAGATACTAGTTGCTACAAGGTGGGTACCATGTCATAATTTCTTTTTAACTTGCAGGACCAACAAAGACTTTTGTTCTTCATTGGCTTACAGTAATGTGTGTCCATTGTTAAACTGATTTATCAAGTACAAAACTTAATAACTAATCAGCATAATCACAAAATCTAATCAAATCTAATAATCAAATCAAAACACCACCCCTAATTAAGCGAGTTCAGAAGTGGGATATAAATAAAGTTAAGATTTTAATTCAATAGTAAATTCATATAAAACAGTGTTTAAAAATTAGGGTTCCAGGCTGGGTGCAGTGGTTCATGCCTGTAATCCCAGCACTTTGGGAGGCCAAGGCAGCCTGATCATGAGGTCAGGAGATGGAGACCATCCTGGCCAACATAGTGAAACCCTGTCTCTACTAAAAACACAAAAATTAGCCGGGCACGGTGGTGCACGCCTCTGTAGTCCCAGCTACTCAGGAGGCTGAGGCAGGAGAATCGCTTGAACCTGGGAAGCAGAGGCTGCAGTGAGCTGAGATCACACCACTGCACTCCAGCCTGGGCAACAGAGCGAGACATTGTCTCGAAAAAAAATAATAATAATAATAAAAATAATTAGGGTTCCGATGCTGACCTTCTTTAAGTATTTTAATTATAATCACAAGTACTACCAAAGATTTTCCCGTCTTAACTAAATTTCCAACTTGTATGCAAGTTTTAGCTAAGTATTATTCAGGAAATACGGGTGATGGAGGAAACACAAAATATAATTAAGCATCATAACTTGCCTGATTAAAAATAAACCAGTTCTAAATTTGTGAAAATATATGTCCCATATTGTCAAGAGTCAGGATGCAAGTGAGAAACACAAAACACATGCATATATATTCATACATAAACATGTAACACAGAATCACAAAACTTAAAAGATGGAAGAAAAGAGAAACGAGAAACCAACAGGTTTAAATCACCTACTATGGGTCAGGCTTTGTGTTAGAAGATTTTAGTTACTATTGAGGCTAATCTTCAAAATAAACAAAAAGCAAAATATTCTAATCCCAGTTTCACACCGAAGAAACAAGCTTGGAGATGACAAAAGACTTCTCATGGCTTTTAAGGCCACATGGCTTTTAAGTGGAAATACCAGAAACTGAATCCCGATTTACCTGATTCTAAAACATTCAAAACCATCTCCTGCATTGTCTTAATTTGGGAGAGTACACAGTGAACCTGGCCAATGCTAGAACAACTCCATATGAATTAGAATCTATATATGTCACGGCCCATCCTTTACTGGGTTGTCACACACCTGTCACTCATGCAACTAGAGACTGTTGCCTAACGACTTTGTAAACACAGGCCTTTTGGTTCCTAAACATGTCAAGTGAATTGAGTCCTAAGCACAGATGTACTAGCCAAATATAATATGCCTTCAGTTAACCAGAATTTGGAGACCTTTATATTAATACTTTCACATGTACTTTCATCAGATGCTTTTTCTGCATCTGTTGAGATGATCAAATTGTTATCTCCCTTAAACTGTTAATACCTGCATTGCTTTTCTGATGTTGAAACTGTCCTTGGAAAAATCCCACTTGAGCTCATCATTATTCTTTTAATAAACTGCTGTATTCAATTTGATAATATTCTACTTAAAATTTTGACATCTAATATAAATGACATTGGCTACAGGTTTGTTTTTTCTGCTTTTCTTATCTGGTTTTGACATAGAGTGATGATAACCTCCTAAAATGAGAAGGAACAGCCTTCTATCATTCTCTGAGCTTTATAACATATCTTTCTCTGAAGGATCAGTAGAACTTACTTGAACAACAATCTAGCTCTGGTGCCATTTTTTAATTGAAATTTTTGTTGAGATAACTGTAGACGCAAACACAGTGTAAGAAATAATAGAAAGCTCTCTTGTGCCCCTTCCTAGTTTCCCCCAATGGTAACATTTATAAAACTACAGTAAACACCACAACAAGGATATTGATATTGATACGATCTACCAATCTTATTCTGATTGTCCTAGTTTTACTTGTATTCATGCTGTGTGTGTTTGTGTATATGTATCTACACAGTTCTGACATGTATGGATTTGTCTATATACATTATCTTTATACATACACACACACCTTTTAAAATATAACCAAGGTCTCACTGTACATAGTTTTATATCCAACTTTTTGTGTACTATAGTTTCTAAGTTATAAATACCCTTCAAATAAATCTTTAATGGCCACATGATATTCAGTGTCTAAATTAGAATCTTATTTAACAATTACTCTATTATTGTACACTCGGGTTGTTCCCTTTTTTTTTTTTTAACTATTATAAGTAAGGCTTTAACAAACACATTAAACACTATTTACCTGGTAATGATTTCCTTCGGACAGATTTGCGGAGGTAAAATTACTGGAAAAGATGAGTTTTCCACATCTTAACACGGATTTGTCCTGTCCCGGTAAGGAACCTTTCATCAGCCAGAAATAATAAATGGCGTATTTTCTCACATCATCCACTTTTAGAGAAAAGCTGACTACAAACATATTCCCAATATCTCAGCATAGAACTAGTCTACCCCAAGACAAGAAGAAAGCCCCAGTTATGAAAAAGTAGGCTCTACCATACATATGCTGAGCGACCCTCTGGGCTAGAGCTTATCAGATGAACCCAACTAATGTGTATGCCAAGCCCTTATTCTTCAGAGAAGCAGAAAGCCAAGAATTATAACTAGCATGTGACACAAAGCAAGGACATTCCCCTTATGCTAAAAAGTCCCTACCTACTGTGTCTCACATAATCCTAAGAACTTATTTTAGGATATTCAATTTTACAGATGAGAAAACTGAGCCCAGAAAGGTTAAGAAACTTGTCCAAGGTTACATAGTAAGTGTATCCAAACCTAGGCAACACTACCATAGTCTGTTCATTTAGATTCTTGCTTGTGGTCTGCACAGTACTCAGACCAGGCTCAAGTGCTCTAGAGAGGGACCAAACGGAAGGCACCAGTTAAAAGTCCCACTCTGGAAATAGAGATCCAGGCCAGAAACCATATGAGGAGCCTAAAACACTTTATGAGACTTATGGTTTAAAAAGCCCCCCAGTATATCGTCATGTTGTCTTCTATCTAGAATGAAAGTTATTTTTACCACTCAGCTGTTCTTTATGTTACACTGGCCTGTATCAGAAAACATATATAAAAAAAAAAAATACTAGTGATATGGTTTGGCTGTGTGCCCACCCAAATCTCACCTTGAACGGTAATAATCCCCATGTTTCAAGGGTGGGGCCAGGTGGAGATAACTGAAACATGGTTTCCCCTATACTTTTCTTGTGGTAGTTAAGTCTCACAAGATCTGGTGGTTTTATAAAGGGGAGTTCCCCTGCACAAGCTCTCTTGACTGCCACCATGTAAGACATGCCTTTGCTTCTCCTCTGCCTTCCACCATGATTATAAGGTCTCCCCAGCCATGTGGAACTGTGAGTCCATTAAACATCTTTCCTTTATAAATACCTAGTCTCAGGTATGTCTTTACTAGCAGAGGGAGAACAGACTAATACAAATAGACATTAGATCAAGAATACTCAGGACAATGTATATACTCCTAATAAACAATGAATACTCAGTTCAAGGTAACAGGTTACCATGAGCTATTAGAAATTACTTGCCTTTCTGTAAGGTGAATAAATTCCATGTTTCAATAATAAAATTAGAAGTATTTGACAGGGGATTAATAATTACTTATTAAGTTAATCTTAACATTTCTCCTACCACACCCTAAAACGCAGAAAAAGTAAATACTAAAGACAGATAATTCTTCTAATTCAACTCCATCATTTTAGAGATGGGAAAACTGAGGTCCCATAGGGATTAAGACAGTTAATTACATGTGTAGAAAACCTGCTTTTGCCTTGACTTAAAACGTTGTATACTTAGTCTACTGTATTATATTTAACAACAAATCACACATAAATACATACTTAACTCGGCTGGGTGCAGTGGCTCACGTCTGCAATCCCAGCACTTTGGGAGGCTGAGGCAGGCAGATCAGTTGAGGTCAGGAGTTTGAGACCAGCCTGGCCAACATGGTGAAACCCTGTTTTACAAAAAAGGAAAAAAAAAAAAAAAAAAAAAAAAAATAGCCAGGCGTGGTGGTGTGTGCTGTAATCCCAGCTGCTCGGGAGGCTGAGACAGGAGAATCACTTGAACGGTGGGAGGAGGTTGCAGTGAGCCTCATTTATGCCACTGCACTCCAGCCTGGGTGACAGAGTGAGACTCTGTCTCAAAAAAAAAAAAAAAA
>NW_016806225.1:899504-910926 GCF_001698545.2 Rhinopithecus bieti | reverse complement strand
AAAAAAAAATACATATTTAACTTTTCCCTTAAAAAAAAATTTTCCTTTAACAATTGTGTATCTTGTCCCATGTGTCATTCTTACCATAAGACTAAATTATATTAATTGCACATACTCCTTAAATATTACGGCTACTTGTATTTAATATACCTGTGTAATCATAAAAAAAAAAAAACACCAAAATGCTTTGTAGAGGGCATATTTACTGAGTCTTTGTGACATTTTTCACAAAATAGATTGAATGGTACAGAAAAAAACTATGAAAACGTCTTTAATAACATTTTTCCATTTTTCTGAGACTATGCATTGGCTATCACACCACAAGCAGCATACTCGTTGGCTTCACTCTGCTGATATGAAATGCAAATGGAAAATCTCCAAAGATTTCAAGGCTTCTCCCTTCTCCCACTCCTACCAATTCTTTGAGATACTTGAGAAAAACAGACATTCACAATTCTATTTCAACAGTGTCCTCCTATTCAGAGGCATTCACCCCTCCCTCTATCCCTGTTGCTAAAGCTAATGCTGCCCTAGAAACAGACTTATCACAATGCAATCGAGATTTTTAATAGTAAGACCTAAAGCCCAAGTGGCTAAAAGAAGAAATTTCATGCATTTCCACTCTTTTTTTTTTTTTTGAGATGGAGTCTCACTCTGTCACCCAGGCTGGAGTGCTCACTGCATCCTCCGTCTCCTGTGTTCAAGCAATTCTCCTGCCTCAGCCTCCCAAGTAGCTGGGATTACAGGTGCCCACCACCACGCCCGGCTAATTTTATATTTTAGTAGAGATGGGGTTTCACCATGTTGGCCAGGCTGGTCTCGAACTCCTGACCTCAGGTGATCAGCCCGCCTCAGCCTCCCAAAGTGCTGGGATTACAGGCATGAGACACCTCGCCAGGCTACATTTCCACTCTTAAAAAATAAAAATACTCCTTTTTTCTGCCCCCGGATCCCCAAAATATACTCACTACCCCTGCCACCCCATTCTATCTGACCAACAGCATACCAACACATGATACAGACTAAATTTTAACTCTCTCCTTCGCATGTGCTGGAATCTCAGCACAGCCACAGGAAAGAGGAGGAGGTGTGATTGTGCACAGCTGATGTGTCAGGACGTTACATCAATGCCTTCTTTATTCTTGACACCAACCCTGCAATGTTGATGACACTGAGTACAGAGGCATCAAAACAGGACAACCAGCCCAGGTCCACTGGGGGCTGGTGTATTCCGTTGACGCCTGAACCATAATGCCTTCAGTGGCCAGCATGAAACTTCTGCAGGAGTGCCAACCAACCCCAAGATGCCCTGGCCCACGGGTACCTGCACTTCAACGTGTAGCATCAACAGGTGTTTACCCAGCTCCTGACCTGAGCTCAGCACCGCACAGGGGTAGGAGGTTTGGAAACATGGTTTCTTCCCATAGCACTAATCTTGATGGGAGAGAAAATTCACCTCTTTAGAATGTCAGAGAGGTAAGAACATCTGACATGGCTCCCTCATTTCATTGCCAACAAAAAAAAAAAAAAAAAAAAAGGCCAAGACAGGAAGAAAAAAAATTTTCCTATCTTCTGTGCCTCAAGCACCATTCATATGCACCCTTCATTTCATCTTCACAACAGTCATGTTATAAAGGCATTCTTAGGTCCAATTTACACACACACACACTTTTTTAAGTGACTCAGAGCTTTAATATACTGTCCAAGTTCTGACACAT
Source organism: Rhinopithecus bieti (assembly GCF_001698545.2). Lineage (NCBI taxonomy): Eukaryota > Metazoa > Chordata > Mammalia > Primates > Cercopithecidae > Rhinopithecus > Rhinopithecus bieti. The sequence continues at coordinate 909,208 of NW_016806225.1, read as the reverse complement.
TAAGTGGCAAGGTACCAGCATCTGAACCCAGACTTGTCCACCTCCCAAGCCCAAGCCCTTTGTACACTAAGCCCAGCTACTGCTGAAAACCCTAGTAGTAACACAGAATAGCACATAATTAAGGGGTGATGCTGTCATCTAGACCAGCAATTTCCAAATTAGTCTGATTCATTAGAATCATCTCAGTTGCTTCAAAAAAATACAGATTCCCCCAGACTCCCACCCCCATTCAGGCTTCTGATTGTGTAAGTCTGAGAGAACGCCTGAAATCTGCGTTTTCACGTACTTCCAATGATTCTGATCATCAGTATGCCCTGCTACTTATAGAAGGATTAAAAACAACAGGGCTGGATCAGCCATGAAAAGGTATTTGGAGCTTGGATTGAATCAGTAGCATTTAAAAGGAGAAACACCGAAAAGGTAGCAATGCCCAGGGAGTGTTCATGATAGTGACACCAATGGGCCAGGGCTGGGAGACATGATGGAAAGCGATCAAGGGGGTAACTAGAAAGGAAGGCTATTATGGAGCCGCTTATAAATCCAGCAGAGGCATACAGACTATATGCCATGATAACAAGGACAGACAGCGGTGTCTAGACCATGGGCAATATGATCAAAGTGGTGGAGGACAAACCAAACTGCATGCAAGTGTCTGGGCCAGGAATGGCAACTACAAGGCTATTGACATAGAAGCACAAGCTGGCAAGCCCCCAAGGAAGAAAAAAAGAAGGGAAAGCTCTTTATTCAAAAGAAATTTTCTCCCTCATCAAAATTAGTGCTGCAGGAAGAGACCAATGGCCAGGCAGGGTGGCTCATGCCTATAATCCCAGCACTTTGGGTGGCCGAGGCGGGTGGATCAGCTGAGGTCAGGAGTTGGAGACCAGCCTGACCAGCTGAAACCCCAACTCTACTAAAAATACAAAAATTAGCCAGGTGTGGTGGCACGTGCCTGTAGTGCTACTTGGGAGGCTGAGACAGGAGAACTGCTTGAACCTGGGAGGTGACGGTTGCAGTGAGCCAAGATCATGCCATTGCACTCCAGCCTGGGCGACAGAGCGAGACTCCACCGCAAGAGGAAAAAAAAAAAAAAAGATTAGTGCTGTGGGAAGAGACCAAGTTTCCAAACCCCTGACCCCTTGCAATGCTGAGCTCAGGTCAGGAGCTGGGTAAACAACTGTTGACGCTGCATATTTAAGTGCAGGTTCCCATGGGCCGGGGCATTCTGGGGTCGGTTGGCACTCCTGCGGAAGTTTCATGCTGGCCACTGAAGGCATGAAAAAATGAACGGAAAGATCACTAGAACACGAGCTCCAAGAAGGCAGGGGGATATCTGCCTGGTTTGCTCACTGCTTTACCTCAAGCTCCTAGTAGGAACTAAATAAGTATTTGCAGAATGAATGCACAGCTGGACTTACAGGCAGACTGGACAAGGAAACCAACAAAGATGAATGAGTCCAGGGTTTCTTCAAGATTTAAATCCAAATGACTAGGGTGAAAATTATAGTACTGGCACAGTTGACTAAAAATGTTAAATAAGAGTAGATTGGTTTTAGCAAAGATTCTTCTTCATTACTTCTGGCTTTTCTCTAAGACTTTATTTTGGCCTCTAGTGCATGAAAAGAATTCAGTGGTTTTGAGATTCTGCAATGCACCCTTGGGCCTTGGGAAGAAGAAGAGGATGGGCAAAATCTTCTAGTTTGATTTTTGGCAATGGACGAAGGGCAATCTAGTGAGAATCTAAACTCAGATGGCATTCCTCACAGGACAACTGGAGCCCCACCAGCAGGTATGCCAACAGCACAGTGGCTTGACGGGACTCGCTCTAAACCTTAATGACAGGGCTGGTGGGGCTCTGTGTGACTGGGTCAGCTTCAGGGGCCTTGCCAACCAGTGGAGACTCCAAGCCACCTCTAGCTGGCCAGTCAGGTCTCCGGGGACTTTTGGAGACTTGAAAACTAGTTCCACCCAGGGAACAAACTAGTTCACCTTTGAAATCCTTTCCAAACTAACGACTGTCCAAGGCGCCATTTAAGTGATCATATTACACAGTCTCTGGTAGGCTACCCCTCGAAGGGTGGTTACCATCAAAACTAGACATATCAGGTCCTAGAGGCAGGAGCTGAAGGGCATGCTCAAATTGCTTCTCAGACATCCGTTTTCTACAAGCCTGAAGCCTGTAGTCCCAGCTACTCTGAAGGCTGAGGCAGGAGAATGGCGCAAACCCGGGAGGCGGAGCTTGCAGTGAGCTGAGATCCGGCCACTGCACTCCAGCCCGGGGACAGAGCAAGACTCCATCTCAAAAAAAAAAAAAAAGATCTTTCCTTCTTAAATGACATCCTCCTTCTGCTAATACCCAACTAAGAAAGAGCCCTTGTTTTTATAAAATTTCCTAGCAAAAGCAATTTGTTTCACTCATAAAACAGCCAAACTATATTTTCTATAGAACTGCAAACAGTTACATGATTTCGATTTTAGTTACCCTTCTAATGTAAACTTTCCAGAGCCTGCCTTTCATAATACACCAGGAGATAATGCATGAGTCCAAATGACTTGACAGTTTCTTTTAATTTACAGACATCTAAGAATGTTTATAAAATTCCTCTAGTTCAAAACACTTCCTTTTCTTAAACATATTTCCAGTTCAAATTATGTGTTTATAGCAGTCTGCAATATATTATTTCTAAAGATAAACAGTCATGTAAAAAATGGACAGAAAACCAGCAGCATATCACTACTGCCACACTCAGTCAGACTTTCCCCTTGCCTGGTGTTCCGCAGTGAAAGTCCTAACCTGCCAGTGGAAAGTATGAATGGATCACTAGGAACAGGATTTCCCAGCTGTCTCCAGGATCCATAAAGGAACAGCTACCAGTTCCTTTTCATAGGCAGTTTTGAGCCTTAGTTCCTGAGAACCTCTTTTTTCCCCCCAGAGCTAAGTATAAAACTCAATAATTCACTAACTGTAGGCAGTTTTCCTTTCTTCCTTTTAAAGGGAGGCTTTAAACCCAAATCACTACTTCTAAATCCCAGGAAACAGTTGCAGTTTTCAAAATAAAATGCAAAGTCCTGGAAATAATATTCTGTAATAGCTAAATTTTTTTTAAATTCAGTCTTTTGACTTCATTTATATTTTTGTTGCTATACATGAAACAGAGACCGAAAAGTAATTTAAACGGACTGTCAGCCATTCTGGGCCTTGAAACGGCTTCTATTTAGAAAGACTGACTCACTGCCTAACAAAGATTCTCTGCTAGTATCCAAGTTGACATTTTATAAATATCTAATCACCCTTTTTGGATGATTTTCCAATTACTGAAAACAGTGTCTATCACAATGCAGTTCACTCGGAAAGCATCCAGTTCTGGTTCAAACTGAGAAATATTAGAACCCCAAACACACACAGTTCAGGGGAAAGCTGTCACCGGGGAGAACCGGTATATAGTTCGGCCAAAAAACTTCTTAAGGAGCACTGCTAGATTTATGCAAAAACCCAGAGTGGCAGAAGACAGAAACATTCTTTCTCCAGAATCCCAAAACAGTAAGATTTCCTAGCAAATCCCTGAATAAGAACTCAGCAAAAAAAGGTCCTGTTTAACCATGTGCATTTTTTCAGGCAGGCTCTTGAAATTTATTAGATGAAGTCCCTTTGCCCTGTTTTGCAACAAGATGAGCAACAACGTTTATCTGAAATAAACAAGAGAACTGCTGCCTTTTGGTGTACAAAGAGCCAAAGTTCATCATAACCGGTTGGAAGATACCTAATATCAATGGATTAAACCATCATCTGCCAAAGGGAAACACTGAGAAGGCTCGGAGTTCTATTTTACAACCTGAGCACCCAAAATACTCATGTAGTCTGTACAGTTTCCAATTCTACATGCTCTCCAACCACAAAGAATGTATGGGGATCTGCTAGCACACACAGAGGCTCCCACACTGATTAAAAATGTCCATCTGCCGCTCGAAGCCAAAGAGGTTTCCCAGTCCTATTAGCCTCAGCACAAAAAAAGGGGAGGGGGGAGACTCAAACTTGTAAAATCACCTAAAAGACCTTAAGATGATATAAATTGCCTTTGAAGACACAATTCAGTTAATTAGAAATTGACACGTTATTAAATGGCAAAGGGGAGAGGACGTGGGGAACCAAAAGGGCCAGAAACAGCGGCACTCCTGAGACCCCAGAGAGCACTGAGGCTGCAGACGAAATCTGGGGTGCTCAAGCTTCCACCTGGCCCGACAGAGCAGCTCCTGGCGCCCAGGTAGAGGCAGCCGAGGACTAGAGGAGGCCAAGGAGGCAGTTCCCTTTAGAGGGCGCTCATTGGGCGACGTGGGAAAACAAGCTCCAGCCCCCGAAGCGCGACCAAAAGGAGAAATCAAGTTCCCACTGCCAGAGCGGGGGAGGGAAGCTGGGTGCCCGCAGGCGCCCCGCCGGAGACGAGACTCCTCCCGGCCCCAGAAGCGCCCCGCCAGGGCCAGAAAGGGCTAGCGTGGCGGGATGGAAGCCTTTGTCCCCAAGCGGCCAGGCGACCCAAAGCCAAGAGCCGTGTCACACGTACCCCGCCTCGCCCTGCTTGCCGCACTCCCGTGCAACTCCTATGAAAATGTCCTCCTGCCCCTGACGCCCCGCGGTCTAACCTCCGCCCCTCAACGAGGAGGGGGTCGCTGCAGGACTGGGAATCCAGTGGCCGGCGTCCCAGCATTTTCGGACGCGTTCCGTACATCCTCCAGTGTCCCCATGCGGGACCGCGGACTGCGATTCCACGTAGTGTGGGTTACCTTGCTCTAGCCGCAGGGAGCATCAAACAAAAGAACTTTTGCAAACTTTTATCTCTGGACACTCGCGGGGCCCTTAAATCTGGCCCCCATCGCCCCAGAACTTGCACGCAGTCAAGCAGGAAAGCTGGCGTGGGGGGATGGTGTACGGAGGAAGGGACCCCAAAGTTTCCAGGTCACCCCTGGTCTCGACGAGCGCGCGAAGCAGAGCCGTTCCCTCGCGGGCCCGACCCAGGCTCCCCCCTCCTGCCACCCTTTCCCCTCCGTCCTTCCCGGACCACGCAACAAGACCAGCCGAGGGCGAAGAAGTTGGGAGTGACTTCAGGGGCCTCTGCGGTTAGAACAAACTGCAATTCTCGTGCCCCCATTCCCGCGGACCGCCGGGCAACGCCAGCGAGCAGCGCTTTTCTGCGGAAGGGAAGAGGGGGAAAGGGTGACCCGGCGAGCGCATTTGTCCCAGCGGATCTCCGGTGTACCGTGGGGGCTAGGGGTTCCCCAGGTGGCGTTCCCCTATTCCCCGCAGGCTCCTCTTGTAGGTTCGAACACCCTAAACGGCGCGCGCGTCCCCTGCCTGGCCCACTCACCGACTCCGCCGACACGCAGGCCACCAAGCCCAAGGTGAGCAGGATCCACGCGCGCCGCATATTCCCCAGGGACCCGCTTGCTCGCAGCCGCCGCTTGCAACCAGGGCGAAACGAAGCCTCCTGCCCAGCGCTCGGCACAGCCCGCGCACAGGAATCGACAGCAGAGTAGCCGCAGCGACTGCGGCTCGGGCTCGGGGACTCGGGCTCGGGGCTCGGGGGCGCTCGCTTCCTCCTCCTGCGCCTGCTCCCGCCGCCCGCAGCTGCGCCCCGGGAACGCGGCGCCCTCTCACTTGTTGGTTTCTGCACTCCCGACACGGAGTTGGTGCTCCGGAAGGCTGCTCTCTGAAGCTCTTCTTGCTCTGCTGTGGTTTTGCTCCTCCGCGGACTCCTTTCCTGTGCCGAGGTTCAATTTCTGGTTTTAAGGAATAAATTCGCTGGCTTGAAAGGGAGCTGCGGCAGAAGTTTGGGGGCAGAGCGGCGGGGGCGCGCGATCCGCGCGGCTGGAGCTCCGGGAGTATCTGGAGAGCAGCGCGTCCGAGCGGGGCCACTGGCTCCGCGGCTGCGCCCCTCCTCCTCCCGCGCCGCGCCTTCCTCCCCGGGTCCTCCTCCTTCTCCTCCTCTTCTTTTTCTCCGACTCCGTCCCTCCCTCTCTCCCTCCCTCCCTCCCTCCCGAGCCTGCTTCTCCGGGCTCCCCTGGGCTATTGGGGAGAGGAGGCGGCAGTGTGACTCCCAGATAAACCCGGGAGAAATTCCTACAGGATTACACGCCGATTGGCAGCTCCAAGGACCAGTGGGCGCCGCGGCTCCGCGCTGTGGCTGCGCCGGGTCTGCTCGTCGGCAATCCAGGGCTCCTGCGTTTTCTCGCTCCCTTTCTTCCTTTCCCTCCCCACTTTTCCTCTCTCCTTCTCTATGCTCTTTTCTCCCCTGTTTTTTTTTCTCGTTCTCTTCTTCACTTTCCCTTTTCTAGGGAACAATTGGTGAAGAAACGAGAGACATATGTAGCTTTTCTGCCTTGAGAATTCGACCAGTGGAAACTGCCTTGTGAGTTGGGGGGGGGGAGTGTAAGATGCCTTCAAGCAATGTGAAGTGTTCATAAATCGCCAGTTCGTGAAAATTGCATTTTTAAAGAGAAGATAATAAATGTAATAAATATGTACTGAGAGTATTCCCCACTCTCCCAAATCCTCCCGCACCCCAAAAAAAGGGACATGGAGGAAGGATCCTGTAAACCCAAAGTGCAACAGTTTGAAAGCTCGTAACTTCATTAAGGGCTTAAATACCATTTCTGCCTCACACACAGTTTATGCCCCTAAGGCTTTTTATAGGTCCCATTTCAGCAGAGAGATGTTAACGTTTGGAAGCTACAAATAGGGTAATTTGATAAGAAGTTGGATAGAGACCCTGAATAATGACAGATTTAAGATAACTTCAAAGAAAAGAGGGATAAAGTAATTCCTAGTTTGAAGAAAATAATGAACATGTATTTCCTAAATGGAAGTAACTGACATGAAATATTTTGTTACAAGGTTATTTTTTCCTTTCAATTCAATGTCTGTGGCATATTATAGAACATGGCAAATGTGTATTCCCTTCTAGTTTCTTCTTTTTTTCTTACTGTCACAAATTTTACACACAATCCCTTCCAGTTTGTACCACATTTTTCTCTGACTTACGGAGTAAATGAATTATGAAGCCATTCTGCTCCTAGAATGCCCACTACAGGAAACTAGAGACTTTTCTGTCTGTTCACCACTGTATTCTCATTCCTGGTACATGAAGACACATGATAAATATTATCTTGAATAAATTTTGCTCTAAAGCTCAATTTGTACAGTATAAGAGTTGTGAGCCTTTAAAATACACAGATGTAGATATATAGATATGAGGCCATGATAATTTTTCAACTCAGTATTAGAATAAAATAAGTCATACCCTAAGTGAGAATTATAATGTCTTAGTAACCTATTACTGTAATAAATCTCAAAGAAAGAAATTTAACTGGAGAATTACAACTCAAACTTGGAGACACTTAGTCCTTTGGTTTTCTGTGCTAACTACCAAACTACAAATGCTCATGAGCAAATCTAAGGCATTGGCAACCAAAAAGGTAATATGGAGAAATAGAAGAGTAGGCAAAGGAGAAAGAAGAAAAAGAGCAAGAGGCCAGAAGTTGTAACATCAGATGATGCTTCTGATTCCACACTGTAGCTGGCACCTGTGCCAATGTGGGCTCCACTTAGCTTTTGAAAGAATGAACCACGGCCTTATTTTTTTTTTTTTTTTTTTTTGAGACAGGGTCTCACTCTTGCCCAGGCTGGAGTGCAGTGGTGATCACAGCTCACTGTAACCTCGACCTCCCAGGCTCAAGCAATCCTCCCACCTCAGCCCATCAAGTAGCTGGGACTACAGGCACAGGCCATCACACCAGCTAATTTTTGTGTTTTTTATAGAGACAGGGTTTTCCATTGTTGCCCAGGCTGGTCTCAAACTCTTGGGCTCAAGTGATCTGCCTACCTCAGCCTCCCAAAGTGCTGGGATTACAAACATGAGCCACCAGCCTAGTGCCCTTATTTTTAAGATGGAGTCTTTGTGAGTTGAAGAGTTTCATGAGATGGGGAGACTTCTAAAAGAAGGCTCCAGAGGAAAATGAGCAATGCAAAATACATTCAAAGAGCCATAAAATATCAGCTCTGTCCTCATAAGAGACTTAGTCTACTCACCAGCCTTCAGGCAAGGCCACACCTCCACTGTCCCCAACAGTTAAGTATCCATCAAATAAATTGGAATTCCAGTAAAACAGGAAATACACCCCACTGGTTTGCTGGTTCTCACAGTTACTACTGTTTACTGGGGCACCCATGTAACAAGAAGCATGGTGATTCAGCTTGGGCAGTGATAAAAAATGAATTTAAGTGAATACACGTGTTGAAGGGATATATCTGTCTGCTGCCCTGAAGGCACACCCCAAGGCTCTTGGTGTTTATGAGATGCTCAGTGACTTGTTTCTTTAAAGATGATAAATACTCCATTGAGAGTATATATAATAAGGGAATTGGTACCATTTTGAGAGTGACACAATATTAAGTAGATGAAAACAAATATTCAAGATCTTGTGTTCAGATTTATTAACAGCTGTGGCAAGAAGGATAATCTGACAGTATAAAAAGCACTTACACAAGAGCTGACTACAAAGAGGTCACCCATGCTGAGTGGGGATGGGGACAGAGGTCAGGGGAGGTCCACAGGTATTAGTCAGGATTTGTCTAAATTTGCAAACGACGTAGGCCTGTTTGTGTGTTTTGCTAATTAGAAATGTTTAAAAAACTGATGGACACTAAAATTTGGCAGAATTTTGTGGAGTGTATCTAATTCACTAAATATAGCTTGTGACTAGAACTGAGGTTCTTTGCTAATATATTTCGAGTCCTCAGGTTTGAGGGCTATACTTTGAGGGGCACAGCTTAACCAATCACTTCCCAAATAGCTTCATTGATTGCTAAAAGAATAATTACCACACTTCAAGAATCTCAGGAGAAAATATTAAAAATAAACAACATAGAGATTAAGATGCAAGCATATAAAAAAAATGGAAAATAAAGAGAGCCAGACAAGTGAAAAAATAGAAATGAAAGCTACTAAAGACAGTTTTTAACCTAAACTGACACATTGGACTCTGTTACTACGGTATCAGATGATACCACATTACAACCATGGATGAACAGGTGTTCTGTCCTGAGGTGAGTTGTCAGAGTAGGGGATAGCGGGAAAAAAAAGATGCCATTCTGTTGTTCTTGGTTGTTCTTCCACTTAGCACCTCCTGGACTGTTACCAGGAGTCCAGGCTAGAAATCAATTTGGTAGGATCAGCTCTTATGAAATTCACTTGAAAGATGATAGAAGCTGAGAGGAAGAGGAAATCCAGCCAGCCAACCATTAAATGAGCCATTGCTAATACTGGCAAGTGAGCTGAGGCCATGACCAAAATCTACAGGCAATCTAAAAAAATCTATTTTCAGGCCCAGTGCAGTGGCTCACACCTGTAATCCTAGCACTTTGGGAGGCCAAGGCAGGCGGATTGCCTGAGCTCAGGAGTTGGAGACCAGCCTGGGCAACATGGTGAAACCCCGTCTCTACTAACAACAACAACAACAACAAACAAACAAACAAAAAATTAGCCAAATGTGGTGGTGGGCACCTGTAGTTGCAGCTACTCGGGAGGCTGAGGCAGGGGAATTGCTTGAACCCAGGTGGTAGAAGTTGCAGTGAGCTGAGATCACGCCACCACACGCCAGCCTGAGCAGCAGAGCAAGACTCTGTCTCCCCTCCACCCAAAAAAAAAAAAAAAATA
>NW_016806225.1:895474-899164 GCF_001698545.2 Rhinopithecus bieti | reverse complement strand
AAAAAAAAAAAAAAATATATATATATATATATATTTCAGCCTCAAACTTTCCACTGTTCTCTTTATTCACCTCCATCAACCCCTTTCCAGGGAAGTTGGCTGATTTGAGTTTTATAAAATGATATGGTGCTAATGTTGAACAAAATAGTTACAGTTTTGAATAGTAGGACGCAGGAAAATCAAGGAAGTGCATAATACATAAAATAGGACAAGAGATAAAACACTTGTGTCCGTTTTTCTTTCTTTTTTTTTTTTTTTTTTCCGAGACGAGGTCTCACTGTATTGTCCAGGCTGGCATCGAACTCCTGGACTCAAGTGATCCTCCCCCTTGGCCTCCTAAGGTTCTGAGATTACAGGTGTCAGCGATCACACTTGGTCCTTCATGTCAGTTTTTCTAACAGTGTGGTGTGATTCTTTAAAGGCTGGCAAAACTTAACATTCAGTCAACAAATATGTAGGGAGCACCTGCTGCAACTCAGGTACTCACTGGGTAGGCATGTGAATTTTCTTGAACCTTGTTCGAGTTAACACGTTTTTAAACTAAGAGTTGTTCTCAAGTCATGAATCTGTGACTTAAGTACATGATGAATTTCATTCTAAAATCAGATACAGTTTAAAGAAAACATTATTTAGGGACTAAAATACATATCCAAAGAGCCATATTTGAATTTTATAGATTTGGATGTTTGAATCCAGGAAGGTACCACAGAGGTATCTTCGAGTAATTTTGCATTGCATTTGTATATATCCAGTTGAACAGGAAAGTCTAACCTTGATTAATTTTATGTAAAATGGTACTTTTTTAAATTGACAAAAATTGTATATATTTATGGTACAAACATGCTGTTTAAAAATATGTAGCCAGGTGCAGCAGTGGCACACACCTGTAGTCCCAGTTACTCAGGTGGCTGAGGTAAGAGGGTCACTTGAGCCTAGGAGTTCAAGGTTACAGTGAGCTATGATCGAACCACTGCACTCCAGCTAGGGTGACAGAGCAAGACCCTGTCTATTAAATAATTGATTAATAATGTATACATTAGAGAATGATTAAATCAATCCAATTAACATATGCATTGCCTCACAAACTAATTTTTTGTGGTAAGAGCACTTAAAATCTCTTTTCTCAGCAGTTTTCAAGGATACAATATATAGTCTCTATGACATACAACAGATCTCTTGAACTTACCATGAATTCAACTTTTTAAGATTCCATGTAAGTGGAATCATGTGGTATTTTCCATTCTATGCCTGGCTTAACATAATGTCCTCCAGGTTCACCTATGTCATCACAAATGACAGGATTTTTTTTTTTTTTTTTTTTGAGACAGGGTCTGGCTATGTTGCCCAGGCTGAACTCCAACTTCTGGGCTCAAGCAATCCTTCCATGTAGCTGGAAGAGTCCCACTCCCTTCTTTTATAAGGCTAAATGGTATTCCATTGTGCAGCTGCACCACATATTTTCTTCACCTGTTGGTGGACAGCCCTACCTTTTTTTTTTTTTTCTTTTCTTTTAGAAAGGGGTCTTACTCTGTGGCCCAGGCTGGAGTGCAGTAGTATGATCATAACTCACTGCAACCTCAAACTCCCGGATTCAAGTGAGCCTCCCTCCTAAGCCTCCCAAGTACCTGGGACTACAGGTACTTGCCACCATGCGCAGCTGGGACTAGTCTTATTACTACTCTTTGCAGGTGATTATTTTAATGGCAGCTAGCTCTAACCTCATTGACTGTTCTTAGAAATCCATCCTCTCCAAGGCCCTGGAAAGGGGCCTACGTGTTACATACTAAATGGTTCCACACCTCCTTAATCACAATTATGTAGACCAGGGCTGGAAGTAGGGGAAGGCAATTTATTAGTGGGCCAGTGGCCAATCAGATTCACCTTTCAGATCATTTGAGCCAAGGAACTCAGAGTCTAACTAAACTTTACGTTGTTGACCTGGGAGTCATCCAGAATTGATAAGTGGTCCTTGTGTGGTGAGGGAGAAAAGGTTGATGTAAAATGGAAAGAATGAAGCAGATGAACAGAGAGAAGCAGCAACAGAGGACATATGGCTCCAGAATAATGTAGGTTTCTATTTTTTTTTTTTTCCAGTCCCTTTTCTAGCCTCTTTTGAAACCCAAATACACTTTCTTCCTTTAGGATATACAAGATACTATGGCATCTTTAAGGTAAATTCCTCATTTTTCTTTAGCCAAAGAGCTAAATTTACTAGTAATTAACTTATTACTAGTTCTTGGTAAAGAAATGAACCCAGTCCAACACAGAGATGAAAATGAAGCAAAGAGCTTTGACTACCTTAGCTTTACTCTGGATAGAATGGAAATCTTGCCATTTAGTGTTTTATGAGCCATGTATAGTTAAGAACAGTTTTAGTGAAGATAAACTACTACTAACATGTTTTAGATTTTCAGGAAAAATGATACACTTTTAAAGAAAAACAAGTTTTACTTATTGAATTACCTTGGGAGAAATGTTTTCCATGTAGAATTTGGTATCTTTAAAAGCTGAGTAGAATACATAGATTCTGTGCTGAATTAAATAGTATTAGTACTGGGAACACCTACAAGTTAATGCCAGGAATTGCCTCACTGAACACTTTTCTAAAAGATCTAGAGGTCAAGGCACACAAATGTCCAGGTGTGAAAATGTTACTAAATTCTTTCAGCTAGTGAAATGAGAAACAGGTAGAGTAGCCATGCCTGACTGAGTTGTTAAGTAACCCAATACATTAAGGATACCTAACACAGGCTCTTACACCTGCTGTTAGCGTAGGCCGTGCCCTGCAGTGGTTAAAACCTCAGGCTTTGGAAATACACGGACTGGGGTTTGAATCCCAGTTCCACCTCTTACTGTGTTCTTAGAGGCCTTGACACCTGAAGGGGCCACTAAATTTAAACCTGTTTCTTCAGCTGTAGTTTGGAGATAATAGGATTGATGTGTGGAGCTGATGAGTTAATAATGCATGTAAAGTATTTAGCAAGCTACCTTGCACATAGTGAACTTTCAATAAATGCCAGTTGTCTCAATAAATGCCAGTGTGGTTATTAGTATTTTCTCTCAATAAGTGCCAGTTGTTATAAATGCCATTTGTGACTAGTATTTTCTCTGCCTGGAATAACCCATCTGTTCTCTCAACTCTATTTGCCTGCCTAACTCCTACTTGCCCATTAAGGGTCAGTTTAGAAGTGTCCTCATTAGCAAATATCTGTATGCCTACTATGTGTTGCACACCTCCTCCAGGAAGCCTTCGCTGATCCACCAGATTAGATAACAGACCTGTAAGATAATTAATTCTAAACTAGCATGGAATATTGGAGTTGCTGTAAAATTTGCTCTAGATACATGTTCTGCTGTGGCTAAAAGTATAAACATAAAACTGAATCCAGGCCGGGCGCGGTGGCTCAAGCCTGTAATCCCAGCACTTTGGGAGGCCGAGACGGGCAGATCACGAGGTCAGGAGATCGAGACCATCCTGGCTAACACGGTGAAACCCCGTCTCTACTAAAAAAATACAAAAAACTAGCCGGGCGCGGTGGTGGGCGCCTGTAGTCCCAGCTACTCGGGAGGCTCAGGCAGGAGAATGGCGTAAACCCGGGAGGTGGAGCTTGTAGTGAGCTGAGATCCAGCCACTGCACTCCAGCCCGGGCAATAGAGCGAGACTCCGTCTCAAAAAAAAAAAAAAACAAA
>NW_016806225.1:881935-892382 GCF_001698545.2 Rhinopithecus bieti | reverse complement strand
ATGAAATGGGAACTCAGAATGTCTACTTTTTACTCTTGTTCTTGTAGCTGTTAATAATACAAATGACAAAGGTTAACGGTTTCTCTGCAGATTTCATTCCAGTGTCACACCACAAAAGTTAGTGTCTCCTCCTATCCCCCAACCCCTACTCACCACAGGCACACCCCAACACCCCAAGGTGACCCATGTGAATAGCCTGATATGAATTGGCCTCTCTTTCTTTATTTGTATAATCCTACAGGGATACATTCACAGATCCATGACACACACGAGTTTTTTTGTTGATTGTTTTGTTTTGTTTTGTTTTGAGACAGAGTTTCATTCGTTGGCCAGACTGGAGTGCAATGGCATGATCTCGGCTTACTGCAACCTCTGCCTCCTGGGTTCAAGCCATTCTTCTGCCTCAACCTCCTGAGTAGCTGGGATTACAGGCGCCCACCACCACACCCAGCTGATTTTGTATTTTTAGTAGAGACGGGGGTTTCACTATGTTGGCCAGGCTGATCTTGAACTTGTGACCTCAGGTGATCGGCCTGCCTTGGCCTCCCAAAGTGCTGGGATTACAGGCGTGAGCCACCGAGCCCAGCCCCACGCATGAGTTTTTAATGCTTGTTTTGTTCTTAGTTGTTTTTAAAAATGGAATCCTATTAAACACACTTTCATCTTGTAGAAATCCCTTCAAGTTACCTGACAGAACCTTCGTTCATGTATATAATGTGGATCTTTTACCCCTTGGTACCAGTATTTCATACTTGATCTAGCCATTTCCCTGTAATAAGCATCTCTTTTGTTTCCAGTGAGTATTTTCCCCTACCGCAAATAATATGACAGGAAATACCTTTTACATAGTTCCTTAATTACTGGTGATTTTCTTTCTGTGGGCTAGATTCCCTAGAGTGGGATTGTTGAATTGGAAGGTATAAATGTTTGTAGTTTTATGGGATGTTGCTTGACAATTTTACAACAACAACAAAAAGTTCTCCCACCAGTGATGTTGAGAGTATCTTTTTTTTTCCTTTCTCCACGTCCCAGCCAGCAATAGGTGTTTGCTTTCTTCTCAGCCAGTTTGATAAGTATGAAGTGACAGCTCATTGCTCTTGTTATGTGCGATTTCCCGACTACTAGTGCTTTAGAGCATCTTTTCATGTGTTTGTTGTATTTGGAGTTGGTCTTCTGTGAACTCTCCATTCATATCTTTTCCCCACCTTTCTACATGGTAATATGCTTTTTTATGGAAGAGTTCTGATATGATTGCTATTAACATTACTATGTTATTAATGCATCTTGCATATATTGTTATATATACTGTGACCATTTCCAATTATCTATTCTACCCACTGATCTGTTTGTCTATTCCTATGTCATAACATATTCATTTGATTACCACGACTTTATAGAACCCTCTTATATTCCCAAAGTCAATCCCCCTGCTCTCCCTGACCAGACACTGGTGGTTGTTTTTCCCATGCCTTTCTTGGATATTTTTGGGCATTTTCTTCATCCACATAAATTCTAAAGATATTTTAGACAATTAAAATAAACCATTTTAGGATTCCATTTGGAATTGAACTAAATTTATGCAGTGGTTTTGGTACAAGTAACATTTTTATGATATTAAGTCATCTCAAACCAGAAAATGTTATACTCAGCTTTGTTCAGATCTTTTTTAAATGTCTGCTCATAAGATTTTATAGTTTTCCTATAGATCCTATGAGCCTCTTGTTAAATATATTCCCATTATTTACTTACATTGTGTCACTATTATAAATAGAATTTCCCCTATTTTCATTTAAGAACTTACTGCTAGAGCAGAGAAAAACTGTTTATCTTTTAATATTTATTTTGTATACTACCATCTTACCAATAATTTTTAAGTGAATCTAGTACATATTTTACTAGAATCTCATGGATTTCTAGGTATTTAATTAGGTCATCAACAAAAAATGTGGTTTTAATATATTTTTTAATGTCTATGCCAATTGTTTCATAACTAGTTTTAACAACTGGTTCCTGGTTTTAATGGAAATGGTTTAGAGTATTGTGTGTTATAATTTGGAATGACAGTTGTGGTTTGTTTGTGAATTGTCTTTAGTAGATCAAAAAGTTTCATTACTTATCTTGAGTTTTTGTTAGAGATGGTTGTTTAGTTTTATTCAAGCTTTTTCAGAATCTACTGATATAATCCTATGGATTTTATCTTTAGTCTGTTGATGGAATAGAGATTGTGCTGATGGTCACTGAGAGTGATTTTCAGAAAGCAAGTCACTCCAACATTCCTTGAAAAAAACTTGCTTGATCTTAGTGCACCAGTTTTTGAGAACTTGCTGATGTCTGTCCATATTTTGTTTAGAAGTTTTTGCATCTTATTTGAAAGTGATATAGGTCTATAAGTTTTTATTCTGCGTTCTACTAGATCAGGCTGTGGCATTAAAGTCATGCTGGCTATGTAATATGAGTTGGAGACTTTTCTGTCTTTCCTCTCTACCCTGGACTAATTTGAATAGCATTGAAATGATCAGTTCTTTAGGAATTAGATGACATCCAGCACAAATGCCCATTTGGTCTTGGTGCTTGATTTAAGTGGTAGCTCTCTTACTACCCTTTCTTCTGTCATAATTCGTCTATTCAGATTTATGATTTCTTCCTGGATCTATTTTAGTCATTTGTATTTTGCTGGAAAACTATTATTATCCTCTAGGTTTTAAAATTTGTTGTCAGATTTGCCTTTAGAGAGATAAATATTTCCATATCATTAAAAATTTCTCTTACATTTTTTTTTCTCGTTTTTTCACCTTGTCTCTTTGGCTTTCTCTTCTTTCTCATCAGGCTCCTGAGGGATTTATTTCTATTATTAATCTTTTCAAAAGACACTTTTACATAAACTTATCCTTACTCTTTTGTGTTTGTTTGCTGTTTTATCTTTATTGTTAGTCCTTTTCCTATTTTAAAATTGATCTCTTTATAATTTCTTAAATGAAATTCTAAGTTCTTTTATTTTAATTTCTTTAATGATATAAAAGCATTTGATGCTATGCACTTTCTGTGGATAATTTGTCCTTTCTACTTAGGATCTTATAAGATTTTCCAGTTGTCCCTAGAATTTAGGGGGTTTACTATGCTATGCCTGTGTACTTGGGATTTCTCTTCAATGGATCATTTAGTTTACTGACTCAAGTCTTTCTCCTCAAAGTGAAAAGTTTCGTTTGTTTAGTTTTTTGTTTTTGACACTGAGTCTGTCATGCGCCCCCCGTCCCCCGCCCCGCGCCCCGCCCCGCGCCCCGCCCCGGCTGCAGTGCAATGGCGCGATCTTGGCTCACTGCAACCTCTGCCTCCCGGGTTCCCGCGATTCTCCTGCCTCAGCCTACCGAGTAGCTGGGACTACTGGCGCACACCACCATATTGGGCTAATTTTTTTCTATTTTTAGTAGAGACGGGGTTTCACTATGTTGGCCAGACTGGTCTCTAACTCCTGACTTCGTGATTCACCCGCCTTGGCCTCCCAAAGTCCTGGGATTACAGGCGTGAGCCACCGCGCCTGGCCTTGTTTAGTTTTTTAAAAATTGTTTTCTCTCCTTCGGTATATTGTTTTCTCTTTCTGAAACTTCTATTATTTGTCTTTTAAATATCCTGAATAAATAGCCTCCAAATCCCTTACATTTGCTGTCATGATTTCCAACTTCTTACATTTTTGTGTTCATGAATTTCCAGACCACTAATTCAGATCAGTGACCATTCTCTCCTTTAATTTACCTGTGAAATCTCTAATGAGAAATCATGTGTTTTTATTATTAATGAATTATTATTATTATTTGCAGATGCACTTGGGCTCTTTAAGTGCTTGCTTTTATTGGTTTGTTTTGTTTTCAGCTTATGTTTTCATCTGTCTCCTGTAGCAGTTGTATTTCCTTGGGCGTGTGCTTGTTCTCTTGGTTTTTCCTCTCTCTGGCTGCTGGGTGCCATCATATGCAGTGTCATGTTTCTTTGTTGGCTGGTTCCGTCTCAGATCTGGTTGATTGAGAATCCTTACAGTGGGGACCCACAGGTGATGGAAGACAAAGGGCTTCTCAGGTGTCCCTACGCCTATGGGCCAGACCACTGCCAGTTCTCTTGCTTCCCTGCCAGGGTACCTGCAGGAAGCTTCCCTCTTCCTTGGTCCTCAGTCTCAAGGGCAGGGAAGAACTGCCCCCTTTTGGCCTTTGCAGAGGTGGCCAGGAAAGCTTAGGATACCCACGTAGAGCAGGCAGTGTCTCCTACCTCACAGACGCTGCATGGCCCATTTCTCTTCTGGATCCTCTTTGGGAAAATCGATGGTATACATGAGGGCAAGTGGGGATGTGCTCAGGACTACCACTACTGTAAAATCCCCAAGTTATATTTTCTTTATTGTTTGTTTGTTTTAGAGACGGAGTCTTGCTCTGTTGCCAGGCTGGAGTGCAGTGGTGCGATCTCGGCTCACTGCAACCTCCATCACCCAGGTTCAAGCGATTCGCCGGCCTCAGCCTCCCAAGTAGCTGGGACTACAGGCGCACGCCACCACACCCAGCTAATTTTTTGTATTTTTAGTAGAGATGGGGTTTCACCATGTTGACCAGGATGGTCTCGATCCCTTGCCCAGCCTCAGCCTCCCAAAGCTGAGATTACAGGCGCGAGGGCACCGCACCCGGCCACCAAGTTATATTTTCTAAAAGGAAATAAACTACAAAATTATAACAGGGTAAATGGAAAAGGATATGGAGTCAAACAGATCCGGGTTAGAAGCCGATTTAGTGAGAATAGAGGAAGTTTAAATAACCAGAATACTTTGTTGCTGGGTGTGGTGGCTCACGCATGTAATCCAGGTACTTTTCAAGCTGACCAAGCTGTTTTATGCCTGTAATCCCAGCACTTTGGGAGGTTAAGGTGAGAGGATCACTTGAGCCTAGGAGTTGAAGACCATCCTGGGAAATATAGTGAAACCCCATCTGTAAAATAAAATAAAATAAATTGCCTGGACATAATGGCATGTGTCTGTAGTCCCATCTACTCTGGAAGCTGAGGTGGGAGGATTGCTTGAGCCCAGGAGGAGGTAGAGGCCGCAGTGAGCAGTGATTGTGCCACTGCACTCCAGTTTGGGCAACAGAGCAAGACCCTGTCTCAAAAAAAAAAAAAAAAAAAAAAAAATATTTTGCAAGGTGACTATTTCAGGGAAAAAGCTTCTTGCAGACCAAGGAAAGTTTGCATTTAAAGACTAGAAACTATAGCTGAAGGAGTTGTCCAAATTGACGCAGCTAGTGAATTTTAGAGCCAGGATTCCCAGCCCAATGTATCTGGAGCTTTTAAAAGCCTTCCGAAATCTTTCCATAAATTCTTCTTAGCCAGGAATTGGAAGCATTAGCTACCTGTTAGCTTTTTAAAGCCTCAAGCAAAATTTATAAATATCTCACCAAGGGTGTTTTCAGTTTTGTTTTTTAATGTGATTTTAGTCTCCCCATTTGTAGATTTTAAAATCTTTTACTATCAAGTACTAAATGTACTTGTACTGCCATCAGAGAATATAATTTGGGTATTTCTATCTGTCATTGGTATATGTTTTGAGCAAAAGGGGACCTTAAGAGAAGCAATGGTGCATGTCTGTAATCCCTAGCTACTCGGGAGGCTGAGGCACGAGAATTGCTTGAACCTGGGAGGCGGAGGTTGCAGTGAGCCGAGATCATGCCACTGCACTCCAGCCTGGGCGACAGAGCAAGACTCTGTCAAAAAAAAAAATTAATAATAATAATAATAAAAAAGAGAGTCTTTGCTAAGTGATCTTTCTTCTTAGGGGCTATCTATAGTGGATACTCACCTGGAATACCAGATGCCGCTGGGGTTAATGTGCTTCAGAAAGAGGCATAAAGGAAGTTTGAAGGTCCTACAGAAAAGCAGCAAAGAAGCCCACAGTGTTCATTCTTGATATTGTGCATTCTACCCCAACACACAGCATTTTATGGGTTTGGACAAATTTGTAATGACATGTGTCTGCCATTATAACATCATACAGAATAGTCTCACTGCCCTAAAAATCCTCTGTGCTCTGTGTATTCATCCCTCCTTCCCCCTAACCCCTGGCAGCCACTGATCTTTTTACTGTCTACAAACTTCGGCTTTCCCAGAATGTCATACAGTTGAAATAATGTAGTATGCAGCCTTTTAAGATGAGCTTTTTTCACTTAGTAATATGCATTTAAGTTTCTTTCATGTCTTTTCATGGCTTGATAGCTCATTTCTTTTTAGTGCTAAGTGATATTCCATGGTCTGGATGTACCACTGTTTATTCATACACCTACTGAAGGGCATGTTCATTGCTTCCAAGTTTGCGCAATTGTGAATAAAGCTGCTATCAGCATCTATGTGTGGGTTTTGTGTGGACATAAGTTCTCAACTCCTTTGGGTAAGTATCAAGGAATGTGATTCCTGGATCATATGGTAAGAGTATATTTAGTTTTGTAAGAAACAGTCCAATTGTCTTCCACAGTGGCTGTATAATTTTGCATTGCCACTAGCAATAAATGAGAGTTCCTGTTGCTCTACATCCTCACTAGCATTTGGTGCAGTGAATGTTTTGGAGTTCGGCCATTCTCGTAGGTGTATAGTGGCATCTAACTGTTGTTTCTATTTGTATTTCCCTGATGACAAATGACAAGGAATACCTTTTACATGCTATATATCTAAAAGAAAAAGCAAAGGAACCATTATGAGACCAGTGTAATCCTAATAACAAAACCTACCAAAGATACTACAAAGAAAGAAAACTGCAAATCAATATCACTTATGCACATCAATACAAAAATCTTAACAAGAGATTACAAAATCAAATCCAGCAATATATTAAAATAATGAGGAATGCAAGGATGACCTTATATTTAAAAATAATCTATACATTTTACCATATTACAAAAAAGGGGAAACATTTTATTAATAGATGCAGCAAAATATTTGATAAAAACTATGAATTTATCATAAAACTCTCAGCACATGAACAATAGAAAGTAACTTTCTCAGTCTAATGAGCATCTGCTCCAGTTATTTATTATTACAAAACAAACTACCCCAACATGCAGCAGCTTTAACAACCAGCAATTTTTTGGGGCAGAGTCTTGCAGTGTTGCTCAGGATGGAGTGCAGTGGTGTGATCTCAGCTCACTGTCTGAGTTCAAGTGATTCTCGTGTCTCGGCCTCCCAAGTAGCTGGGACTACAGGCACTCACCACCATGCCTGGCTAATTTTTGTATTTTTAGTAGAGCTGGGGTTTCACCATGTTGGCCAGGTTGGTTTGGAACTCCTGACCTCAAGTGATCCGCCCACCTTGGCCTCCCAAAGTGCTGGGATTACAGGAGTGAGCCACTGCACCAGGCCCCAATTTTTAAAATATATATTTATTTTTAAATTTTTATTTTAGGTTTAGGGGTACACGTGAAGGTCTGTTACACAGATAAACATGTGTCACGGTGGTGGGTTGTACATATTATTACATCACCCAGGTATTAAGCTCAGTACTCAGTAGTTACCTTTTGTGCTCCTCTCCCTTCTCCCACCCTCCACCGTCTAGTAGACCTGTGTCTTTTGTTTCCTTTTTTGGGTTAGTATGTTCTTATCATATACCTTCTACTTATAAATGAGAAATGCAGTACTTGGTTTTCTGTTCCTGAGTTAGTTTGCTAAGGATGATAGCCTCCAGCTCCATGCATGTTCCCGCAAAAGAAATGATCGCATTCTTTTTTATGGATGCATAATATTCCATGGTGAATATGTGCCACATTTTCTTTATCCAGTCTGTCATTGATGGGCATTTAGAACAACCAATTTTTTTTTTTCACTCACAAGTCTGCAATTTGAGTAAGACTCAGGGAGTATAGGTCAGCTTGTTTCATGCAATGTTGACTGGGGCAGTTTGACCTGAGGCTGGGGGCTCTGTTTTCGAGCTGATTCAGTCACATGGTTCACAAGTTGGTACTGGCTGTCAGATAGGAACTAAGCTGAGCCGTGAGCTAGGAGCCTTGGTTCCTTTTCCATGTGGAACCCTGCTCTGGCTTCTTGGGCTTCCTCACAGCATGGCAGTGGGGTTCTGAGAATGATTATCTCAAAAGTGCCAGGGAGAAGAGCATGGCATCTTTCATGACCAACCCTTAGAGGTCACATACTTCCCTTCCATCATACTCTATTACTTGAGACAGTCACAAATGCCTGCCCATGTTCAAGAGGAGGGAAAAATAAACACCTCCTACTGGTATTGTGGCAAGGTTCTAGAAAAACGTGTAGGATAAGAAATATTGTTGAGTCCATCTTTGGAAAATATCTGCCATAATAACTTTGAAAGACCTTAAGCTAACACCAATGTTGATTATGAAATATTGAGCACTTTCCCTCTAAAATTGGTGCTATACACTGAATGTTTACGCCCCTCCGAAATCCATATGTTAAAGTCTAATCCTCAATGTAATGGTATTTGGAGGTAAATGTTACTGAGGATGTGAAGAGATTGGAACCCTGATACACTGCTGTTGGGAATATTGCAGATGTTGGCTAAATGCTTACCGTGGATTAACTGCCTTGTGAATACTGACAGTCTATCTTCCTAGGAAAAAATAAATATATGTCACAAAGTAGCCCTTGACAACATAATATTTGGATTAACCATTGGCATCAACCCATATGACGTTTCCTGTTTTTCTGTTGTTTCCTGATTAACCTCCTTCCATCATAGAATCTGCCCTCCCCTTTTAATATACAATTGCCTCTGCTCAGAAGTATTTGAAGATGAAAAACTAGCTGCTAATCAAGGTCTAAATTATGTTGGCAGACATTCATGGAAAAGAGACCTAATAATTCAGTTAAACTAAAACAGTGGGGTTTTGTTAATATCAGCCTTTAAACTGAACTAAACCAACTCATTCTCACAGTTTAGGGTACTTTAATCTTTTTCCTTGCGATAGCCCAAGACTATTTACAACCGGAATTCCACTGGTTCCTGTCCTATTGGCTTGGTCCTCCTTTTCTTTTGGCTCCATTCACCCTTTGGATTTGGTAGCTGAACTCAGATTTTCCCATTTGGACTGCACAGGACACTTGAAAACGTGGATCCTACTCAACTCTTGCTGCACTTACTCAGACTGCTTCAGGTAAAATACCTACCCACCTTTGGAGTCTCAGTCTGGTGCCAGACTGGGTCCCATTCCAATTGCCCAGTGGGTGGAGGGTTGGGAGAAGGTGGATTAGCCACTAGAGTTCAAAAGATAACAGTCTTCTTGTCTCTACAAGTCTTAGTAAATGGCCTCTTCAAGTCCCGATAGCTCCTTGGTTACCAATAGCGTTCAAAGCCCGTTTTGATTTCTAGTGGTAATGTAAATCTTAGAGCCTGGAGGAAGGAAGATAAAATCCAAGTAGCCCCACAGGCAAAAAATGAAAAACTCAAAGAACTGTGTGTGTCACTTGCTGCTATTAGGGTGAAATATGCACTGATGAATTGTTGGGTACAGCGATAAAAGCCCAGGAAGTCATTTTTCTAGGCTCACCATTGATATTTGAGAATAACATTTAAGCATTTTCTCTTTCTCCAACTGTAACATTTAAGCATTGCCTCTTTCTCCGACTGTAAGCCAAAAAGGAAAAACAGACAAAGTGGGAGGGAGGGGTAAGAAGACTTCAAGTGGCAAAGACTCTTTGAATTGAAACTTGTAAAATACTTTATAATCCTTGAATTACTATAATAGAACAAATAAACCAATTGTGAAGTCACTAGTTTTCTTTTGATTTACCTTTTGGATACAGGAGAATCTCACACATACAAAATTGTGTTAACTGTGATCGATCCTCGCTTCACAAACACTATTATCTTTGGTCCACATAAGCTATCTTTTCTTTTCATTTATTTATGTTCTCATTTGTTTTTGCTTAATGACTAAATGAAAACCTATGAACCTGCCATTCAGTCTAAGAGCTACAATTATCCCAAAACTTAAAACTTTGCCAGGTATGGTGGTGCTTACCTGCAGTCCCAGCTACTTGGGAGGCTGAAGCAAGAGCATCACTTGAGCCCAGGAGGTCGAGGCTGCAGTGAGCTGTGATCATGCCACTGAACTCCAGGGTGACAGAATGAAATCCCATCTCTAAAAATTAAAATTTAAAAATAAAAAACTTGGCTGGGTGCGGTGGCTCACGCCTATAGTCCCAGCACTTTGGGAGGCCGAGGTGGGTGGATCACGAGGTCAAGAGATTGAGACCATCCTGGCCAACATGGTGAAACCCCGTCTCTACTAAAAATACAAAAAATTAGCCGGGCATGGTGGTGGGCACCTGTAGTCCTAGGTACTTGGGAGGCTGAGGCAGGAGAATCGCTTGAACCCGGGAGGAGGAGGTTGCAGTGAGCCGAGATTTTGCCACTGCACTCCAGCCTGGCGACAGAGTGAGACTCACTCCATCTCAAAAAAAA
>NW_016806225.1:830227-879763 GCF_001698545.2 Rhinopithecus bieti | reverse complement strand
AAAAAAAAAAAAAAAAAAACTTGCCTGTGTGCTGTCTTCAATTCCAGAAACACCCCCATTTTGAGTTTTGTGTTTATCATGTTTTGTATATACATAAACAATATGTTGCTTAGTTTTGCTTATTTTATATCTCAAACTTGCTATTCTCACTCATTATTATGTTACTCAAATTCACTTATGTCCTGGTGGGTAGCTACGGTTCACTTGTTCTATTGGGTGACTATGTCACAGAATATCTATTCTGCTAGTACGAATATCAGTTTGTGCTGTTCCTAGAAATACCGATGTTGAGGTTGGACACAAGAATATGCCTAGGAGTAGCTGGGTATGAGATATGGGAATGTTCAGCTTTACAAGATAATGCCAAATTGTTTTTCCAATATGGATGTAGCAGTTTACATTCCTGCCTGCAATCCTGTTGAGTCCCATCCTTCTGAAACTCGGTGTTAAATTAGTTAATTTTTGCCAATTGAAAGGGTATAAAATAGTATCTCATTGTGGTCTTGATTTGCATTTCCCTTTTAACTAATAAACTTGAGCATCTCTTCAAATGTTGCTTTGGCCATGTATATTATCTCTTCAGTGAAATGCCTCTCTGTTACTTTTGGGTAGGCCTCTATTAGGTTGTCTTTTCCTTATTAACTCTTATTAGCTTTATATACTCTAAAACTATTATTATCTATTATATGTGTTACAAATACCTTATCTCAATATGTAGTTTATCTTTTCACTTTTGAAAGCTCTCTTTGATGAGCAGAAGTTCTTTTTATTTTAATCTAGTCAAAGTTATGAAGCTCTTATTTTATGATGAATGCATTTGGATGTACTCTTTCAAAGCTCCATGGTCAGAAAGGTTTAAAGTTTTACATTTGACACATAAATCCTTAAACCATTTAGAATTGATTTTTGTGTTTGGTATGAGGTAGTGATCCCATTTCACTTACTGTTGTTTTTCTCTTTATAAATCACATATCTGTATTCTCCATTTACAGGTGGGAAGAGTGTCAGAGTGCCTAAGAAGAAAACCTCTCAATATATATTTTTCTCATTAGAGTCAAAGATGAAAAGACCATGTCACCCATTTATGAGAACACAAATGTAATGTACTGCCCAGAGATTTATCGTCAGATTATAGGAATGGGAAGGGCTTTCAGAGTTGTAGAATTCATCACTCCATCTCCAGAGACACTTCAACTAAATCTCTCAGGGCAAACTAATACTTGACTCATTTTAAGATTTCTCTGAGAAAAGATTTCTCATTCCAACATGTGATTGCTTTTGTTAAAAAGTTTCCCCAGAGATTCTAATCCCAAATTAATTTAAGTTAGTGTTGCAGATAAAGGTTTTGAACCTGACTCCATGAAAACTTTCATTGGCCTATAGAACATTTACCTCTCTTCTGGACTATGTCATCACATTGATTAGCTGATGGTAGTTATCATTAATGGCATAAAGAATATTGAGGTTCTTTTTTTTTCAATTGAAAGACATTGCATTCAGTTTAATTTTATCTAAGCCTAATCCAATTTATTTTTAGCTCTAATGAATCTAGGAGAGAGAATAATATACAGCTGAAACTAGAAGCAATAATTGTTCTAAACAATAACAACAACAACAACCACCAAAAACTAAATTACAAACTGAATTTAAATCTGATTCTCAGGTTTTAGATAACAGGAAAACAAGGGGAAAATAATTAAATAGGCAGCAGTTCCATTTTAGTCAATTATGCACTGAAAACAGAACAAGAAAGCCCTTCGTACAATTCAAATACAAGATCATACTCTTGGTCAGATTTTTTGTCTGATAATAAATATAAGTATCTTCTTATTTATAAAGTCTTAAGACAAAAATAAGCCAAGAAACCTACCCAAACCTGATAATTTTAAGAAAGGCCACACATTCCTTTTATCTCTTCCCACTATATATGTTCTAATATTCTTCTTCCCTGTAAGATTTTCTTCTTGGTGCCTTTCAGTTTGCTCGCCTTTAACATTCTCACTGTAGACCCTTTGTTATAGGCTAAAGGATACTATTTTTTAAAGTGCAGGGCTTGACTTAGAGTTCTTCTGTACCTCTTTCGTGGTCTCAGTATTGTTATCCAAGAGGTAACTCATAAACGCACTTACCAGTTTGTTACCGGTAGGGTCTTGACTACGCATGGTCCAGATTCTTGGCATTTTGAATGAAGCAACAAAAGCATAGATTTATTGAAACGAAAGTACCTGCCACAGAGTGGGAGCAGGCTAGAGCAAGGGGCTCAAGAACCCTGGTTACAGAATTTTCTGGGGTTTAAATACCCTCTAGCGATTTCCCATTGGTTACTTGATTATACCCTATGTAAATGAAGACTTGGCCGGTGACCAGTCTGATTGGTTGCAGTAGGGGACCAATTAGAGGTACTTTCCATTTTTCATCTGCAATAGTGGAGGTGGGTGGGTAGCAAAGGGAGTGGCCTTATCCTGGCTAACGGTGAAACCCCCTCTCTATTAAAAGTACACACACAAGACCGGCTGCGGTGGCTTAAGCCTGTAATCCCAGCACTTTGGGAGGCCGAGACGGGCGGATCATGAGGTCGAGATCGAGACCATCCTGGCCTAAGCAGGAAACCCCGTTCTACTGAAAAAAAATACAAAAAACTAGCCGGGCGAGGTGGCGGCGGCCTGTAGTACCCAGCTATAGGAGGCTGAGGCAGGAGAATGACTAACCGGGAGACGGAGCTTGCAGTTGAGCTGAGATCCGGTCGCTGGCCCTCCAGCCTGGGTGACAGAGCGAGACTCTGTCTCAAAAAAAAAAAAAAAAAAAAAAAAAAAAAAAAAAAAAAAAAAAATACGCACACACAAAAAGTTAGCCTGGGCGTGTGGTGGGCTCATGTAGTCCCAGTTACTCGGGAGGACTGATGGCAGCGGAGATATGGCATGAACTGAGCGGGCAGAGCTTGCTGAGCCGAGATCGCACCACTGCCTCCAGCCTGAGGCGAAATTGCGAGCTCCCTCTCAAAAAAAAAAAAAAAAAGGTGGTCTCTGATCCTTTTGTTACTTGGGCGTGGAGAGGTGGGGTTTTCCTTTTGATTCAGTTCTGGGACGTAAGTGTGAGTCGGCCTTAGGTTCTCTGCCTCCAGACTCTATTCTCCGGCCTCAAGTTTAGGTGGAAATTGTTGACAATGGCTTTAATGCTTTTATGTACAATAGAAAACAGTAATGCACATTTAGGGGTGGGGGCAAGAAGATATATAAGCATTTATTTATTTTTGTTAGAAAATCTCTTACGTAGTAATGTTGCTAATAACAATCTAAATGAAGGCTCAATTGAGGCCATCATAAAACTATTCAAATATTGAAATACACTTTTAAACTCAAAAACTGAAAGCTACATTCTCTCATAATTAGTAAATGAACTAGAAGTTATATTTCTGTTTTCATTTTATGTTCAAACATGTGTACTCACAACTTTTCCCCCAAATTAGAAGTTATACAAGCTCTTTTGGGTTCCCATCAAAGAGCTCTTAATTTCCTGCTTTGCCTATGCCATGGATGTGATGAGTTTTTAACAAATCACTCTATTTTTCGTTCGTTTAGTTAATATGTTAAATGGAGATTACCTGCACATTTTGCAAGTCTTTGTCAGAAATAAAAATAGTTGAGAATGATTAAGTACTATGTTCTATGTTTACTAGCACAATTCCTTATTTTCCCTTATAGTAGTTTGTAAGGCATGTGGGTTCTGGTCTATCACTATTCTTGGTTTAGAACTAAAAAGAATAATGTAAAGAATCCTACAAAAGACTGTAAACAAATAAAGGTCCCACAGCATATATTACTGGATATTTTTAAGAGAAGAATGGGAAGAAGGAGTAAAAGTATCTTTTCTGTCCTTTCCTTCCAAGTTTCAAGTTTACACCCTAAAAATACAAAAATCAACTAATTACATTGGAGACTCAATAAGTGTCAACACAAATGCCAGTGTGTTTCTAAGTTGGAAATTAACAGAGGGGCAGGTCAGGAGTAGCTTCTGTTCCATCCCTCTCAAGTTCCACCTTTGATGCCTAAGCACCTCTGTCCCAGGGAGGACCTGCAGCCTTTCATCGGGCCATGGTTGGGGCAACCTCCCCAGGCCAGGCTGTCCCTGGTCACCCTGTAGGCCTGTAGGCCTGGAGAAGCCTGGTTCCCTCACTGAGTCAGCTCAAGGCAGGTCCTACAGTTCAGTTTGGTCTGTATTTAGTTCTTGGCAACTGCTCAGAAAAAAATAGGAAGGTGGTGGATAAGATGGAAGGGGCTAGAGAAGCAAATGGATGGTGGAGAGTCACTAATTGTCATTTTCTTGTCCTCTTCAATGGCAAATGATTGGTCATCATCAGTTGCTCCTTTCATGGAACACTTTTATGTCCGGGGAGAACACCGTCCTTTAGATTTGTTGTCTGGACCTCCACTGGAGTATATAGTCACTGTCTTTCAGTGAATTTGTCCAACTTTTTAGTGAATGCAAGAAACAATGCTCTTTCAGCTTCCAGGGTAGCTTGCCAATGGCCATTAGTTATTTTGTCTTAAAGAAAAAAAAAAAGCAATATATGGGGACGAGGAGAGGCAACATTTATATGGATGATATGAAAGAGAAGAGTGTAAACTGAGGTAGGAGATGTCTTGGATAGTAGGGGAAGTCAGGAAGAAACATACATATGTAAATGACAGAAAATGCAACGACAAAAACTCATAAAGTACTGAGACACTATGGCAATAAATGTTTCCATATTAAACAATATATCACCTAAAGGAAAAATAAAAAGATAATAGTATGAATTGCTGACATGTCTCAAAATTTAATGGTTTATTTAGTCTTTTTTCTGTTTTCTCTCTCTCTTCAGGAAAACTACAGATATAATTTTGCTTGTCTCAGAAACTTTTATTGGGTTTCTAGTCGCACCAAAAATTTGAGCTTTTAAGTTTTACTTTTAAGATCTAGGACATAGGGAGGCCTTAAGGGTCAGAAGTGATTGTGCCTTTTTTTTTTTTTTTGCAGAAAATGAGTTGGTTTTGTGGCAATTAAGGCTGGGTTGAAAACAGCATTACATAATCTGTGTGCATAGGACACGATGACATCTGAAGGTGACCGACAGAACAAAGCCTGGGCTAAAAGTGTGCTATTTACATTAGGTGCATGCAGGCTGAATGTTGGCTAGCCCATTCTGTGAGGCCTTCCCTGCTCCTCCAGCCCAACCCTCTTCTTCCTCCACAGCCTCACAGCTCCTTAGTGTTTCCTGGGCTGCCTGTCACCTGCCTACACAGCTGCCAGTGTCTTGCGACCTCAGACCACATTTTAGGTCACATTCCCTTAAAAAAAAAAAAAAAAAAACCAGGACAAAACTTTATGCGCATGCGTGTACATGTGACATATTGAGAGAGCTCTCTCAGGAGACATCCACAGGGGAGGGAGGCAGCAGTATAAGGAAGGGAAAGGACATGGCTCCCAACAGGTCCTTGTGAGATCGGGGGCATAAATTATACTGCAGAGTCTGTCCTGCCTTGAGACTGGGAGCAGGACTTTCATACCCTCCTCCAGGGGTTCCTGGCCACGCATGAAGGCATCTCAGCTCTGAGCAAGTTGGCTTCCATTGCCCAAAGGCAATTCTCTGGACATGTTTCCAGGGGCCTTCAGCCAAGCATCCACAGAAGCTGGGGGGACAAGTGTACCAACCAACAGTAAAAGGGATTCAAGGGATCCGACTGGAGCACCAGCATCTTCTGCCCCAGAGAGGACCCACTTAGCAGAGACTTGCATGGATTATGACTGAGGAGCAGAGTCTGGCAGCGTGGACTACTCAAGACCTAGGACCAGATGATGATAATAAGAGTAATCAATATAGGGCCAGGAGCGGTGGCTCACGCCTGTAATCCCAGCATTTTGGGAGGCCGAGGTGGGTGGATCACTTGAGGTCAGGAGTTCAAGACCAACCTGGCCAATACAGTGAAACCTCGTCTCTATTAAAAATACAAATATTAGCTGGGTGCAGTGGCTCATGCCTGTAATCCCAGCACTTTGGGAGGCCAAGGCAGGCAGATCACTTGAGGCCAGCAGTTCGAGACTAGCTTGGCCAACATGGTGGAACCCCATCTGTACTAAAAATACAAAAAATTAGCCAAGCATGGTGGTGGGCGCCAGTAATCCCAGCTACTCAGGAGGCTGAGGCAGGGGAATTGCTTGAACCCAGGAGGCGGAGGTTGCACTGAGCCAAGATTACACCACCACACTCCAGCCTGGGCGACTGAGTGAAACTCCATCTTGGAAAAATATAAATACATAAAAATACAAAATTAGCGGGGTGTAGTGGTGAGCACCTGTCATCCCAGCTACTCGAGAAGCTGAGACAGGAGAATTGTTTGAACCCCGGATGCAGAGGCTGCAGTGAGCTGAGATTGCACCACTGCAGCACAGTAGCTTCCCTTAAGGCCTCCGTATGTCCTCCAGGCTGGGCAACAGAGCGGAAGTCCATCCCAAAATATATATATATATATATGAATAATTAAAAAAGAGTAATCACCATAATAGCTAACACTTATATGCTGTTTGCTACATGCTAGGCACTGTACTAAGCCCTTTTGTTAAATGAACATATTTAATCCTCACAGTAACCGGATGAGGTAGGTACTGTTCTTCCCAATTTACAGATGAAGAAATTAACACACAGAGATGCTGCATCCCTTCACTAAGGGTAACTGCAGGCAGGTGACTGAGCTGAGTTTTAAATCCAGGTGGTTTCTGCTCTGAGTCCCTGTACTCTGTGGCCTCTCTATTGCCCCATTTCCT
Organism: Rhinopithecus bieti; assembly: GCF_001698545.2. Classification (NCBI taxonomy): domain Eukaryota; kingdom Metazoa; phylum Chordata; class Mammalia; order Primates; family Cercopithecidae; genus Rhinopithecus; species Rhinopithecus bieti. Next base: position 872,962 of record NW_016806225.1, on the reverse strand, counting down.
TTCCAATCCAGAATTCAGCCACCACTTCCAGGAGAGTGGCAGTGGGCTGTGTATTAGTCTCCTATGACTGCTGTAACAAATTACCACACTTGGTGGAGTAAAACAACACAGATGTATTATCTTACAGTTCCAGAGGTCAGAAGTCTCAAACGGGTTCCACTGGACTAGTCTCAAGGTGTCAGCAAAGCAGCATTTCTTCTGGAAGCTCTGAGGGAGAATCTAGTTTTGTTCTGGTGGGGTTTTTTTGTTTGTTTTATTTTGATATTTTGTTTGTTTTTTTCATTTTCCAACTTCTAGAAGCCACCTGCTTTTCTTAGCTTATGGCCCCTTCCTCCTTCTTCAAGGCCAGCAGTGTAGCATCTGCAAATCCCTCTCTCTCTAACCCTGACCCCCGTTTCTGTTGCCATATCTTCTTTGACTCTCCTGCCTCCTCCTTTCACTTACAATGACGCTTTCTATTACACTGGGCCCACCTAGATAATCCAGGATATTTTCCTTATCTCTCTATCTTTAAATTAATCATATCTTCAAAATCCCCTTTGCCATGTAAGGTAACATATTCATAGCTTCTAGAAATTAGGACCCAAGCATCCCTGGGGGCCATTATTCTGCCTAGTATAGAGTGGCAAGGAGTTGTTTCAGATTTCATTTTTGCCACTTAACCCAGCAAAAGGAAAGTTCAAGATATATTTTAAGTATAATTATGGAAGAATAAAGCTACATTTCTTTCACATCTGAATTGGTAACCTGAGATTCACATCAGGTAATATGGTTTGTACATGTCTTATAAGCCATATCCATTAACTTATTTATTTATTTATTCATTCATTCACTTCACAAGCATTTATTTACCGCATGCATGGACTGTTTCATGAGATAAATTATCTTCTAGAGGTTTTAGCCATTTTACATCTGGGGAACACTTTGCTACTGGAATCTAGGCTACCCCAAATAATACATTTAAATTTGATAATGCAATTTTAAATGTGAGCACACAAAGGTTAGTTACTCTAAGTCAGATTCCTGGTTACTCCAGCACATTCCTTACTATTTGGGTTAGATTGTTTGTAATTTTTTTTTTTTTTTTTTTTTTTTTTTAGGCAGAGTCTCACTCTGTCACCCAGGCTGGAGTGCCGTGGCACAATCTCAGCTCACTGCAACCTCCGCCTCCTGGATTCAAGCAATTCTCCTGCCTCAGCCTCCTGAGTAGCTGGGATTACAGGTGCACACCACCAAGACGAGCTAATTTTTTATTTTTAGTAGAGACGGGGTTTCACCATGTTGGTCAGGCTGTTCTCAAACTCCCGATTTTGTGATCCACCCGCCTCAGCCTCCCAAAGTTCTGGGATTACAGGCATACACCGAACCCAGCCAGCCAGATTGCTTGTAATTTTTAAAAATTGTAATAACATACATAAAACATAAAATTTACCGTCGTAACCATTTTTAAGTATACAGTAGTGTTAAGCATATTTATATTGTGGTGCACCAATCTCCAGAACATTTTCAGCTTGCTAAATGACAACTCTGTACCCATTAGGAAACAACTTTTCATTTCCCCCTCTTCCCAGTCCCTGACAACCACACTTCTACTCTCTGTTTCTATGAGTTTGACTACTGTAGGTACCTCATATAAATGGATTTGAACAGTATATGTCTGGGTTTTTTGGTTTTCTTTTTTTGAGACGGAATCTCGCTCTGTCGCACAGGCTGGAGTGAAATGGCATGATCTCAGCTCACTGCAAACTCTGCCTCCCAAGTTCAAGAGATTCTCCTGTCATAGCCTCCCAAATAGCTGGGATTACAGGCACGCACCACCATGCCTGGCTAATTTTTGTATTTTTAGTAGAGACGGGGTTTCACCAGACTGGTCTTGAATTCCTGACCTCAAGTAATCCACCCGCCTCGGCCTCCCAAAATGTTGGGATTACAGGCATGAGCCACTGCGCCCAGCCAGGTTGCAACTGGATTATTTCACTTAGCATTATGCCCTCAAGATTCACCCATGTTGTAGCAGGTGTCAGAATATTCTTTATTTTTAAGACTGAACATTATTTCATTGTATGCATATGCCACAGTTTGTTTATCCATTCATCCATCAGTGGACATTCGGTCTACCTATCTGTAATTCTTTCAGAGACTAGGAGGCTTCACTGCAAGAGAAAGGTTCTACAGGTCATATTTTAGATCAATTCTATTTCTCTACCTCCAACAGACCCTCCTTACCAACCACATTCTAATTCTGAAATAACACACTCAGGTATTTAGATGACAGTTGAATCAATGCATGAATAGATACAATGTAAGGGGTTTTTTTTTGTTTGTTTTTTTGTTTTTAAAAAAAGCGCTTGAGAGGCCGGGCGCGGTGGCTCAAGCCTGTAATCCCAGCATTTGGGAGGCCGAGACGGGCGGATCACGAGGTCAGGAGATCGAGACCATCCTGGCTAACACAGTGAAACCCCATCTCTACTAAAAAAATACAAAGAACTAGCCGGGCGTAGTGGTGGGCGCCTGTAGTTCCAGCTACTCGGGAGGCTGAGGCAGGAGAATGGCGTAAACCCGGGAGGCGGAGCTTGCAGTGAGCTGAGATCCGGCCACTGCACTCCAGCCTGGGCGACAGAGCGAGACTCCGTCTCAAAAAAAAAAAAAAAAAAAAAACACTTGAGTAGTCACTAGTACATTTTCCACACATTTGGTGTGCCATGTAGAAAAACAAATCTACACAAGAAATCAATTGAAAATATGACTAATGAAGAGCATTGCTATAAGATATAAAGCCTGAAGTTGACATCAGAACATCCAAAATTATATTCATTACTCTGAAATTTTGTATTTGCCTCATGCTGAAGAACAGAATACAATTTTATAGCTCTATTATGATTACTCATAGCTTTTTGGTGTATTATCTCAAAGAGAAGGCCTGTAATTTATACCTCCTATCCTTAAAAGATGTTTTCAGCTTTACATTAAAAGAGAAAAGAACATTTCAAATGCTGATTTAGGTCAGAAGTTAAAGTTGTTTCATCAACTCAACAATTAATGGAACTTGGATTTTGATTCTTTATAAAAGAACAGTGCCACTCCATTTTTGATGTCCGTCCTACAGAAACATTGGTAAATGTATACAAGGTTGCATGAACAAAGATATCCATTGGATTATTGTTTATGTTAAGAAAATAGAAGTGTCCGAAACATCCAACAATAAGAGAATGGTTGTATGGATCATGGTACATTGATACTACAGACTAATATGTGACCATTTATAAGGATATAGCAGTCACTATACCCTTACCTGAAAATAGCTCCAAATGTATTTTTATGTTAAATAAAAAGCAAGCTGCAGATTAATACATACTATACTCATTTATTCAACCTATCTTTGTTGAAAGTCAACTACCTAGTAGCTAATTGTGAGGATTTAATGAAGTATAATTCATGTAAAGCTTCCGTAGAACACAGCCCACACATATATCAAGTGCTCCATAATGTTAGCTATTTTACTAGATAATATTTTGCTTATAAAATAGCAAAATAATAAAATAAGCAGAATAACCTCCAACAATAAGTCTCCAAGATATAATGTTTCCACTCCTTTAAGCAACAAAGTGAAATCGTGGACTTCATCATCCCCTTTTCTGCTTTGTGGACCTGATTCTCTTTGGACTTCCAGGGTCCTTGGGCTATGATACCTGCATCCTTTCATGGTCATAACCCTATCTACTCAGGATGCCTCATGAGGCCCTTATTCAGGTCTCTCATCTTTGAGCAGAAGGTAAAATATTTATATCTCCTGTGTTCCAGCCCCATTAAGATTCTGACTGAATTACTAGCTAACCAAAAAAGTTAATCTATATCAGATCTATGAGTCTTTGCTAAGGATTCTCATTTTTCACAAAGATGTCTCCATTTAACAGCGTATTTTGAAGACACTGTCATCTTATGGCATCATTGTCTGCCATTCTGGGTTCAGAGTGCAGAGAGAATGGGTTGTACAATCTGGGTTCTGCAATCACATGGTCTGGCTTGGAAGCCCAAATCCATCATGTATTCTTAGTTCTGCGATTTCAGGCAAATTACTTACTTTTCCTAATTTCATTTTCTCCGTTTGTAAATATAGAATAATACACACTTTTTAAAGGCCCTTGGAAGGATTATTAAGATAATAGATGTGAGGCACTTAGCATAGTGTGGGGCATACAGAGTATATTCACCAACTCGTAAAGATGTCACTGTCTACATAAATCAGTGAATATCTAGACAGTTTCATATTCCCTCTCTCTCTAATGTGTGTGCTAATCTCATCTGCTTATTACAGCCATAAATTCCTTGAATATGGCACTCTGCCTTCTATTTAAGATTTACTCCCATACCTAAGGTGATTTGGTGCTGAGATTTTCCAGGGTATCTTTCTTGTCCCCTTTGAAAGATCAAGGTGTGGACCATGTATCAGCTTTCCGGACTGGACAGTATGGCCAGAAGAATAACATAGAAGTTAAGACTGTGCTTTCTGGAGTCCAACAGACAGAATTCTGCCACATATTCACTGTTTGATCTTAGGCAGATTATTTAATTCCAATAAATCTGAATTTCCTAATATGTGTATATGACTAGTAAAAATTCCTACCTCATCAGTGTTAGTATGAGAGTTCAATATGATTGTGTATGTAAAAAAATGTAGCATGGTTGCTGGCGTGTAATATATGCTGATAAATGTTAACTGATAACATCCTCCTCTTCCTTACCTGATGCTAGAAAACCTAGCTCTAATGCTTAGCGTATAGTTTTCATTCCTTCATTTGGACAATGGCTTAATGAGTGCCAACTATGCCAGGAACTGTAATAGGCACTTTAGAATATAAAGATGAATGAGTGTGTTCCTATAATCATGTTGCTCACTAAATGATGAAGGAGACTGACAGACAACGTGGTAAATTAAACAATGAGAGTGGTAATGCAGGAGGAAGAATAGAAGGAAATCAATACATTTTCCTGATGAATTCAATGGGCATAAATGTGCTCATTGCAAAGACTGACCCACCATCTCCATTTCCTTCCAGAAAATAAAAGTCTATTTTGTCCAGACTCAGGGAAAACACTCTACTCCACTATCTGACTGTTAGTAGAGGTTTCCTGACAGGGCTTTCAGGGCAAGTGAGATGATGACACAGAAAGACATATTCTGAAAATGGTGGAACCTTGTGGTTGCCCTCTCAGCCCCTATGCTGGACGTGGCTGCTTTGCTCAGGTCTGGGGCAGGCCCTCCATTCATTCATTCATTCATTTGTTCATTCATTCATTCAGGGAGGGAACGGTCTCTGGGTCACTCTCTTAATGTGGGTGGTTGGGCTCTTACATAAACGTGTGTATGCCTAGTATGTTCCATGTTCACAAACACTCAAAACCTTCTGTCAATGATTTCCTTTTTTAACGGTTTGTATATCTTCTGTGTTTACATATTACAATGCTGTATACAGGCTTTTGTGTGTAGAGAAAAGGGCACATGATTCAAGCCTTGGATGTCCCACTAGCTTTCTGGGCAATACTGCTCTCATCTGTAAAAAAGGGGGTGATAACACTGGCCCTGCCTCCCTCCCATACTATGTCAGGATTCAAAGAAGGAAGTACACTCTGGAGTAAAGAAAACTGTATACATTTAAGTCAATGTTATTGTTATTACTAAAATGGATACCTTTTAAATTTATCACTGTTTCTTTCTTTAAAGAATAGACAAATCAGTGAAAAAAAATCAATGAAGAAATATTCTCAATTTGCCAGCTGCTTGTCAGTATACATGTTTAGGACACACTAAAAACATCTTGTACAAAGGGATGCCTCAGACTGTTCAAAGGGGATGCGCCTACGGTATCAGGGTTCAGGGAAACAATTGTCAGTCAGTGATAGGCTTTGCAGAGGCCTAATCTATGCAATGATATAGCACTTTATTACAGATGCTAAATGGGATCATTGCTTATAGAGATCCTGAATGTGGTATTTTAATAAAGCAGAAGACAGCTGGCCTCTGTTAACCAGACAGGAGGACATGAGTGGATGATGACTTTGATCTCTGAAGAAATTTATAGAGTGGGATAAGAAAGAAAGAAGGGGAAAGAGCAATAATATTAAAGCAAGAAACATCCATTAACAAGGAGCTAGGGCAAGAAAAAGATTCCAAGCCCAGTTCTCTGTCTCTGTCCAGGGAAATGAATCTAAATTCCATCACAAAAACACTATATTGAGCGACAGTGGTTCCAGAATCCCCCATGGATACCAAAATCTATGCATGCACAAATCTCTTATATAAAATGATAAAGTAGTATTCGCATATAACCTATGCATACCCTTCTGTATACTTTAAATCACCTCTAGATTACGTATAAAATATAATACAATGTAAATGCTATGTAAATAGTTGTTATACTAGATTGTTTTCTATTTTTATCATTTTTATTGTTGTTTTTTTTCCCAAATACGTTCAACCCCCAGTTTGTTTAATCTGCAGATGTAAAACTCATATATATGGGGGGCTGACTGCATATGAATATTTGGGTCTTGCCAGAGCAGAAAATTGCTGTAAAACTTGTCACTCTATAAACCTTGACATATTCATTTTTGAGCATGGAAGGATTCAAATTATATACATGTTTGTTATAGTATAGTTAAATCTAATCATGAGGTGAAATTTGCATTTGGGGAAATAATAGTTAGAGTCACTATTTTAATTCCTGTGCAGCATTCACACTAAGGGCACACTTTTCCCAGACTGCTCCAAGCCAATGACTAAGCACAATGGACTACAAGAGCCTGGTGATTTCTGCCCAAAATGGGACACCTCTACTGGGAAACTTTTGCTCTGGAATTCCCCCATAATCTTGTCTGGGATTTTCTCAGAGCTAAACTACAGACTAAGTCTCCTCTTACTCAAGCCTCTTTCCTTCCCTTCTCCTTTTGCTGGGGTCAGACCAGCCTCACATCTGAAATCTTTCCCTGCTAGTCCAGCTCCGTCTTCTCTTTATCCTCCACAGTCATTCCTCCCAATAAATCAATCTCACTTCTAAATCCACCTGCTTTCTGGTGAGCCTGAACTGACACATATCCTCAAAGGTTTGTTGTGAAGATTAAATGAGATCATGCATGTAAAGTGCTTGCCATGATGTTGGACTCATAGCAAAAGCTCATTGAAAACGAGTTGAATTTTGAGAAAGAAGACTACAGTTGGAAGAGTCACACAATTTGATTTTAAAACTTACCATTAAGCTATAGTAACCAAGAAGTGAGGGTATTGATGAAGGAATATAGATGCACAAATCAATGGAACAGAATAGAGAGTCCAGAAATAGAGCCACATCAATATATCCAATTGATTTTTTACACAGGTGCAAAAGCAATTCAATGGAGAAAGGATGATCTTTTCCAACAAATGGTGTTAGAACAATTGGACATTCATAAACAACAAAAAAAAATAAGCCTTGACCTAACTTTATATCTTACACAAAGCTTATCTTACACAAAGATCTTTCAAAGATCTATATGAAAAATCTGAAACTATAAAACTTTTAAAAAAAGAACACAGGCAAAACTGTAACATGGGGTTAGTTCTTACACATAAAGGAATGACTCATAAAAGAAGACAATCATACGTTAGACTTCATCAAAACTTTTGCCTGTGAAATGTACTGTTAAGAGAATGAAAAGACAAGCTGTAGACTGGGATAAAATATTGGTAAATTAAATATCCTGCAAATGACTTATATCTAGAATATGTAAGAATCCTCAAAATCAACAGTAAGAAAACAAACAAATCAATTAAAAGCCAGCAAAAGACAAACAGATACTTCACTAAAGAGGACATATGGATGGCAAATAAGCAAATGAAAAGATGTCCAACATCTTTAACCATTAGGGAAATGCAAATCAAAATCACAATAAGGTATTGCTACACACCTAGTAGAATGGTCAAAATAAAAAATACTGACAATACCAAGTGCTGGGAAGGATACAGAGCAACTAGAACTCTCAGACATAGCTGATGAGAATGCAAAATAGTCAAGCTATGCTGATACCTCCATATAAAGTTAAACTTAGGTTTATCGTATGACCCAGCAATTCCACTCCTAGGTATTTACCCTATGGAAATGAAAATGTATTCATAAAAAAAGGTTTGTACACAAATATTTATAGCAGCTCTACTCTCAGTTGTCTAAAAACAACCTGAATATCTTTCAACAAGTGAACACATAAACTGTGGTGCATACATACAATGGAATACTACTCAGCAATGAAAAGGAGAAAACAATACATGCAACAACTTGGATGCATGTCAAAAGCACTATGCAGAGTGAAGGAAGTAATTCTCAAAAGGTTATGCATTGTATGATCCATTTATGTGACATTCTCTAAAAGACAAAGCTATAGCGATAGAGAACTGATCAGTGGCCCAAGGATATGGGTGAGGGGAGGGTGTGACTACAAATGCACAGCCTAAGGGAATTTTTCTGGAGTAGTAGAATTTTTCTGCATCCTGACTGTGGTAGTGTTACCTAGAAATCAATGGGCTTGCTGCCTGAGGTACATAGAGCTCAATACCATGGCACTCACTTTTGAGCTAAAATTCTTTATTTGGCAGGGAGGCAGGAGGAAATGCCCCAGTGTGTCTCCTCAAGCTGGGTTTGGGTCAGGTTTTATAATCATAGGGTAATGAGGTGTGCTCTGGTTGGATCTTGCAATGAAGTGATGCTGGGAGGCATGATCTGACTGGATCCTGCTCTCAACCTTGGGGCAATGCCAGAGCTCGATCTGATTGGATCCTGGATTCTGCCATGCAGTGTCTGCTTCTTAATTCAGTCTCTGCTCCTCAGTCCGGGCACTTAGGTTCCCCCTGTGATTGCATACTTGGTTCATCTGAGCAAGCTCAGGTTACATGACCTTCATCCTGGGGGTCTATGGCAAATGAAAAACAACTCACAACATAGTTGCATAAAAGCTGAGCCAGTGACTGGGCACGATGACTGAAGCCTGTAATCCCAGCACTTTGGGAGGCTGAGGCGAGTGGATCACCTGAGGTCAGGAGTTCGAGACCAGCCTGGCCAACATGGCGAAACCCCATCTCTACTAAAATACGGAAAAAAAAAAAAAAATTAGCCAGGCATGGTGGCAGGCACCTACTGTAATCCCAGCTGCTCAGGAGGCTGAGGCAAGAGAATCGCTTGAACCCGGGAGGCGAAGGTTGCAGTGAGCCAAGATTGCACCACCGTACTCCAGCCTGGGCGACAGAATGGGACTCTTATCTCCAAAAAAAAAAAAAGAAAAAAGAAAACGGTTGAGCCAGATTGATCTACTGATCTACTATGGTTACAGTAGTGGTTACATGAATCCATACTGTATTAAACTTCATACCACTATGTAGCAAAGAGGTCGATTTTACTGTATAATTTTAAAATGAAGTTAAAATGTTTGGTCATTGATATAAATATTGATATCATTGAGTGTTTATTATATAAATAATAGTTGTCATGGATTGTTGTCTACTTGTTTTACATATTCCTAGTTTTTACTTCCCCCACCCTGCTAAACCTCCCATCAAGCTCATGCCAACTCTCTCTTGCTGTTGGCATACTAAAACCTCATTCAGTCCTATAGTAAATCTAGGAATATTTTCTTCAGAAAATTGGTTCAGCAAAGGATAGCTAAAAATGCTGTTAACTTACCTGAGTTAATAATGATGACAATGATGATGATGACGCAGATTATGATAACAGCATTCTGAAACTCTGAAGTGTTTTCCCAATGGTTCATATGTGTAGAACAAGTTATTAACACTAACTCTTCTTCCTGGCATGAAAGTCAGGAAGTCATGGCTCAAAATGGGGTGAGAACTTCCAGAGGGATGCCCTTAGTGACACATCAGTGTAACTTTAATGTGTGACTTTACAGGACTGAAGGATTCTTTTTGCTTCCTAGGAAGACTCTCGATGGGTCTGCACGGCAGGGTGGAATTATAGAAATAACTCTAAGGCTTGATTCATCTCTTTTTCTTTTTTTTTTGTGACAGACTTTCGCTCTTATTGCCCAGGCTGGAGTACAATGGCGCGATCTCAGCTCACCACAACCTCTGCCTCCCAGGTTCAAGCGATTCTTCTGCCTCAGCGTCCCGAGTAGCTGGGATTACAGGCATGTGCCACCATACCTGGCTAATTTTGTATTTTTAGTAGAGATGGCATTTCTCCATGTTGGTCAGGCTGGTCTCAAACTCCTAACCTCAGGTGATCCGTCCACCTCGCCCTCCCAAACTGCTGGGATTACAGATATGAGCCACCATGGCTGGCCAATTCATCTCTTTTTCACTTATTTTCTGATCATGCCTACTCTCCATCAATTGCTGACTTGCTTCTGAAAACTGGGCAATCCTGTCTACCAGGTACCTGCTGGATTGCAGATGGTTTGCCTTGGTTGAGTGATGGAACACTGTCATACAGTGATGAAGACTGTCATGGGGCCTCCCAGGGTACCATTTGCATGAGTCAAATGTAGCCAATTAACTGTCTTTTCATCCTTTGGATAGACCCATTATTTTTCTCGAAAGCACATCCACCTCATCTACCTACCAACCACAGAACCTACACAAGGGTAACAATTCTCTAGTTGAATTCAGAAGTCCACAGGCCTTATTTACATACTCACTGGAAGTTCATCCACAGTTTTTAAGGAAAATTCACCAAGGATAGCAAGTGTGACTTTTGTGGGTACAGAGATCGTTGTGGGTGTCCCACTTGATGGTATTTTCCATGGCAGATACCTGAAATGCTTTCTCAGTGTTTTTTCCAAAGACTGTGTTCAACAATAATGGTTATTCAAATTAACAAAGCTTAAACAACACTGAGTTACTATTCTTTTTATTTGTGAAGTTGGCAAAGCATGACCTTGGCCACGCCCTCACTCTGCAAGTACACAGCTTGACTGGACCCAGGGCTCCAGGTCCAGCCAAAGCCCTCTTCCTACACACATATCCTCATGTTTTAACTTACGGTTTTCTATTTACTATTATTTAATAAAGTTTACTGCTTTTCTATTATACAAGCAATGTGTGCTTAGTATAGAAAAATATATAAAACTCCAAAATATGTAATCAAGCAAAAGTATTCCCTGTAATCTCAACCCTCATAGAAATCACTGTCAAAATGTTGATAACATTCCTAACAGTGTTTTTTTATAAGCAGTATTTTTTCCTGCTTTGAAGTAGAGTTAGGATGACATTAAATATAGTATTTTCTGGCTTTTATTTTCACAGAACCTCTTATCAGGCGTAGCCTGTTTGTACCTATGCTTTCATTTTATTTAAGTAGGGAAGTACTCAACTCAACAATTCTTGTCCCAAATGATACTTTTGATGTCTCATCATTAAAAATTCATACCACCTACACCTGCCCCACTGCCAGCTTCAGTTCCTTGTTTTGTTAAAACTTTTGCATGCACATTCTCTCTGTTCTCTGCCATAGGGAACTCCAGGGAGAGGGAAAAATCAACATTTATGTGGGGTTTTCACTTCTGGTTAAGAGCTTTATGGCTAACAAACTTCTCTCGCCTGTAAAGGGCCTCTTGGGATCAAATTCTGTGTTTCGTAGAGAGCTTCAGATGTGTCCATGCAACACCCTGGCGTCCTTCCAGCAACTTGCCAACACAGAGAGAAGATACACATCTGATTCTAGTGTTACCATCCTTATTAATGCCTAATTTCTTCGCTGGAATAATACCACCTGCCACAGCTTAGAGTTAAAGCCTTCCTCAATGTTTCTTGTAGTACCCAAGAAACACAAACACCCATTTGCTACAATCTTTCAAATCTGCTTCCTGAAAAATAATGACCACAGGGGATTTCAGCTGCTCCACAGGCTCTGAAATGGCATAAACTTTAAAAATCTCATTCAGATCTGTGCTCCAGAATTAGGAAAGAATGTGAAACTTTACTGTACACCCAAAGACAATGCAGAAAAATACTAAGTGTTCTGAATTGACAAACAGGGTAAGAGATCACCAAGGCTCAACCTAAGTGCTCTCCTTCAGGGAAGGCTTCCTGCAAGAGGTAATACCTGAGGAAAGGCATGAGGAATGAGTAGGAGTTAACCAGGGAGGGGTGGGGGCACAGAGTGGGAACATCTTGGCAAATGTGTATGATATGATCAAAGGCACTGAAGCAAGAAGGGGAAAAGAGTGGTGCAGAGGGAGAGGAGCAAGACCCAAAACCAGGGAACAAATCTCTGAGAAAAACCCGCAACCAGTCTAGGCTGAGTGTAAGTAACTATTCTGTTGGGATTCACTGATGTGGGATTGTTACTGCTTGCTACAATTTGCACCATGTTAAAATCCCAATATGTAAACTAAGATATAAACAAATGTATTTTTATCAATTCTCACTTTTGAAGTTTCCTTCTTTCCACATTTTCTCGTCAATAAGAACTCAGCTCCAAATAGTTTCCATCCTTTTTTGCTGTAGAGTTTTATGTAAGTTTAGATTAGTAGCAACGGTCTCACCCAACAGTAGGAGATGACCTGCTTATATCTGAATAGATATGAGTGTTTGTATATGTATGAGTGTGTGTATGTGTAAGGTGACACAATAGATATGCTTTATCCATTGAACTTTATTCCCTAAGTACTTTTTCATTGTTCTGTGGCTTGGCCCATGCTGTTCCCTATGCCTAGAATGCCTTTCCTCCTATGCCTTCCCCACCTGATGAATCTTTGCTAATCTTTCAAACCTAGTACCCACTCCTTGATGCCATTCACCATGGCCCAGGCACCATTCATTGTTCCAGCTGTCTTCCCAGAACATTTTCTATCAGTTTTGAACACTTAAGATGCTCAACTGTGGCTGGACATTAAGATCATTGGAGTTGGGCCGGGCGTGGTGGCTCAAGCCTATAATCCCAGCATTTTGGGAGGCCAAGACGGGTGGATCACGAGGTCAGGAGATCGAGACCATCCTGGCTAACATGGTGAAACCCCGTCTCTACTAAAAAATACAAAAAAACTAGCCGGGCAAGGTGGCAGGCGCCTGTAGTCCCAGCTACTTGGGACGCTGAGGCAGGAGAATGGCGTGAACCCGGGAGGCGGAGTTTGCAGTGAGCCAAGATTGCGCCACTGCACTCCAGCCTGGGCAACAACGCGAGACTCCGTCTCAAAAAAAAAAAAAAAAAAAAAAAAAAAAAAAAAAAATTGGGGTTTTTTTGTAAAAAATACCTTTTCTTGGCTTTACCCCTAGAGATTGTGATGTCATTGGTCTGGAGTAGGGCCTAGGAATCAGTATTTTTAAAAAGCTCTCCAGATATTTCTAATATGAATCAATACAGAGAACCAATACTTATCCTAAGAATCTATCTGTTGACCTGTCTTCCTCCCCTATTAGACTTTGTGATGCTTAATTTTATATGTCAATTTGGCTAGGCCATGGTACCAGATAGTCAAAACTAGTCTAGATGTTACTGTGGATGGACTTTTTAGTGAGATTAACATTTAAATCAGTAGACTTCGAGTTTCTTTGTTACAACCAAGAACCCTGACCAGCTGCAAACCCACACAGAAATAGAGAAGGAAGCCTAGGATACGCATTCAGATCTTGCAGAAGAGAAAGCAAAAGCAAAACAACAGCTAGATTTGCTCAGAGAACAATTCAGGCACCACATGGCACCAATTACAACATTTTTCAGGATTAGTAAATCAATACAAATTAAGCACAGATCACCTCTCATAATATGGGTGGGCCTCATCTAATCAGTTTAAGGCTAAGAGAAAAAGACTGACACTCCTTCCCTCCACCCTCCAAGGAAGAGAGAATTCTGCCTCCAGACCATCTTTGGACTCAAGCTGCAACATCAACTCTTCCTTGGGGCTCCAGCCTTCAGGCGAACCCTGCAGATTTTGGATTTACCAGCCTCCATAATTGCATGAGCCAATTCCTTAAAATAACTCAATCTCTCTCTTTCTCTCTGACTCTCTCTCTCTCTGTCTACATATACATATGTATACGTACACACACATACACACTTGGAACTTATTGTTTCTGTTTTTCTGGAGAACCCTGACTAGTACAAACTGTGAGCCATTCCTGGAAGGCAGCTGTAGCTGATTCCTCTCCATTTCCCCAGGGCCCAGCACAGTATTGGGCACAGAGATGGTACAGCATTTCTATTAGCCAGGGATCTCTGGTTGCATGTAACAGAAACCAATTCAATTAGCTTGAATAAAAGGGGGAAATGAATAATGAGGACAGCAGAGTGTCTTCCATGATCAGAGGGTGATATGGTTTGGCTCTGTGTTCCCACCCAAATCTCATCTTGAATTGTAATCCCCATGCAGCAAGGGACAGAGGTGATTGGATTGTAGGGGTGGTTTCTCCTATGCTGTTCATGTGATAGTGAGTGAGTTCGCACGAGATCTGATGGTTTTATAAGTGTTTGACAGTTTTTCCTTCACACTCCTCTCACCTGTTGCCATGTAAGACATGCCTGCTTCCCTTTCTGTCATAACTGTACGTTTCCTGAGGCCTCCCCAGCCATGTGGAACTGTGGGTCAATTAAACCATTTTTTTTTAATATAATTACCCAGTCTTGGTCAGTTCTTTATAGCAATGTGAAAACAGACTAATACAGAGAGCAAGGAAGTTCTTAGTTCTTAGTAAAAACCACTGAGAGCTCATTAGGACTCTGGCCCCATCTCTTATTCTTGCTTCTCTTTATTTCTCTTTCCCCTGCTCTCAGCTTTTCTCCACATGGCTTTATTTTTCTTCAGTAGCTCAAGATAAAAATCTTGGCATCCTTCTTGAGTCTTCTCTTTTTCTCACACTCCTCACCATTCAGTCAGCAAGTCCTATCAGCCTGACCTTCAAAATACTTCCGAGTCCAAATACTTCATCCTGTCATTATCAATACTAAGCCATTATCGTCTCCTACGTGGAGTACTGCAATAGCCCTTCTGAGCCCCTGGGTCTACAGCTTATTTACTGCCCACATGACTGATTCTCAGAAACGTCAGTGAATAATCAGATAGTATACCAATGTTTCAGGCAAGGAATTCGAGAGGCAAAATAAGAAGTGGCTAGCCTGAGATAATACAGCTTGAAGAAATTAAAATTGAGACCCAACCCTATTAATTATAGATTATACATCATAGGATTTTTTAAAAAGTACCAGTGGGCTTACAAACTAATTTTAGAATTCAGGATCTGTTTCCAAACAACATCTTAATAGAATTCCAGTATATACATTAGATACGAACAGAGTTGCTGGGGTTGAAAGGTGGAATTGGCCTCCAGGACACGATGGCTCTACGTGACATTGTGGAAGTCAGCATCCTGCATTGCACTTTGGCACTGAAGGATGGAGGAATGACCAGTGAGAACACAGCTTCCTCTAATCGTAAGTGGAGTCCATATGATGTGCGTTCTTTATTTCAACAAGTTTTATCACAGTTCAACCCCAGTTTCTTCTGCATACTGAAGTTGAACCCATTTCTCCCATTATTTCTACTCTAATGTAGAAAAGAGGTGAATCTTGCATCTTGACGGATCGCCACCTGCTAGACTACTTTGCAATATTCTCACCTGGGTTTACTAGAGAACAAAGACAAGATTAATCTTGGGCAATGTCTGTGGAAATCCTAGAGTTCTCCTTTTATTCAGCCATTCTTTACAATCCTCTAAAGGGATGGTTTAGCCAGGAGGCACAGTGAGGAGCAGAAAGGCTATGGGCAAGGGTCGCAGGCCGGCCACTGATGTGGAGCTCCTTTGCCTCATCTCCAGTGACTCATTGAAAAGCCAAGTTGCAGTGAAGTGTGCATGACCTCTGTGGCTTTCTGCCACATTGCCATGTCAGTGGCATCTCAACAGAATAATGTTAAAGAGTAAACTTTAAAAAAAATTTCTCTTGTGATTACTTTTAAGTTTCACGCTTGAAATTTAATCCCTACTATTTCCTGGAGAAGAAAAAACAAGTGGCTTCCACAGTCCCAGCTCCTGGTGTCACTACCCACTGTCCCTCCCCCACCACACACACACCTTGGGGTATAAGGAGGTGACCATGTATAAAACCCAACAGCCCACACTTTAGGAAATATATCAATGCCAGCCTGTTTTATTTGTGTGACTACTGGCAGCCAGAGGGGTTAAATAGTGGTTATTGCAGCATCAGATAGGACGGCAATAGCTTCATGGAGTGTCTAACCACTTCCAACAATTGTACAAGGTCAAATCCTTCAATGATATGACCTATTTGATTTTTCTGGAACTTTAAACTTTTATTTCTATGTCTTATCTTTCATAATTTCTATCTCTGCTCAGTTTTGCAGTAGGTAATTTGATCATATCAGTCTTCCAATTTTCTAATTCCTCCTTCAGGGACAAACTCTTTCTAATATAGTCTAGTTTTAAAAGCATTTACTGTGGGATTACCCCAAAACAATCATGACTAACTACTATCTAATCTAACAAAATAAAGGATACAGGAGTCTTTACTAAACATTTGATTAGTTTCAAAACAAAAAACAAAACTTTTTTGTTTTGAGATAACCAAATAAAGTCAATAACAACCTAACAATCAAATGAAATGAATTAAAATACTAGGTAGTACTATTTTTTCTTTGTTTTTGGGAGACTAGTCAATGCTAGCAAGGACGTGTGTGAAATAGATATTTTCATATATTTCAGGTGTCAATATAAATTAGCACAATAATTTTAAGAAGCAATTTAAAATATGTATATTAAAAAACTTTCTTCACTAAAGATTATGAAACTTATGTAACAAAGACAATGCTCTGAAAATAACATTACATTTCATTTGTTTGTTTTGAGACGGAGTCTCAGAGTCTCGCTCGCTCTGTCTTCCAGGCTGGGATGCAGTGGTGCTATCTCAGCTCACTGCAACCTCTGCCTCCTGGGTTCAAGAGATTCTCCTGCCTCAGCCTCCCAAGTAGCTGGGATTACAGGCACCCACCACCAAGTCCGGCTAATTTTTCTTTTTTGTGTTTTAGTAGAGACAGGGTTTTGTATTTTAGTAGAGACAGCGTTTCACCACGTTGGACAGGCTGGTCTTAAACTCCTGACCTCTGGTGATCTGCCTGCCTCAGTCTCCCAAGTGCTGGGATTACAGGCGTGAGCCACTGTTCCCATCCTGGAAATAACATTAAGTTTTAAAACAAAGTATAAATTATATGTGCAGTATGAATTATTACTATGGAACATACATGGAATAAATTGGGAACAGTATTTAGTTTGGGGTAGCAGAATTATAGGGTAATGTTTTCTTTCTGCTTTTCTTATTTTAAAATAATAAATTTCATTGTACTGCTTTTTATGAATGTAAAATTTACATAAAATAGAATTAAGATTTTTAAAGTGTACAATCCAGTGGCATCAAGTGCATCCACAATGTTATACAACCATTACCTCTATGTTGTTCTAAAACATTTGATCACTCCAAAAGGAAACCTCATATCCATTAAGAAGTCTCTTCATACTTCCTCTTCTCCAATCCCTGGAAACCATTAATTTGCTTTCCGTTTGTACTAATTTACCTATTCGGAATATGTATGTAAATGGAATCATACCGTATGTGACTTTTTGTGTCCAGCTTGTTTCACTTACTTAGTATGTTTCCAAGTTTCACCCATGTAGTAGCAGGTATCAGCCCTTCATTCCTTTTTATGGCCAAATACTATTTCATTGTATAGTATACCACATTTTATTTATCCATTCATCCATCCATGGACATTTAGTTTGTTTCCAACCCTTGGCTATGAGAAGTAAATAGTGCTGCTATGAACCTTCATGTACAAGTTGTTGTTTGACACCCATTTTCAGTTCTTTTGGGAATATACCTAGGAGTGTTGGTACAGAAAAAGAGCTAGTTGCTCAGTGAAGGCATATGTATCAATTTTTGTCTCTCAATTTGTGTGCAGCATCTTGGATGTGATGGAAAGCAGAACCATATAGTAGATTTCTCATCAGCACAGTCCCAAGTGAAAGTGACAGGAAGCGCGTGAGCTCTGGTGAGCTGCCGCGGTTGTCCTGAGGACACCCTAGACTAGTGTTACTGAAGTGCAGTCCAGGAAGCATCCTGTGAACAATAGAGTGCCAATCAGTGGACTGACATTTTGAGGAGCATGGCTTAGGGCTGGTAAGGTGCTAAGCACTGATAAGAACCTGAGGAGGTTTTGTAATAAGACTAATGGAGATCCAAGAATCCTTGAATTAGGGTTAAGGTAAGAGGGGTCTTCTAGGTCTGTAAGGACACAACAGTCAGCTTCTATTAACCTTGCATGGCAGCCTCAGGCCACATCTGGAGGTGGGAAGGAACAAGAAGTGTCTGTACACCCCTTTTTCCTGGCAGCCCTTCTCCTCTCACTGTTTATGACTCAAGGCTGACTTGATGGATTGATGGTTACCCAGGCAACAGATGTTGCATGGCTCTCATCAAAGGTTCTGCTTTGTGTGTGACAACTTAGTCAGGAACACTGGGCTTTGCAATGCTTTTCTGGAACAACTGGGGCTCTCATCTGGAATTTGCTTCCAGTTTCATCACAGAGAGCTGATTTCAATGTTATGGGTATGGTCTGAATGCACCTCTTACTTCTTTTGTTTCCTGCAGGAAAAATAAAATCATAAAACCAGATTACAAATGGAGAAAACAACCCCCTTGATAAAATGGATGGAAACTCATTTACATATTATTTTTTGAATGTCATATGTTTAAACCCACAGGAGTCCCTGCAAGGATATTACAAAGATATTGCAGCCAGCACACACACACACACACACACACAACTACCTGAGAAATAGTTGCTCCTCTTGATGGGAAATGGAGATTAATTCCAACTGGGCATCAAACATCAGCCAAGTGCTCAAAAACTGTAGAGGCAGAAAATGTTGCAGGTTTTTAATCAAAGTTCTGGCTGGGTCAAAGTGATGTTCCAAGTTGGTGCGGCTGCGTATAAACATTTCAACCAAAAGTGAGTAGCCTTTAATGCTTCTCCGTAACTACAGTAAGAGTGCTTTAATTAAATAGGAGACCAAAGCAAATAGCTGATATGAATCTGTTCTTATATATTCAATGCAAAGCCCAAGTTTGAGCACTTTTTACCAAGCTTTCAGTGCCATTCTAGAGTCTGGATTTGGGCTAGTCAACAAGTGTCTCCTGGTAGCTAATACCAGGATGACAACATCAAAGAAAGGCACCTTAACCTTGAACTCAGGTCCTGTTCCTCAGCTAAGCGTTAGCCTCAGCATTTGAGTGGTAGAATTTCCAGGGGTAACGTTCTTCCCTCTGTGGCAACTGAGAACTTGGAAAAAAGTGTCCTTCCTGAGCCTTTGGCTCAGAGAGTTTCCTTTAGAAACCCTATGGCCCTTCCAGATGTATCTAGTTATTCCATTTAGCAAACAGGTTTCAAAACTGATTCATAGTCATCCTGCAGGAGTGAATTCAGAAGGAGTCTAAGGCCATTTCGGGGCTCAGTAACAGAGTGTGCTACGTGCTGCTGCAGGCCTGGGAAAGGATTTCTACACTTGCCATTTCTGTTTGACTTAGAGTCCACAGTTGTTTCCCATTACTGAGGTTGTTCCCTGGCCTGAGATCCTATCTTCCCACCCATTGTCCCAGGCCTGCCTAGTTTCTCAGCAGTGGGATGGAGTGGAACGGGTTTTGATTCAAACTGCCCTAGATTCAACCCCTAGCTCCGTTGTTTATTAGCTGTGTGTCTTTGGTGAGAGAATGAATTGAAATAGCACAAGTAAAATATACAGGAGAGGACCTAGGCATGATAGGTGCTCAATTAATGATACTCTTTTTTTATAACTCAAGTTGAGCTGCTTTTAGGAAGCTATTTCTGGCTCACTTAGTTCCCATGGCCTCCCATACACCCTCTCCTATGGACTTATCTCACTTGACTGTGATCTCCATTTTCATCTCTCTCCCCAACTAGTCTGACCTATTTGTCTTGTTTGTCTTCCTGTATCTCCAGCAACTAACACCATGTCTGACACATCTTAATTGTTCCAGAAATGCTGCTTGTTGACAGCTTGCTTCTAAGCTGCTAGGTCTTACCTATCTGCCTTAACAAGTTAAGATATTGTGGCTTGAATCATGAAAAACATCAGTTCATAAGGCTTCCGTCAGCAGTGTCAAAGGTAAAGTTGGCCCCAGAAGCAGCCGCTCTTCTCCAATAGAAATGAGCCAGCAGCACAGAATGTGAAGACAGCCCCAGTCATTTCCAGACCATCAAACTACAAAAGAGCTTTTCCAAACCACCATATGGCCGGTGAAGCCAGATGCATCCACTGACAAGCATCATGGTGACACACAGCCAGGCTGCTCACTGAGTCACTGGTGGTCAGGAGATAAGACTTTGATGCTGCTGGAATCAGGATCTTGATGGGGTTTAGGGAATGATGCATCTACCCAGCTGCTCTTAGAATTCTCCATTAAGTTCTTAACCCTCCTAAATTAGACCTCTGGGGCTTAAGCTTGGCATTGGATGACCTTGTAAAGAAAGCCATGAAATGGTCTCTATGCCAGACCTCTGTGTGAGGAGTTAAGTAGAAAATTTCTTAATATATTTCCTGTTGGTTCAATGCTGTGTCCACCCCTATTGTTTTTCTTTGTTGTGCCTTAGTGCAGAGGGGGTCTTTTAACATAATATAGGCACATGGTTTTCTATGGGAGATGATTGGTTTTAGCATGAAAGAGGCTGGCTTATGTGGTGGGTACTCTACCTAAAGAATTTGAAAACACAGGCAAACAGGACCCCGGTCAGGGAGCAATGGAGAGCCCTGAGAGATGGCATTCACCAGCTCCACCTCAGGGCAATGACAGCATGAGGCTGAGACCCAGGGAGATTAGTGTTGAGGAGGTGGGACACCAGGAGGCCAAGGGGAAGTGGCTTCTGTGTGCCACATAATATTGAATCAGTGCTTGCTGAAAAGTGGCCCAAAGGGAGAGTGAAGACATATTTATGTATTATATGCATGTAACATATATAGTAGATAATATATATAGTATATACTAGAAATATATTAGGGGCCACATGTGTTTCTGATAAGCCATAGCTAAGATTAAACTTGTCTTGAGATCAACTAAGAGGGTTCATCTTTCTGGACTTCGAGGACCACAGTGGCAGGATTATGTGGGCATATCTTATTTAAAAAGGAAAAAAGGAAGCTCCTGATCACTAACCTGCCTGCAGAATTCTCCCATTTTCTTATCCATGCCATAACAATCACTTTTACTGCAAGTCAGGCATGGTTCAGTGCTTCCCATGTTTTCACTCACTAATTCTGCAAGTATTATCATTTTATCATTTGTACCTGAGAGGAACTGAGGCACTGAGAGATAAAGCAGCTTAACCAAGTCATAGGAGCTCACGGTGGCAGAGCTGGAATTGTGCGTGTAGGCCACACAGCCTTTCCTGAGCCATGGAGAGCCTCTTCCACGCACCTCCGTTGGTCCTCGCCTGCCTCCTGCTTCTTGTGGCTTCTCCCTTCTGTGATCCCAAACTGTGCATAGGGGGCTGTGCAGTGGCCCTCCTGTTACATGAAGTATCTATTACTCACTTCTGGGCTAGTCTATGAGACAATTAGGAGCATGAACCTCATCTCTTCATCATTTTTTAATTCCTTGGTGTCCCATTTGATAAAAAGCACAAAGCTAGTACTGACAAATGTTTGACAGATGAAATGAATAAGTGAATAAACTTAGGAATACAGGAGAAAACTGGGGTCATATGTGCATCATTGGACCTAGTAGTAATAGCCATTAATATTTATTGATGGCTTGCTATGTTCCAGGCAGTATGCTTCTATCCAGACAGGTTCTGCTTCTATCCCCATTTTACAAGCAAGGCTCCAATACATGGGCTTCGTCAAGTTCGCATCACTAGTGATCTACAGAGCTGGGATCGTAACTCACATCTATCTGACGTCAAAACCTATGAGCTTAATCTCCACAACATTTTACTGTGTTCAGATCCCTGCCCTGATAGTCTAACCTTGCATACTTGGTCATGGGAATCTAGCAGAGGCTTTCAAAGCTACATTTTTAAAGTCCCCCCATCTTTGCTGTGTATCTCCCTAAAACAATGCTGCATGTGGTTGTCTTGAAAATCTCTGTTTTTCTTATTGGTGTTAAACCTAGCTACTGGTCATCACATTGCTATTACCATTGCCTAATTTGTAATGGACCCTTGCTATGTAAAGGGCTAGATCCTCGTAGTATTTTAATGCGTTTAATTCTGTCAACAGCCATACGAGGAAAGTACTTTTATTAAACTCATTTTATGAAAGAGGAGGACATTGAGGCCCAGAGAGTCAAATTAACTTGCCCAAGGTTCCACTATAAGTAAGGGACAGGCTGGTATTTAGTTCCAAGCAGCCTGTTTGCAGGGCCTGCATTCTCAGCTGCTGTGCTAACCTGACTCACCAGCAGGGTTGGGTGGTTTCACGTCTCTGCCTGTGGTTGCAGTTCTTTCATTCGCTTGGGATCTTCAAAGGCCAAGGCTATAGGCTTGATCTCTGATAGCACTAGTCTGTGCCTTAATCCTGGCCAGATGTCCTGCAAATATCTCATAGATCTAGGCCCTTGGTTACCAAGGAGACCAGGTGGGAGAGTGGGGATGAATTAGTGCCAGTCAACCAGTTCTGTAGAGAAAACTGTGCTGCTGACAATAGATCAGAACTAGCTTCCCCATGTCATTAAAATACTCACTGAAAACATGTTAGTCGACAAATCTGCCTCACTTACATGCCCAAATGCTAAACTTGTCCCCAGCTGGCTTTACGTGCACAGAATGTTGGCTGTCACATCCATGATTCATTGAAAAGGTCAAATTCCACTCTGGCTGTTTCATCAGAAGGGTAAATACTGTGTGTTTAGATATTTGATGTGCATAGACTAAGAGCATTTTCCAGTGAAAGCTTCAGAGGTTTGTGGGCAGAGCCAGAGTCACAGCGGATGTCAGAGCTGCCAGGGGCTTTAGGGAATCAAAGTCCAGCCCTCCAAACCCCTGTTTTACAGATAAGGGAGGCCAGATTGCCCCTGCATGCATGCAGCTAGTGGTGGCAGAACCAGGACTAGACCTCCCACCTGCCATGAACTGGCTCACGGAGATTGTCAAACTATGTTATCAAAACTCTTCAGAGATTTATTTGGCTTCATTGGCAAAGCTTGGGAATTGAAAGTGGATATTCCATCATTTGAGAAGGGGGAAGGATGTGCTATTAGGGCATTAGCATCTCTCTATAGTCCAACTGAAATGAAAAATTAATCAACTTTCTGGTCAATTTGATCAATCAAGGTAGTCAATGGGAAGTTATTTCCTCAAATACCCAGGTTCTATGTTTGAATTAACTGCTGTCTGTATGTTAATTCTATGTAACTGCTCTATGTATATCACTGTTTCCTTCCATTGATAAAAATAATACTGAAGTCTTTTTTAAAAATCTTGACTATTTCCAGCACTTTGGGAGGCCGAGATGGGTGGATCACGAGGTCAGGAGATCGAGACCATCCTGGCTAACACGGTGAAACCCCGTCTCTACTAAAAAATACAAAAAACTAGCCGGGCGAGGTGGCGGGCGCCTGTAGTCCCAGCTACTTGGGAGGCTGAGGCAGGAGAATGGCGTAAACCCAGGAGGCAGAGCTTGCAGTGAGCTGAGATCTGGCCACTGCACCCCAGCCTGGGCGACAGAGCGAGACTCCATCTCAAAAAAAAAAAGATTCTTGACTAATAGGAAAATTGTCATACTGTCTAAAAGATCTGATAAATCCTTTGCCTTTCACAAATCTTTGCATGAAAACATGTCTGTCACTTCAAAATAATTTGTCATATAGGGTTTCCATTTGGAATGATGAAAACTTCTGGAACAAGACAGGAATGATGGTGGCGCAACATCACAACTGTACTTAATGGCACCAAATTGTATACTTTAAAATGGATAAAATGGTAAATTTTATGTGTATTATTCCACAATAAAATAATTTATAAAGAAACCCTACTATTGGGAATAGAAAAAAATCAATTCAGTGAAAAATAATGTATTTCATTGATTTGTCCAATAACTATATATGGAGTATCTGCTATTGGTTAAGCACTTATTTGAAAAATGTTTGAAAGTCGAGTACTTGCTAACTGTATTATGAAAACACGTTTGTGGATAACTGTGAGTGTGCTTGTGGGGCAGGTGCTGGTCATTTACCCTTCACACCCTTCACTCTTGTGGATTCACTCTTTACTCTTTTCCACCTTGCTTTGTGTTTTGGGAGTCTCTCCTAAATGGACTGCAGCAACAGTTTCCCTTACCAACCTGGCCTCCTGTTAGGTTTGGCCAATGGTGGGGTGGCAGGGGGTGGGGGGATACCAGGAGAAGAAGAGGGAGAGGGAGGAGTGTGAGATTTGCCAATATTCCTTCAACTCCCTTCCTGCTGGTTCATTGTAAATTGGTTGCATCCCTTTACCAAAGGGCCCCTGTCCCAGAAATCCAGAAGTATTCAAAATAGAGAGAACTAAGTTTCAAGATCTTCTACTTAAGGTTGCTTCTAAGTTTTCTTTTTCTTTTTTTGCATTATGGCTCATGGTTTAAAAGATGACCACATTTTCAAACGGGTTAACATTTTCTAAAAACTCCATTTTAGAAAAAAATGGAGTTCCAATTAACAGAGTTTTGAATTATCCAATATATTTTATTATAAAACAAGAAAGCACTATTTCAACTAGGGAGCACTGATTGCTTAAAACTACACTCTTTTGAATAAACCCATATTAGTTTAATGAAGTTTTCCTGTGATTAGTATAATCTACTGCAATTGTATTCAAACCCCAAATTATGGGTATTATACACACGAAATACAGCACTGGTTAAAGGCAATTAGTTTAATCACTTTCCTGATGGAAAATGAGACAGGGACACCACAGAGCAGGGCTGCCTATTAGCACGTGATGTGAAGAGGCCAGCCCTCCTTTCTGGTTCTTGCAGGGCACAGACGTACTCTCTCACGCCTGCCACTGCCCTCTCCTCCTACAGCACATGGCGTTTTACAAAACACTACCCTATGTAGTGGTGGCTTTTTTCTGTTAATCAGTATCCTCAAGCCATGTAGTTCAGGCCTTCCTCATCACCCACCTGGACAATTGCCACCATGCTGCCTTGTAAGCTCACACAGCGTGCTTAAATCCAGCCTGACTCCGCTCATCATGCATTTGGTGCTTCTACCCAGAATTGTTACCTTTTTCTAACTTGCTCAAATGTGGCAGTAGCAGCCCTGTTGCCACCATCTCTTGACTCGTCTCTTTTCCTCTGGTCTTGCCCTCTTCTTATTCATCCTCCCACTTACAAACTTATAAAATGTGGGTTTGACCATGCTGCTCCTGCTTAAGCCTTTCAATGGCTCCTAATTCTAGAAAGCAGTGCTTCTCAAACTTCCACATTCACGTGAATCACCTGCAGTGAAGGTGGGGATGGATCTTGTTAAAAGGCAGACACTAATTTAGTAGGTCTCAGGTGGAGCCTGAGACCTTGCATTTCTAACTAGCTCCCAGGTGAGGCCAATGCTGCTCGTCTGCAGAGCACTTTGCGTAGCAAGGCTCTAGGGCAGCCCTGTCCAAGGCAAGTCTCTGTGATGGTGCCTGTCCAATATAGTGGCCACTAACTGTATACAACTACTGAGTACTTGAAATGCAGCTAGTGTGACTGAGGAACTGAATTTTAAATTCAATTTAATTTTAGTTAATTTAAATATAAATAGCCACAGGCAGCCAGTGGCTACTGTATTGGACAGCACAGCTACAGAGAATAACATCCACGCTCCTCACTGTGACTTACAAAGCCCTCTGCAGATCTTTTGCCTACTTCTTGTTCCTTGTTTTCTGCCCTTCCTTATCTCTCATTTTATGATACACCACGAAACTTCCATAATTTTCCAAACAGGTCACGTGTTTTCATGTCCCCACTTTGCAAGTGCTGTTCCCCTTGCTTGGAATTCCTTTCTCCACCTTTTGTGCCCAATGATGCAACATCTTCTGATCCCGTTCCAGCCCCTCCTCTTCTAAGAATCCATCCCTGACCATACCCTGCTAACAGCAACCATTTACCGAGTGTCTCCATGTAGTGTAACAGGGCCCTGCACACACCTTATTTCATTTGATGCGCACATTAAATTTGATATATGAAAACAAGCGTCAAGTGGCTTGCCTAGGGTCACAGAACCAGGAAGTTGAAAATCATAAATTCATACCTAGGTCTGCCTGATTCTGAAGCTCATTCTTTCTCCACCACACCATGGTGCCCTCCACTTGCCCAGGACTGTAATATACATAGCACTAACCATGTGATGGTGAAATTGTTTGTCTATGGTCTCTCTTCTCCATGAAATCATAAGCTGCTAGAGGTCACAGGCTACGTATTTTTTATTTCTGGATTCTGGGGGCCTGCTACATCATGAGTGCTTTATCACTGTTGTTGAAATGTGTATGTTTCTTCTCTTCAATTCCATTGTAAAATCCTTGAGTGCGACAACTGTGTGTTTTTTGTTTTGGTTTGGTTTGGTTTGGTTTTGAGACGAAGTCTCGCTCTGTCACCCGGGCTGGAGTGCAGTGGCATCATTTCAGCTTACTGCAAACTCCATCTTCCAAGTTCAAGCGATTCTCCCGCCTCAGCCTCCTGAGTAGCTGGGATTATGGGGGTGCAACACCACGCCTGGCTAATTTTTGTATTTTCAGTAGAGACGGGGTTTCACCATGTTGGTCAACTGGTCTCAATCTCCTGACCTCGTGATCCGCCCGCCTCAGCCTCCCAAAGTGCTGGGATTACAGGCGTGAGCCACTGCGCCTGGCCCTGTGTTTTATTTCACAGATGTGCTCCGTGTTTGGTAGGCCCCTGATAAGTATTGGAACAAACGAAGGCATAATTAAATGAGTGTGCTGGCTACGGACAACATTGGCAAGGATTTTGTTAGGAACTCAAGGGTAGGGTTTCTTTCTAAGCAACTTTAATGCAAGAGATAGGTGGGTACCCAAATAATACCAAGGAGGAAATTAGGGGAGAGTGTAGGGGAGTGTGAGAAAGGCTAAGAATGAGAGAAAACTGCAATAACAAGAATTTGATGTGTGCTTCCCTTCAAATCTACTTAATTAGCATGGACAGTGTTCCCCTGAATTAACATCTTGAAAAGTACACGTTATTGAGAAAGTGAAAAAATGGGAATGCTTATATGCTAATAGAAGGACCCAGGGGTGTAAACTGGCATGAACTTCATAAGGGAAATTTGGAATAGTATTCACAGTCTTTAAAAACATGCATGTCCTTTATCCTATCAATTCTACTTGTAGGAATTTATCCTAAGATAATCATAGCTATGTACTGAATTTTGTCAGCAAACACATCATTATAACATTATTTATAATGATTAAAAATAAAAAACTTTTGAGCCCCTAGATTAAATTACTTAAATCCATGATTGAATACTATTTAGTCATTAAAGTGATACGAAATTATATATATTGATATAGAACAACATTATGGATGTTTAAGATAGAAAAGCAGGTTACAACGTAGAATATTTCATATTATTTCCTATTTGGGGGGGAAAGTTTGAAGGTGCTTGTATATGCACAAAGACATCAGGAAATTCCTGAGTCTTTTAAAAAAATAACTGTAACTTTTATTTTAGATTCATGGAGTATATATGCCGGTTTGTTACATAGGTATGTTGCATGGTGCTGAGGTTTGGGGTACAATTGATTCTATCACCCCGGTAGTGAGCATGGTACCCAAAAGTTTTTCAATCCTTGCTTTCCTCCATCCCCACTCTAGTAGTCCTTAGTGTCTATTGTTGCCATCTTTATGTCCATGTTTACCCAATGTTTAACTCTCACTTATAAGTGAGAACATGTGATATTTGGTTTTCTGTTCTTGTGTTAATTTGCTTAGGATAATGGCCTCCAGCTGCATCCATGTTACTGCATATAACATGATTTTATGGTTTTAATGGTTGCATAGTATTCCAAGGTATATATGTACTGCATTTTCTTTATGCAATCCACTGTTGATGGGCACCTAGGTTGATGCCATGTCTTTGCTACTGTGAATAGTGCTGTGATAAACATATCAGTGTATGTGTCTTTTTGGTAGAACAATTTATCTTCTTGGGTCTATATACCCAGTAATTGGATTGCTGCGTTGAATGGCAGTTCTGTTTTAAGTTCCTTGGGAAATCTCCAAACTGCTTTTCACAGTGACTGAGCTAGTTTACATTCCCACTAACAGTGTATAAGTGTTCTCTTTTCTCTGCAGCCTCACCAGTATCTGTTATTTTTTGACTTTTTAATAGTAGCCATTCTGACTGGTATGAGATGCTATCTCATTGTGGTTTTGATTTGCATTTCTCTAATGAGTAATGAGGTTGAACATTTTTGCATATGTGTGTTGGCTGCTTGTCTGTCTTCTTTTGAGAAGTGTCTGCTCATGTCTCTTGCTTACTTTTTAATAGTTATTTGTTTTTTGCTTGTTGAATTGTTTAAGTTCCTAATAAATTTGGGATATTAGACCTTTGTTAATTGCATAGTTTGTGAATATTTTCTCCCATTTTGTAGGTTGTGTTTACTCTGTTGATGAGTTTCTTTTGCTGTGCAGAAGCTCTTTAGTTTAATTAGGTCCCACTTGTCCATTTTGTTGTTGTTGTTGTTGTTGTTGTTGCAATTGCTTCTCGGGACTTAGTTATACCTTCTTTCCCAAGGCTGATGTCCAGAATGGTGTTTCCTAAGTGTTCTTCTAGGATTCTTAAGTTTGAGGTCTTACACTTAAATCTTTAATCCATCTTGAGTTAATTTTTGTAAATGGTGAAAAGTTGGGGTCCAGAGTTTCATCCTTCTGTATATGGCTAGCCAGCTATCCCAGCACCATTTATTGAACAGGGAATCCCCAAAAGACTCTTAATAAGCCCCTTGGTGACAGAATTTGATATTTTGCCTTTACACTTTTCATCTATATGTTCTACTTTTACGACCAGAAAAACACATTAAAAAATAAAGATATTAATATGTTCACTAGTTCCATTTTAGCCTATTATATAATTATCAGATATCTTCTTCAAGATCCAGGATACAGCTCGTAGGAAATCTATAGGTGACCAACTGCTTAGAAATGTCTCCAGCTCCAGAAGTCATGCTCTCCTGTCATCATTCAATGCCCTGATTTCTTGATTTCCAGTATCTATTATTTTCCTGACTCTGCTTTCAAATCTAGGCTAGCTCTAGGCCATCTCACCTTTGTCCAGCCTTTATTCCATCGATGTTCCCCTCGGGTGGGTCATCTGTGGTAGACGTGAGCCTCTGGTGCTCAAAAGCTGGCCCAGGTATGTTTTTCACTGCCCTGTTTGCTGTGCATTTTAACATGTAACTTCGTAATCCCTGTTGTCACCATCATCTGTTGCTTTTTTGTGTTTGAGATGCTGTTGTCGTCTTTCCTCCCTTCTGCTTTCTCTTCCTTAGCCTCATAGTCAGCAAGGACAGGGGTCACACACTTGGTCCAATGTGAATCATTCCACCCACCAGGAGCCTGTGAGTCTCAGATGAAAAGCAAATAAGTAATTAGAGCCTATTCTAGCATCTAGACATACTTTGCTTTATGAGAAAGACCTTTTAAAAGAGAGAAACAAGCTAAGGAGTAGCTCACTGGTTTGTTCCAATAAGCACAAGATAGGTTTTAGAAGCACAACATGAAATCCTTGAAGGAAACTTTACATGATCATCCTAAGGAATTTTTCAGCTTTGTATAAGGAGGAGAGAGTTCTAAAAACAAAATTAGAAAATGATGTGGTCCGATTGTTTTTTCACTCTGTGAAGACTATAGATTAAGCTATCTGCTTGTGTTTTACAATATTTTTATAACATATTCCAGCTCCCTGATGTCTATCTACATTACAGAGTGTGGCAAAGGGATATGCAGGGGCAGCAAAACATCATGTGTGTGAAGAGAGAGACCTGTATATAGAAACTACTAAAAAGACCACAGGGGTTTGAGCACGGTGGCTCATGCCTGTAATCCCAGCACTTTGGGAGGTCAAGGTGGGAGGATCACTTGAGCCCAGGAGATTGAGAGCAGCCTGGGACACATAGTGAGACCTCATCTCTAAAAAAAAAAAATTTTTTTTAATTAGTCAGGTGTGGTGGCACACACCTATGTTCCCAGTTACCTGGGAAGCTGAGGTGGGAGGATCGCTTGAGCCCAGGAGGTTCAGACTGCCATGAGCCATGATTGTGCCACTGCATTCCAGCATGGGTGACAGAACAAGACCTTATCTCAAAAATAAAAAATAAAGACCATGGGAATGAGGCCAGGTCTGGGACACCAAATCCATCAGTGGTCCCTTCAACTGTAATAAATCAGCAAATACTCAGCAGGTTGGTAGGGGAAGCAAAGACCGAGAGCCAGGAAATGTACACCTGCTTAAAGAGGAAACTGTCCTCAACTGTATGGCAAATGCATGCAGGTCACACCTCCCACAGTGAGTGTATGCTGCTGACTCATTGGTCACCCAACAGCCATTGACTTCCCACCTCTCCAGTCCCATCTCTCTCCACATTCCTATTGCCTCTACATTCCATACAGCTCCATGAATGCACTGTAATGCCATCGGCATCAGAGCCTGTGCCTACACCCCTCAAGCTGCCAGGAATGCTCCTTCCCTTCCTCTTTGCCTAGGTAACTTCTGCTCATCCTTCAGAATCCAGGATATATCTATGTCTATGCCTGTGTCTATACCTATATCTTTGTCTATATTGAACTTTAGATGTAAATAGAGATGTGGATGTAGATACTCATACACACAAACACAAAAACACATACACACACACTCAATTTATTGTGTGTATGGCACAATAAATGGAGTGTTGAGGGGGCACAGGCTTAAGATGTTTCAAGGTCACTTCCTCAGGAAAGTCTTCTCTGATCACCCTGCAGACCAGATCAAGTGCCCTGTTATAAGTCCTCTGGCACCATGTATCTCTCTATTGTATGGTAATCACAGTGTAATTAGAAATGTAAACTCCTCAAAGGTAGGGATTCACTGTTGTGTCCCCAGTATCTAGAGCAGAACTTGTCACAATAATGGATATTTAATAATATTTATTTGTATGTTTATTGGATTCACATCTGTCTTCCAAGCTAGAAGGTAAGTAATCTAGATACTGTGTTTTTGTTCATGGTTTGTTTTCAGCACCTAGTACAGAGCCTGGCACATAGGACACATTCAGCAAATATTTTTGAGTGAATGATTGAACTCTATACCATATGCTGACACAGTGACTGCAGGGGTGAATGAGGGTCAGTCACTGGCCTCATGAAATCTGCATGAGGCAGATCTTTTAGTGGGAAGACAGACGAGCAGACCATTACCATTCGGTGTAAAACATGCTGTGAAGAGTGAGAGCAGACTGAAAAGGAGACACACAGGAGGACATCTTACCCAGTCTAGGCGGAGGGAAGTGGAGACGTTTGTATGGGGATGGGGGCTCATAAAAGGGACTCTGGAGGGGGTGGCATCTAAGCAGAGAACAGGTGATGGCAGGAAGAAATATAGGCAGAATCATTCTTGGCCAAGGGAGCAGCACCAAAACCCAAAAAGAGAGTTGGAGAAAGACAGGCAGAGACCCAAGGAGACAGACACATGGACACGAAGGACAGACTGCCAAGTGCAGTGTAGAGGCAGTGATACTTACCCCTGCTTCAACTTCCTTTTAGCAGGGTGGTATAGATATTGCATGATGCTTGTAAAGAAACTTACTGCACAAAACAGACATTATCTATGAAACCATTTCATTAAAAAAAAGAAGCCTAGTTGGAAGGTTTCAGTATGTAAGCAGGTATGCATTTTCTGACTTCAGAAAGGTCCCTTAAAACATCCCCAGGATGGATCCTTGTTTATGCCATCCAAGCCTCAGTTAAAGATAGAAATTCGACTGGAGAGGGATTCTGCTGCAAGGCATGCATTGCTGATGCACTCTCTCAGTGACCTGGGCTTGCAGGTTAATGACTAGCAGTGGCAAGAGTGTTTTTATAACAGGATCAGCACTCATGGACTTTTTCTTCTCCTGAAAGCTAACTCTGCTCTCAAAAAGCCCTGGTTATGTGCCTCAGCAGCTGATTAGGGAGGAGATACTGTTTGTTGTGTATCACCTTCCCCAAACCTTATGCCTCTCAGTCACCTGTATTCATTTAGAAGATGTTTATTATGTGCCTTTTTAGGCTCCCAGCCTATTCAAGGGAAACCCCAGTATTTGAGTTCCTATGTACCAAGAACTCAGAGACTCAGAGAAAACTAAAAGACCTAGTCCATAATGTCAAAGAACTTACAGTTTAGTTCAGGATACAAAATATATGCATCTGAAGCAGTTAGGGGATAGTACTAATTAATATTCTGTTATTTTCAAGCAACAGAAATCATATCTTCCCTCTTAAGAGAAAGGGAAAATTACTGAGTGGAGACAAGGGAATCATACATAATGGAAGGAGAGTTTGACAGACACGATGTGAAGGATATAGGGCAGCTCAGGGATCTCAGCAGCAGGAATGTGTGGACCTTTGTCGAGATCTGTCATTTAAGGATGTGCATATAAAACATAAAGAAGAAAATTAAAACCACCTAGTATCTCACCTCCCAGAGGCAACCACCAGTATGCTTCTGACATATATTCCCCTCGTCTATTTTTTTTCCTTTGAGCATTTGGGTGAGTGTGTATATTTGTCACAAAATTGAGATTCTGCACTTTATGCTATTTTGTGTCTTGCTCTTTTCGCTTAACGTTATACTGAAAACATTGAACTGTCGTTGAAAGCTCTTTGAAATACATCTTTTAGTGGTTGCATAATTTTAGTATGTGGCTGCACCATAATTCATTTACTAGTCCCTATTGTTGAGCATACAAATTATTTTCAATTTTTCACTATTATAAAATATACTGTAATAAACATCACAGTACATTGTCTGAATTATTGTCTGAATTTCTGAGTGGGAAAAAAGGTTTCAATCAAGGATTTAAGACAGAATCATTACCTGTGAATTTAGATGCCTGGGATCACCTGAAATATTCTGCCCAGCCAAAATACTGTTCCACTAACTTTGCCATTTTATGAGGGTATCCATTCTTTTTCACTCCACAATCAAAACACCATTTTGTAAATCACTGACTTCTTAGTGCTCTAAATAGTCATTGGAAAGAAAGAATGACCCCAAAACCAAATCAATATCAGGTCAATTATTTATTCTTGGTCCTCGGATATGAATCTATTTTGTGGAGGCTAGGGAGAGTCAACTGATTGCATTCAGCTTTTCAGTAGACTTTTTCTTCTGGGTCAGTAGAGGAAGGAGGCAGATGTGTTCTGGGAAGAGGGATAAAATCTAGGAGACAATTAGGGACCTCAAAAGATTCTAGTTTTTAATCTTTTATTTAATAAACACCATGTGTCAGACATTGTTCTGAGGGTTTTATGAAGTCACTTAATCTTCCTACTAATGTGTATTAGTTTGTTCTCACATTGTTATAAAGAACTTCCTAAGACTAGATAATTTATAAAGGAAAGAGGTTTAATTGGCTCACAGTTCCAAATGGCTGGGGACACCTCAGGAAACTTACAATCATGGTGGGGAAGGGAAAGCCAGGACCTTCTTCACATGGCCGCAGGGGAGAGAAATGCAAGCAGGGGAAATGCCAGACACTTATAAAACCATCAGATCTCATTAGAACTCATTCACTATCATGAGAACAGGATAGGGGAAACCACCCCTATGATCCAATCACTTTCTTCCCTCAAGCTATGGGGATTACAGGTCCCTCCCTCAATACATGGGGATTACAATTCAATATGAGATTTGTGTGAGGACACAGAGCCAAAACATATAATTCCACCCCTGACCCCTCCCAAATATCATGTCCTCACATTTCAAAACCATTCATGCCTTCCCAACAGTCCACCAAAGTCTTAATGCATTTCAGCATTAAGTCAAAAGCCACAGTCCAAAGTCATCTGAGACAAGGCAAGTCCCTTCCATCCATGAGCCTGTAAAATCAAAAACAAGTTTATTTTTTCCAAGGTACAATAAGGGTACAGGCATTGGGTAAATACATTCATTCCAAATGGGAGATATTGGCCAAAACAAAGGGACTACAGGTCCCATGCAAGTTCAAAATCCAGTGGGGCAGTCGTTAAATCTTAAAGCTCCAATGTAATCTATTGACTCAATGTCTCAAATCCAGGGCATGCTGATGCACAGGGTAGGCTCCCATGGCCTTGGGCAACTTTGTCCCTGTGGCTTTGTAGGGTACAGCCCCACTCCCTGGCTACTTTCACAGCTGGTGTTGGGTGTCTGCAGCTTTTCTAGACACACAGTGCAAGCTGTTGGTGGATTTGACATTCTGGGGTCTTGAGAATGGTGGCCCTCTTCTCACAGCTCCCCTAGGCAATGCCCCAGTGGAGACCCTGTGTGGGGGCTCCAACCCCGTATTTCCCCTTTGCACTGCTCTAGCAGAGGTTCTCCATGAGGGCTTTGCTCCTGCAGACTTCTGCCTGGACATCCAGGCATTTCCATACATTCTCTGAAATCTAGGCAGAGTTTCTCAAACCTCAATTCTTGACTCCTGTGCAACTGCAGGCCCAACACCACATGGAAGCTGCCAAACCTTGGGGCTTGCACCCTCAGAAGCAATGGCCTGAGCTGTACATTGGCTTCTTTTAGCCATGACAGGGATGCAGGGAACGAAGTCCTGAGATGGCACAAAGCAGCAAGGCCCTGGGCCTGGCCCATGAAACCATTTTTTCCTGCTAGTCTTCCCAACCTGTGATGGGAGGGGCTCCTGTGAAGACCTCTGACAGGCCCTGGAGATGTTTTCCCCATTGTCTTGGTAATTAATGTTTGACTCATTACGCATGCAAATTTCTGCAGTTGACTTGAAGTTCACCCCAGAAAATGGGTTTTTCTTTTCTACCACATCGTCAGACTGCAACTTTTCCAAACTTTTATGCTTTGCTTCCCTTTTAAATGGAAGTTCCAATTTCAGATCATCTCTCTCAAGTTCAAAGTTCTACAGATCTCTAGGGCAGGAGCAAAATGCCACCAGTCTCTTTGCTAAAGCATAGTAAGAGTGACTGTTGCTCTAGTTTCCAGTAAGTTCCTCATCTCCATCTGAGACCACCTCAGCCTGGACTTCATTGTCCATATCACTATCAGCATTTTGGTCAAAACCATTCAACAAGTCTCCAGGAAGTACCAAACTTTCCCACATCTTCCTGTCTTCTGAGCCCTCCAAACTGTTCCAAGCTCTGCCTGTTACAAAGTTGGTTCCACATTTTCAGATATCCTTATAGCAGTACCTCACTCTCTGCAGTACCAATTCTCTATATTAGTCCATTCTCACACTGCTATAAAGAACTTCCCTGAGACTGGGTAATTTATAAAGAAAGAGGTTTAATTGACTCACAGTTCCACATGGCTGGGGACACCTCAGGAAACTTACAACCAGGTTGGAAGGTGAAGGCAAAGCAAGGACCTTCTTCACATGGCAGCAGGAGAGAGAAGTGAATGCAGGCGAAATGCCAGACACTTATAAAACCATCAGATCTCAAGATAATTCACTCACTATTGTGAGAACAGGATGGGGGAACCGCCCCCATGATCCAGTTGCTTCCCTCCCTCAACACATGGGGATTATAGGTCCCTTCCTTGAAACATGGGGATTACAATTGAAGATGAGATTCAGGTGGGGACACAGAGCCAAACCATATCATAATGTTATGACGCAAGCATTATTATTACCTTCATTGTATGGATGAGAAGACTGAATCACAGAAGACAAAGTAAGGGGTAAACCTGGGATCTGAACCCTGAAACACTGGCTCTCAACAACTGTACCTTGCTTCCATGAATATACTGAAGTTTATATTTTAAAATCAGGATGGTTGAAAAATGCTCACACACTATAATCAAAGAGCATCAAGCCAATATGCTTTTTTTTCTTTTACTGGGCTTTAGTATTTCTTATCTTGTACAACACAAGCATTAGCAACCTGGGCATCCCCAGGTCTTCCAAATCTCACTTTAATATTGTAAAAACTGACTCAGTGCTCTCTTCAGCAGCACATATACTAAAATTGGAATGATACAGAGATTAGCATGGCACTTGCACAAGGGTGACATCCAAATTCATGTTCACAAAAATTCATTTGTGACTCATGTTCTTGTCAATGAGCAATAAGAAAACACCTGAAGGTGTTTTCAGGTGAAGGTACAAAACTCACTGATAATACTAAGTATAGAGATAAACACAAAATATTATAACAATGTATTTGTGGTGTGTAAACTACTCATGCCTTGAGTAGAAAGACTAAAAGATGAACCTATCAAATATGATGGCTATAACAACTTTTCAAGACACAGACAGTGTAAGATATAAATGGAAACAACAAAAGGTAAAAAGTGGGGGTGATGAAATTAAAATGTAGATTTTGTATTAGTTTTCTCTTTGCTTGTTTGTTTTTGCAATCAATGTTAAGTTGTCATTAGTTTAAAATAATATGTTATAAGATATTATTTGCAAGCTTCATGGTAACCTCAAATTTAAAAAGCCTACATTAGATACACAAAAAATAAAAAGCAAAATATTAAAACATACTGCCAGAAAAAAAATCACCTTCACAAAAAGGAAGACAGATGGATGGACAGATGGAAAGAAGGAAGGAAGAGAAGACCACAAAACAACCAGGAAAAAAAATAATAACATTGAATATAAATGAACTAACCTCTCCAATCAAAAGGTATAGAGTGGCTGAATGAATTAAAAAACATGATCTGAGCTGGGTGCAGTGGCTCACACCTGTAATCCCAGCACTTTGAGAGGCTGAGGCAGGTGGATTGCTTGAGCCCAGGAGTTCAAGACCAGCCTCGGCAACATGGCAAAATCCTGTCTCTACAAAAAATTCAAAAATTAGTCAGTCATGGTAGCGTGCGTCTATAGTCCCAGCTACTCAGGAGGCCCCAATACAATAATAGCTGAAAACTTCAACATCCTACTTTCAGCATTGGACAGAACATACAGACAGAAGACAAACAACAAAACATCAGACTTAATCTGCACTACTAACCAAAAGGACCTAATAGATATTTACGGAACATTTCAACCAATGGCTGCAGAATACACATTCCTCTCCTCACCGCATGGATCATTCTCAAGGATAGACCATATGTTAGGCCACAAAACAAGTCTTTAGAAAAATTTTAAAAAGTTGAAATTATATTGCATTTTCTGTGACCACAATGTAATAAAATTAGAAATCAATAACAAGAGAAACATTGGGAAATATACAAGCACATGGAAATTAAACAATATGCTCTTGAAGGGCCAGTGAGTCAATGAAGAAACTAAGAAGAAAATCTTAAAATTTCTTGAAACAAAAGATGGAAACAATACATACAAAACCCTATAGGATACAACAAAAGCAGTAGTAAGAGGAAAGTTTGTAGCAATAAACATCTACATCAAAACAGTAGAAAAACTTAAAAAACCTAACAATGCATCTTTAAAAACTATAAAAGCAAGAGCAAACCAAACCTAAACTTTGTAGAAGAAAATAAGTAATAAAAATCAGAGCAGAAATAAATGACATAGAAATGAATAAAACAATACAAACGATCAATGAAACAAAACTTAAAAAAAGAGAGAGAGAGAGAGATAAACAAAACTGACAAACCTTTAGCCAGGCTAGTAAACCAAGAAAGAAGACCTGAATAAATAAAATCAGAGAGGAAAAAGGAGACACTGAAACTGGTATCACAGAAATTCAAAGGATCATTGGAGACCACTATGAGCAACTATATGCCAATAAATTAGAAAACCTAGAAGAAATGGACAAATTCCTAGATACATACAACATATCAAGATTGAACGATGAAGAAATCTAAAACCTGAACAGATCAATAACAAGTAATGAGATTGAAGTCACAAGAAAAAGTCTCCCAGTAGAGAATACCCTGAGACCCCATGGCTTCACTGTTGAATTTCATGAAACATTTAAAGAAGATCTAATACCGATCCTACCCAAGCTATTAAAAAAAAAAGAGGAGGAGGAAATACTTCCAAACTCATTCTATGAGGCCAGTAGTACCCTGATACCAAAACCAGACAAAGATGCATCCAAAAAAATGATTTTTGTTTACTTTTCTAAAACACCAAAACTATCTCTGATGAACATTAATGCAAAAATTATCCACAAAATAAATACTAGCAAACCAAACTTAACAACACAATAAAAAGATCATTCATCAAGATCAAGTGTGATTTATCTCAGGGATGCAAGGGTAATTCAACATATGCAAATCAACCCATGTGATACATCATATCAACAGAATGAAGGAAAAAATCATATGATTATTTCAAGTAATACTGAAAAAGCAGATGGCAAAGTTTAATATCCCTTCATGGTAATAACCCTTGAAAAACTGCATATAGAAGGAAGATACTTCAACATAATAAGAGCCATATATGACAGACCAACAGCTAGTATTATATTGAATAGGGAAAAACTGAAAGCCTTGCCTCCTAAGATCTGGAAGAGGATAAGGATGCCCACTGTCACCACTGTTATTCCACATAGTACTGGAAGTTCTAGCTAGAACAATCAGACAAAAGAAAGACATCCAAATTGGAAAGGAAGAAGTCAAATTATCCTTGTTTGCAGATTATATAATCTCATATTTGGAAAAACCCAAAAACTCCATCAAAAAACTATTTGAACTGATAAACAAATTCAGAAAAGTTGCAGGGTACAAAATAAACATACAAAGGTTAGTAGCACTTCTATATTTCAACAGTGAATAATCTGAAAAAGAAATGAAACTAATCCCATTAATAATAGCTATCAATGAAATAAGCTACCTAGGAACAAATGTAACCAAAGAAGTGAAAAGTCTTTACAATAAAAACTATAAAACACTGATGCAAGGAGTTGAAGAGGACACACACACACATACACACACACACACACATGAAAAGATATTCCATGTTCATGGATTGGAAGAATCAATATTGTTAAAATATTCATACTATCAAAAGCAATCTACAGATTCAATGTAATCCCTATCAAAATACCAATGACATTCTTTACACAAGTAGCAAAACAATCCTAAAATTTATATGGAACCACAGAGGACCCAGAATAGCCAAAGTTATCCTGAATGACATGGTTAAGCTGTGTCCTCACCCAAATCTCATCTTGAATTGTAGCTCCCATAATTCCCACATGTTGTGGGAGGGACCTAGTGGGAGGTAATTGAATCATGGGGACAGGTCTTCCCATGCTATTCTCGCGATAGTGAGTAAGTCTCACGAGATCTGATGGTTGTATAAAGGGGAGTTCCCTTGCCTGGCTCTTGCCTGCTGCCATGTAAGAGGTGACTTTGCTCCTCCTTTGCCTTCCACCATGATTGTGAGGCCTTCCCAGTCATGTGGACCTGTGAGTCAATTAAATCTCTTTCCTTTATAAATTACCCAGTCTCGGGTATGTCTTTATTAGCAGTGTGAGAACAGACTAATACACTGAGCAAAAAGAACAAAATGGGAGGAATCACATTACCTGACTTCAAATTATACCACAGAGCTATGGTTATGGTAACCAAAATGACATAGTACAGGTGTAAAGACAGACACACAGACCAATGTAACAGAATACAGAACCCAGAAATAAACCCACATATCTACAGTGAACTCATTTTTGACACACATGCCAAGAATATACATTGGGGAAAGCACAGTCTCTTCAATAAATGGTGCTGGGAAAACTGGATATCCATATGCAAAAGAATGAAGCTAGATCCCTATCTCATGCCATATGTAAAAATCAAATCAAAATGGACTAAAGATTTAGATCTCAGACCTCAAACTATGAAACTACTACAAGAAAACATTGGGTAAACTCTCCAGGACATTGGACTGAGTAAAGATTCCTTGAGTAATACCCCACAAGTACAGGCCACCACAGCAAAATGGACAAATGGGATCACATCAAGTTAAAAAGGTTCTGCACAGCAAAGGAAACATCAACAAAGTGAATAGACCACCCACAGAATGGGAGAAAATATTTGCAAGCTACTCATCTGACAAGGGATTAATAACCAGAATACATAAGAAGCCCAAAGAAGTCTATAGGACAAAATCTAATAATCTGATTAAAAATGGGCAAAAGAGCAGAATAGGTGTTTCTCTAAAGAAGACATAAAAATGGCAAACAGGTGTATGAAAAGGTGCTCAACATCAGTGATCATCAGATAAATGCAGATCAAAGCTACAATGAGATATCATCTCACCACAATAAAAATAGTTTTTATCCAAAAGGCAATAATGAATGATGCTGAGGATATGGAGAAAAGGAAACCCTGATACACTGTTGGTGAGAATGTAAATTAGTACAACCACTATGAAGAACAGTATGGTGGTTCCTCAACAAACACTAAAAATATAATTATTACATGATCCAGCAATCCCACTGCCAGGTATATACCCCAAAGAAAGGAAATCAGTATTTTGAAGAAATATGTGCACTTCCACATTTATTGTGGCACTATTCACAATCGCCAAGATTTGGAGACAATCTAAGTATCCATCAACAGATGAATGGATAAAGAAAATGTGATACATATACACAATGGAGTACTATTCAGTCATAAAAAAGAATGAGATCCTGTCATTTGCAACAACAGGGATGGAACTGGAGGTCCTTATGTTCAGTGAAATAAGTCAGGCACAGAAAGAGAAACTTCACATATGCTGACTCATTTGTGGGAGCTAAAAATTAAAATAAAGGAACTCATGGAGATGGAGAGTGGAATGATGGTTACCAGAGGCTGGGAAGGGTAGTGTTGGGGGAGGGGGGTGCAGTAGTGGTTAAAGGGTACAAAAATATAGTTAGATAGATTAAATAAGATCTAGTATTTGATAGCATAACAGGGTGACTATACTCAACAGTAATTTATTGTGCATTTAAAAGTAATTAAAAGAGTACAACTGGAATGTTTGTAGCACAAAGAAACGACAAATGTTTGAGGTATGGATACTTCATTTACCCTGATGTGATTATTATACATTGTATACTTGTATCAAAATATCTCATCTACTCTATAAATATATATATATACATACTAAGTATGAATTTTTTAAAAAATGCGTCAAACCCATGAAGTGAACATTGCAGTTGTCTCTCCACCATCCATGCACACTCACCTCCCCTTCCTCCATGTGTAGAAGCCATGATTTGAGTGGGTTGACCCTGCCTGTGTTGGTGTCAGCATAACCTCATCTCTTTGTCTCAGTGATTGTTTCAGAGATGGGAAGTGCTATGGTTTGAATGTGTCTTCCAAATTTTCTGTGTTGGAAACTTAATCCCCAGCGAAACAGTGTTGGGGATGGGACCTAAGAAGAGGTGATTAGGTCATGAAGGTTCTGCCTTCATGAATGAATTAAAGTTGTTATCAAGGGAGTGGGTTAGTCATCTTGACAGTGGGCTTGTTATAACAAGCTTGACTCCCTCTCATTCTCTTGCTCTTCTGTCTTCCACCATGGAATGACACAGCAAGAAGGTCCTTACCAGATGCTGAGTAGATGCCAGCACTATGCCCCTTCCCAGCCTCCAGATCTGTGAGCCAAGTAAATTTCTTCCTGTATAAATTACC
The DNA here is from genome assembly GCF_001698545.2 of Rhinopithecus bieti. Classification (NCBI taxonomy): domain Eukaryota; kingdom Metazoa; phylum Chordata; class Mammalia; order Primates; family Cercopithecidae; genus Rhinopithecus; species Rhinopithecus bieti. Next base: position 831,221 of record NW_016806225.1, on the reverse strand, counting down.
CAATCTGGGTCAGGCACAGTGGCTCACGCCTATAATCCCAGCACTTTGGGAGGCCGAGGCAGGCGGATCACGAGGTCAGGAGATCAAGACCATCCTGGTTAACATGGTGAAACCCTGTCTCTACTAAAAATACAAAAAATTAGCCAGGCGTGGTGGCGGGCACCTGTAGTCCCAGCTACTCGGGAGGCTGAAGTAGGAGAATGGCGTGAACCTGGGAGGCGGAGCTTGCAGTGAGCCAAGATCATGCCACTTTGCTCCAGCCTGGGCAACAGAGCTAGACTCCATGTCAAAAAAACAAAAAAAATTACCCAATCTGTGGCTTTCTGTAATAGCAGCACAAAATTGGGGAAGAAAGGAAGAAACCAAAAAAAAAAAAAAAAAAAAAAAGCCCATCAGCACCTAGTGTTCCTTGCACCACAGGGACTGGTTCAAATTGGTTCAATCTTGGAAATGCAAGGTTTTGTTTAATAGTTGTGGAAGGAAACAGCTCCCTTTTGCATCTCACCTCATTGCCCTCTCTACTTGGTACCTATAAAGGTATTGAGTCATGGTTTCTTTGACTTAACCTTCCCAAAGAACCAGTACCAAAAGGCAGAGTATGTGGCAGATGTTTACTGGAAGTTGAAGACAATGGAGATGGCTACATAACATATAGAACAACAAATACCCAACAGAAAATATTAGCCTGTTTTCCAAAGTCTCTATGCTCCCCCTCCAATCTGGCTTTCTTTTCCCCTTAGTCACCAGCTTCCACCATCATGCTCAACAACTCTGGCTCCAACTTCCCTGCATCTTGTTTATTTTCCCTCACTTCCTGGGTCCCTCACCCTCTTCTTCTCCAGCTGCTATGCAAAACCAGAACATTCTCATTTCCTTTGCAAACTAGTTCAGCCTTCCTTTGTCCTATCTTCTTCTGTACAGCAAGGTTTATGTTTTATTTCCCACTCCGATGAATAAACCAAGGTTTTTTTTTTTTTTTTTTTTTTTTTTTTTT